>NC_050581.1:49499846-49824980 GCF_011100635.1 Trichosurus vulpecula | reverse complement strand
CTTAAGCCAAATTCTAATTCTATTTACCCTCTGAGTTGGGGAAGCTAATGGTTGCCTTGATCTCTTACATAAAGCCACATTTGTTTTTTCAATATGTTGGGTTTATTTAAATAAATGTTAAAGTTTTCTGACATAAGGTTTTCCTTAGGCCCCGACTGAAACATATTTCAGTCAGTCTACAAAGCATTTATTAAGCACCTACCATATGTGCACATTGTGCTAAATGCTGGAAATACAAAATCAGTCCCTATTCTCAAGGATCTCACAGTCCAATAGGAGAGATAACATGCAAATAGCTATGAACAAACGATAAATTGGAGATCATCAAAAGAGGCAAAGCATTTTCTTAGAGGGAGATTAGGAAAGGTCTGTATTAAAAAAATGCAGAAGACAGGATTTTAGCTAAAACCTGCAGGAAGTCAGGGAAGCCAGGAGATGGAGAGGAGGGGAGAGAACATTCCAGTCATGGAAAATAGCCAGTGAAATTGCTTGGAGTCAGGGAATGTCTTAACATGCTCAAGGGACAGCAAGATTGGTAGTATGTCTGTATCACAGAGCACATGAAGGGGAATAAAATGTAGGAAGATTGGAAAGGTAGGAAGGGAGCAACCAGCTCATGAAGAGTTTTAAAAATATAATAGAAGATTTTATTTTATTTTTTTCTGGAAGTAATACAGAGCCACTGGAGTTTATTAAATGAGAGTGGGGGAGCTGATGGATAACAAATTTTGCTGAACCTCTGCTTCCTCATCTGTAAAATGAGAATTTGGACTAGATGATCTCTAAGCACCTTTCCAGTTTTAAGATTTTATGTTGGGCTACTCTACCGGGCTAGGACACATTCTAGCAGATTCAAAACTTTGTCTTTTGCCACCCAATATTTGTCCAAAGGCAAAAGGCTTTGAAATAAAATCTATAGGAATATAAATGAATCACAATGTTAATGGAATGAATTATGTATAAAAAATAAAAAATGGTATTTTTAAAATAAAACTGGCCAGGATATAGGCATAAAAAAGTAATTTTATTTTATAAATAATGGATGATTGTCCAGAATACCTTTCTACTCCTCTCTACAAAAGATTTATACTACATCCTTATTCAAATTGTCCATCTGTCTGCTATTGGTATTAGCTGGGAATTTAATAGGAATGACTGTACCTATTTCTGGAGCACTCACCTCCCTAGGATTCTACCCATTTTTTCATTCTTGAGAGGCACAGAGAGACCAAAATTGAGAAATGGATTTTTTTAAAGCAAAGTGACTAAAATACCATACCTTTGACTCACAGATCCCACTGCTACCCCAAGGAATATAATGACAACAAAAGAAAGACTCTATATTAACTGATATATTTATAGCAGCACTTTTTTTGTACTAACAAAGAACAGGAAACAAAGTGGATGCACATTAATTGGGAAAATGGTTAAACTACTTGTTACATAAATGTAACTAAATATTACTCTGTTGGAAGAAATAATACAGAGAGGCATGGGAAAACTGATACGAACAGAAACAAAAATGAAATAAGTACGACTATGAAATTACTATACACAGTGATAACGAACATGGAAGAAGAATGAACAACTAAACAATCAAAATGGAAGGTTGAAAAATTAGAATGACTAAGCCTGGCACCCAAGGAAGAGATATCAGAAGGTACTTCTTCCACCCCACCCCTCAACATACCTCCACTTTTTTGCAGAGGTGGAAGATTATCATTGGATACGGCAGGCGTAGAACAATACAGAATAATGTCAAACTTTTTCAATGTGTCGGTTAGGTTAGATTTGCTGAACTACCTAACTGACTAACTCTGTCTCTCTGTCTCTGTCTCTGTCTCTCTCTCTCTCTGTCTCTCTGTCTATCTCTCTGTCTCTCTGTCTCTCTCTGTCTCTCTCTGTCTCTCTCTGTCTCTCTGTCTCTCTGTCTCTCTCTCTCTCTGTGTCTGTCTGTCTCTGTCTCTTGTCTCTCTGTCTCTCTGTCTCTCTGTCTCTCTGTCTCTCTGTCTCTCTCTCTCTCTCTCTCTCTCTCTCTCTCTCTCTCTCTCTGCCTCTCTCTGTCTCTGTCTCTCTCTTTCTCTCTCTCTTAAAAAAAAGACTGAGAGGAGGGATGGGGAAAGATATTTGGGACATATAGTTTATATAAAAACCAAAGACAAAAATAAAATGGATTTTGGGGGGAAAGAATAACTGAACTCTGAATAATTGCAGTAAACAATCTCAGTCCTGGAGAATAGATGAAGAAACTCACTTGCCAGAGTCACCTCTATGCCATGGTGAGGCACTATACTTGAATGGAAGGTTTTTTTGTTTCAATAGCAACTATTAATGTAATGAAAAACCTTATAAAAGACTCTGTGTGACTTCGCAAACACAATTTATTACACAGGTATTCACTAAAGAAACGGCTTGCGTAAAGAATTAAAATAAATTGATTCAATATAAATTTTTATTTCACAGGCTTTCTCAGTACCTCTGCTATTAAACTTAGAGGAGCATTCAACTTATTTACTCTATGGATTCCATTACTTATTTAATGGTATCACAGGTTTAATTAAAAGATCTGTCTACTTTCCTATATCACCTCTGAGTGCTGAAGCAGATCTGTATCTCATGAGTACTCAGCAAGCATTGTAAGGTGTTTTCAAGTCACAGCAGGATAGTCAAGTTATTATGGGTTCTAATTAGTTCTCCCACAAGCTACAACATCCCTTATACCTGAATTCTGGTGGCAAAGGACTTTCTTTTGATTTGGGAAATAAATATTAAGGACAAGAGAGGAGAGAGAGAGAGAGAGAGAGAGAAACAGAGAGAGAGACAGAGAGAGAGGAGGGGCGAGAGACAGAGAGAGACAGAGACTGAGACACACAGAGAGAAACAGAGAGATAGAGACAGAGACAGAGACACAGAGACAGAGACACAGAGAGACCGAGAGAAAGAGGAGAAAAGAGAGGAGAAGAGAAGAAGAGAGAGATGATCATTAAACAGTATACATGTCATATATGTGTGTGTATGTATACACACGCATGTGTGTGTGTGTAATATACATCCCTTCTATTTTTAAAACAAGAGTCTTTAATTCTTTCTTCCTGCAATTTTTTCTTTATATCCCATGACATTGCTGTCATAATGAAGTAATTGTCTTTAATCATTGACTGTCTGTATCCTCTTCATAAATATCTTGCAAGGCTCAATTCTTAGCCTTCTGTTCTTTTCTTCACACTCATTTAAGGAAATCTTCTCATATGCCTTCAACTGCCATGGTTCTGCAGGTGTTCACCAGATGTGTACCTCTAATCCCAGTCTCTTGTCTTCTCTTTAGAGGCTGAGGTCTCCCTCCCTTTCCCCATACCCCCATGGCACTCCACTTTAGCATTTTGTTCAGTGGGTAAGTATTGCTGACTAATGACTGCCTTTCTATCAAGACCTCTGCTGATTCATGTAAATGAGGCACAGATATATCAGTGGCAAAAAGGAATTCTGCAAGACTAGTGAGATTTTATGAAGAGAGCCAAATGATCCATACACGATGTGACTGCAAACATTGGCAATCCTAAAGCTCTGAAGTTGATGAGCACACAACCAGTTCATTTTTGTGTCCCAAACCTAAAATTCAAAGACGTGGCACCTCATTTTCCTCTTTTCTTCCTTTGCATGAACACTTCTGAATAGCCACTTAAAACTTCACAAGCTCTTTCTCTACCCTCATTACAATTCAGTTTGATAGGCCCTCAAACAGGTGTTTTTGTGCTCCCTTTGAATATGCAGAAATTGCGGCTTAGTGAACGAGGCTAACGATTTGCCCAAATTTCTAGAGTCAGTGTCCAAGGAGGAGTTTCCTGGTGCAGTTTGAGGACTTTGTGGTAAACAACCTACTTTTTCTTTCTCCTAAATATAAGGGTTTTGTTTAGGATAGAACTAGATAGATTTAAAGGTAAAGAGGAGAGGACCAAAAAGGACCTCAGTGTTCACTGAGTGCTACTCCCTTGTTTTATAGATGAAATAAATGAGGTCAAGAAAGGGAAAATGATTTGGCCAAGGTCACATGGCTAATTAATGATGGAATTCTAACTACAGTTATAGCCACATGGCACAGTGGATAGAGCATTGTGTTTGGAATCAGGAAGATCTGAGTTTAAATTCTGCCTCAGACACTTACTAGATATGTAAGTATATGTATGTACGGATATGTAAGATATAACCTGAGAGAGTCACTTTTTCCTCAGTCTTACTTACCTTATCTGTAAAATAGGGATGCTGATAGCATCTATTGGCTGTTATGAAGATCAAATGAGATAATAATTGCAAAGTGTTTAGCACAGTGCTTGTAAAGCATTCAGCAAGTGCTAAATAAATGTTCGCTATTGTTGTTGTTTTCCTTGTTGTTACAACCCAAATCTCTTTTTTTTCCTAGTCTGATAGATGTTTTTTTTTTTCAGTATGCCCACTGCAATCTAAGGGGCAAAATGTCATCATCTCACTGGTCATTCATGAAGCATCACTACTGAACAGCTTATATAGATCTCAGGAAGCACTGGACAGCTGGGTGGTCCGCTGGTTAGAGCACTGGCCTGGAGTCAGGAATATCTGAGTTCAAATCCTGCCTTAGACCCTAATAAGCTGTATGACCATGGGCAAATCACAACTTTTTTTAGCATCAGTTTCTTCATCTGTAAAATAGGGATATTAGCACCTACTTCACAGAGTTGTTGTAAGGATCAAATGAAATAACATGTGTGTGTGCGCATGTGCGTGTGTGCGTATGTGTGTGCATGAGCATGCACTTTGCAAAACCTTAAACTCCTATATAAATATTATATTGGATTATTATTACGCTATTTGGAAACTGACTTTAAATGAGGGGGCTGAAGGGAAGGATGGTGTGCATTCCTAGCCAGGTAAAAAACTGCAACAGCATTGTATATGGCAAGTCTGGATAGATAGGCAGCATTGGTGTAACTTGCTCATATTTCATTATGTCCATTTTGCAGCAGCAGAAACAATCATCTTGTTGGATTAAGTCACATAGAAAGGACCGGTGACAGAACATATCCACTGGAAGCCACCTACCTTTTTATCACTTAGGCCAGTCACCTGGTCAACAAATTCCTCTTGAATCATGAAGGCAGCCAGGTTGGCAGTGTAACTGGCCAGGAATATGACCGCAAAGAAGGCCCAAACAGACACCATGATTTTGCTGGTGGTCCCTTTCGGGTTCTGAACAGGCACAGAATTATTGAAGACCAGGCCCCAGAGCAACCATACAGCTTTTCCAATAGTAAAAGAAGGCCCATGGGGAGCTGAAAATTGTTTGGAAAAAGAAAGCACATCATGAGAATCTTTCAAAATTTTGTAGGAAAATTATGGGTCAATCTTTCTGCTAATGACAACACTATAATAACAAGTGATAGTAAGCAGAGATTCTTCACCTGGGTCCACGGATAGATTTTTAGGGACTCACAAACTTGAAAGGAAAAAGCAATTACACTTTCATAAACCTCTAAATGCAATTTAGCATTTCTTTCTATTATTAAAAAATTATTTAAGAAAAAGTCTTACCAGACTGCTGGAGATCTCCATCATATGCGCGCACACACACACACACACACCCACACACCCACACACCAAACACAAGGTTAATAATCTCTCTATTAAAGGTTAACAATGGAGCCAGCACCTGTAATCCATTTACCAGTTTACCATAGTCCTTCTTTGTAAAAGGCTCTGTGTTGGGTGCATAGGAAGCAGGGTTTGGGGGTGGGACAATACAAAGACACAGTTCTTGACCTTAAGAAACTAACAGACTGGTAGAAGAATTTGCTATAAATGTAAACAGCTCTAATAATAAGTAAAATATGCTGTCTCAGTAGAATATAAGATCCTTGAGGGCAGAGACTACTTCATTTCAACCCTTTGAATATCTGGTGCCAGCACATTTCCTGGCAGAGAGTGTTGAATGAAATGTTGATTAACAAGTGTCTAAGCTAAATAAATAAATGGGTGAATGAATGAATAAGTAAATGAATGAATGAATGAGTGAATAAATGAATGAATGAATGGATAGATGAATAAATAAATAGATAGATAAATGAATGAATGAATAAATAAATAGGTGAATAGATAAATAAATGAATTAATTAATAAATAAATCAATGAATAGATAAATAAATGAATGAATGAATGAATGAATAAATAACTGAATAAATAACTAAATAAATAAATAAAATTTCATAAGCATTCAAAGGAAGACAAGATTAGTCTTCCACAGTAGAATGAGAGGAGTTCTAATAGAAGATATGGGATTCAAAGTAGCCTTGAAGGATAAATAGGATTTCTGCTGTCAGATATGCATGGCCAAAGTTATTCTAGTTTCAGGGAATTTTGCGAGTAAAGGCACTGAGGAAAGAATGTATGGGATGGGCAAGTGGACCTTGATCGGTTGGACTAGGCACAAGGCTAGAAGATTGGTTGGAGAGAAATTCTAAAGGACCTTATAATGTTACACTGGAGAAATTCTGTTTTAATCTGTAGGCAATAGGAAACAACTGAAGATTTCTAAGTAGGGAAGTGACAGGATTGGGGTTGTACAACAGGAAGATTAATCTGAATCAGGGAGGGGCAGAGATAGATATATGATTTAGGAGCCTAATGTTATAAAGCAGGTGAGAAGAAATGGACCTTCTGCCTGCATTTATAGACTACACATGTTACACATTCTCTACTCTTTGTACATTTCTATCATAGTGGATTTTGCCCTTCTCTCTTTGCAATGTAAATGGAAACTGAGTATACAACATCTAGGTTTGAATGGAAAGTAATGTTGTGACCTGTTTTAAGGATGGATTTAATTTTCATTTTAGGGAACCAATCTTCTTAATAAACTCAAGAGCTCCTTACAAAAATCTTTCTGAGAAGCTGCTTCATTATTCATCTAACACACTTTCACATAAGCTTCACGAAATTCAGCTGGGCCAATATTTGGCATGTTAATCCAAGTATTCCTGGCTATTTCCATCCATCAGACTCAAATATAGAGTGCACATGATGTAGGAATTAAATGATGGTAAAATGCTTTCCAAATGGGGACATTAAAAAACAGAGTGAGGGAAGTCAGTGCTCACACAGCCTAGTCAGAATTCATTTCAATAGCGAATCATAAAAAAGAAGTCACACATCACACAACTTCTTGTCTTTCCATCCTGACCTGTATGGTAACTTCATGTTCCTTTTAAGAGATTAAAATGTTCCCTGCCAAAAGATTTAAGTACAAATAGACAAAACAATCTATCAAAATATATTGGGAAGGAAATCTATAAGCTGTAAAAAGTACATCTTAAGGTTTTTCAATTCTTTGTCCATTTTGTATGAAAATCAGTTTATGTCTTTGTTTCATAAAAGAAGAATATTTTTTAAAAAGAAAAGTTAAACTTAATGTTATTTAAAAAAATTCATATTTGTACCTATGAATGTATGTATGTACATATATATGTATGTGTATGCATCTAGGTCACAATTAGTAGAAATAATCCCCTGAGGTGGCTACATATATTTGAATCTGCACAATTCAAATTTGTAATTATATAAAATATGGTAATTAAGTTCAGTCCAATAGAAATATGTAGTGTGAATTCAAATAATGTGACTTAAGGGAACTAATTACTTGCACTATTTGGTACCTCTCACCATATATATCAATATCAACACTGATACATATATAGATATATGCATATAGATACACATTGACAGATATTATGGTGTCTCATAATATATACGTATTTTATGCACATATACATATGTACAATATGTTTGTGGATATATGTGTATATGTCTGTATGTATTTCTCCTCTCTTCCTTTAAAGTTATAGGTTTGTAATACCTGCTTCTGGGGAGGCTCTGGATTGATTGAGCTTGGGAGGTCTGAGCTGTAGTAGGGCCAGACATGTTTAGGACTGCACTAAGTTACTGGGATCCTCTAGGATCAGCCTGCCTAAGGAAGAGAAAACAAGCCAAGACTGGAAAGAGAGCAGGTCAAAGTTTCCATGCCAAGCAGGTATGATAATGGGCCCATGAATGACAACTACATTATTACCTTGGGTGAGACAGAGTGATCTAGCTTTCAAAAAGACCAAAACAAACAAATAAAAAAGTTATAAAAATATTCCGTTGTTATTTGATCAATGGTTCCTGAACACTAAATGGACCAGGCATATCAATCAATGTAAAAATCATATTATAATTTTACTTCAAAATAAAAATTTTATCTTACTATCTCTATTTTCTTTGACTTACGGATAAAAAAATACACTGTATCAATTCAGACAGGTTGCTTCTTTGAGGAATTTTTAAATTCCAGTCTTTCTCTAAGTACCCAAAATTACTTTTATGATGAACGGTATCATTGAAAAATCTAACCTGATCTTTAAAATATATTTTAACTATCAAAAACCTTTCCAAACAAACTGAAAAGACTGAATGATTTCAATCTAATAACTACTGACAACACACTGGAATGATCTCACAGTGCTTCCTTTTCCTTTTTTGCCTTTATAGATCCAAGGTGACCCATAGGGCTGATCACCCTATGATATTAAAAACAACATCACCAAACCAGCAAATGCTACTGTTATAATATGCTAGAGGAATGTGTTCTCTAACAAAAAAAGAGTTTGCTAAAGGTTAATGAAACAACACTATCATCAAATAGCCCTCATTAAGCAGCCCATTCTCCAATTTTAATCCCACGCAAAAGAAAAGGGAGAAAGGAATGCTGAATAGGTGGCTGGTTTGGTCGAAATGGAATGCTTACCTTTGCCTCTGGCTAAGCTCCTGTTATAGCCAACTGGACTGAAGTATTCAAATATGAAAACAGCCATGGCAGACACAATGAGGAGCATCACGAACATCATCACCCACACAGAAGCGCTAAAAGGCTCTGCAGCAAGAGACCCAAAGAACAAAACCAAAGCTGATTATACTAGAATTCTAGATGGCTTATGTCAACATAGCCTAGCAACAGAGAGAAAGAGAGAAAGAGAGAGAGAGAGAGAGAGAGAGAGAGAGAGAGAGAGAGAGAGGACCTATTTTACAAGTTTGAGGGTTAGAGGGGAACTTGAAAGTTCACCTTATTAAATCTACCCCTTATCTCTAGAAACTCATATTTGAACTACCTCAGAAAGAATAAAATCAATACTGCTATATACTGTTATATTTTTAACACTTTTTCTGTAGCTGGATACAGATTGATTTAAATACAGCTGAATGGAGCCCATTATGCATATACCATTTGCACTACAATTCAAGAGAGAAATGTCATATATTTGTTATACAGATTATGTAGATGCTTAACTGAATGGCGCTTTCCTTTAAAAATGCTTTCATCTATTCATTTCTAAGTTATGCAAGAACAAAATTGTTGGGTGGGTAACTGTTTTAGCTCAAAAGAATGAACAAATAAAGAGAAGCCTAAATACAGTCATGCTCTGGAATACAAGATACTATAGATAAAGTGAAATGAAAACTTGTCTTTAACTTGGTTGAGGACATGACAACCAGCTGTATAAAATTGTGCTATCAGCAGCATGGAGAAACATGAAATCATTGAAACCTTGTTCTACCAGAGTCCATATTTGGGAACTCAATGAAAATAATTTACTTTGTCTTAGCCTCTTTATTTTCCCTCTGTCTCTGTGTCTGTCTGTCTGTCTGTCTGTCTCTCTCTGTCTCTGTCTCTCTGTCTCTCTCTGTCTCTCTCTCTCTCTCTCTCTCTCTCTATATATATATATATATATATAAATGTATAATATAGATAGATACATATGTATATACATAAACTTGTGTGTATATGTATGTATATATGCATACCTAAGTAGATAGATAGATGTGCAATATTTGTGTGTATGTGTGTGTGCGTGTGTATCCTTGGTGTTTCTTCTCATTCAAAGTTCCTCACCCGCAAGCATTGTTTCCTTCATTATATCTGTACACCCAGAGATTAATGTCTAAGACATTAGGTAATCACTGCTTGTTGGTTGCTTGATTCATCATAAAGGCAACCATCACAAGCAAACACTTTCTGTTGGAGAAGAAGAAAGAAGGAAAAAAAAGGTAGGGGGAGGCAAGGAGGAGAAAGGGCAGCAAAATCTTTCATTATCTTGAATCTTTTCCTTTTGATCATAGCCACAGCATCATAAAGAAAAATGTATTCATACAGTTTGCTAGCAGGTTAAGATTTCATGAAACTCAGTGAAAACCACATATAGCTAAAGATTATTCCCAATCCCAGTTTAGTCAATGTGGTAAGAAACAAGTTAATAATGAGTGTAAAGTATTTCAAAGGGCATTGGCTGCTTTGAGGTCCCAAGGAGGGATGACGCTAGATTAGGCTTTGTGCATGAGTGGGAAAACAGCTAGAACAACAGGTAGGAAAACTTCAAGTACCAAAGGCAAGCCTTCACGAGCCATACGAGGCTGCAACTGAAATTTGTCTTCGTTAAGGCTAATGAGTGAAAAGGGCATCAGAGAGCAATGCAGTCAGCTTGAGCAATAAACAATATTATATTCCTGAAACCATAACAATTTGGTCAGAAGATGTATTAGGCAAGAAGAAGAAATAAAAACATAATTAAGAGTTTAAAAAATGTTTAGAATTTGAGACTGGAGAAATGGAGGCCAATCTCCTAGTCAGGCACCAGAGTAACATGATAGAGCTTTGGGGTGGAGAAATGCCCTTGGGACCCAGTGAAGTCCAAATTCTTTTAATTGCGTATGTATTCCTGGGTCCCAGAAGGGTTAGAAAGTCTCCCAGTGAAAAAGAAAACCAAACAAATAAACAAAACCCTTCCTTGTAGCCCCATTCTCCCCAGATGTCCTCCACAGGGCAAAACAATATACTCTTTATAGTCCTGTAAGAAAGAACACCCTCCTCTTATCCACCTCCACCCATTTTGAGGGGCTTATCTATAACCTTCTATCAGAGAAAGGAAAAGAGGAGCTAGATCTGCTGTAAGTCATGAATTCCTCTATCCTTTTCCCTATTCCTTATTACTCCTTATTATCCTACCTCAGTATCCCTGTTATACATGCTACTCCTGTGTCTCTTCCACAGGTTGAAGAATCAGGCTAAATCCCCAGTTGCTGATCTAGAAATATCTCTCAACTAAAATTATTCATTTTTTAAGTGATAGGATTTGACCCTTGAATTGCGAGTGATCCACAGAAGGCAACAGAAAGCTAAAGAGGTTTGGATAACAAGCTAGGAGTGGTGGCTGTCTTGCAGAACCAAAAGAACAAAAAAGTTAAGAAAATGGTTTTAAAAATCATGTATCTTGTACCATTTGCTTATGGGAGAAAATAGGCTGTGCCCAGAATCACAGCCCAGAAAGAAAACTGAAAGGATTACTTATGAGAGACCTGAAATAGCCCTCTGTTGATCTAGAAGTATGGTCACACCTCTAAACTCTCCTAACACGAGAAAGAAATTCAGTCCCTGGTAGACATTTTGACCCATTCTTACTGGAACCTGGGGATGAAACCTTTGGAACTTTTTTAAAAGTTGGAAATGTCACCAGAGACACTAACCCAGTGTTTCAGGAACCTTTGGTTAAAATTTTCTTGTGAAGTGAGTGACTTTATTTGTGGAGGTTTAGGAAGTGAACTAATACAGGGATTTTATAATTTTTTGAGTGAGAACAGGCAGGAGAAAGGAGAAAATAATGAGGAACAATGTAATCAGATTCTGAATGATTCAGCTCTTCCAGATGACTGCACCAGTGAATGGGAAAATATAGTCTGACACAGCTCATTACAAGATTCAAAACCTGGAGATAATGCCCCTTAATAAGGGTGACACATAGCAAGTGGAAGAAGGGTGCAATTTACTGACCAGAAAAATAATATTAAGTATGTAGGGTAAAAAAGCCTGAAGGGAACCATCCTTCTAGGTATTTTTTAAGATACAAAAGAAAAAGGTAAAAAGTATGTTTTGTTAAATTTGATCTAATGTCCAAAGCCAGAATTTGGTCATCTTTTTGTTAGTAATGTGTTACCACTCCTGGGAAGTTAATAAATAGGGCAAAACGGTTGAGCCCAGGTTCAAAACTGTTGATTCTTTTTTATGAGAAAAGCCAATTGAGATTTATTTCACTTCTCAGTTGAGGAAAGTGAATTCAATAAGTAGACGCTGAGAAGCTCTATCTTCTTGGCTATGAGAATAGAAGAAAAGCAGTGGACAACTTAGCAAGAGGGATCAGAGGACCTACATCTAAATGCTGCCTCTGAGGCTTATTACCCCTGTGACTTCAGGTAATTCATTTCATCTTTCTTGGTCTCACTTTCCCTATTTACAAAATGAGTGTTGGACTAGACAGACACAGTGGCCCCTTCTATCCCTATATCTATGATCTTGATATTCTATGATCTGATAATCCAGTGAACCTATAGATAGTGCTCATTTACTCATGTGTCCCATCTGGACTTCTCAGACCCTGGCCCATCTTTTGGAATTAAAACTTCCTTCCAAAGGTCTGATGAAAACTGAGAATAATTAATAGGGATCATTGAAAAACAAAACAATAAAAGAACCCTCCTTTCGTCATTGATTCCACAATGGCTTGGTCTGGGGACTTGTTTTCAATATTGTCCTATTTTCATAGAAGAAGCAAGGCCTCTCATTTAACTCAAAGAAATCTTTCTCCACTTTAAAATTCAGGAGAAAGAAAAACTGAGAGTGACTGGGCATTTCTCAAGGTCTGTCTTCCACAGAGAGAGATTACACAACCAGAATAATGAGTATTGAGCAAAATCCAGTAACTGGAATAGATTTCAAAAGCTTAATAGATTACTGAAAATGAAAGTGGTAATTCCTTGGGTTTCCACAAGTAAAGTAGCACTTGTAATTCTGCTAGTCAACATTTCACTCAGGCAAAGGAAGCAGATTATGCCTTGCCTAAAGCTAATGCCTTGTATGAGTGAAGGAAGAAAGTGGAAGTATTTGAAGAGAGGCAATGTTAAGTAATGGGAAGGTGGACTGGGTTTGGAATCACACATCTGGGTTTGAATCCCAGCCTTGTTACTTATTACCTATGTGATTGTGAGCAATTAGCTTCGATGGGAGTCAGTTCCCTCATTGTTTGAATACGGAGAATTGGCATAGCTGACCTCTGAGTGGAATTTTGGATAGAATGCTGGAACTGGGGTCAGAAAGACTTGACTTTGAAGCCTTCCTGAAATACTAACTTAGGAGCTTTGTGTTCCAGGGCAAGTCACCTGATTTTTACCTGCCTCAGTTTTCTTGTTTGTAAAATGAAAATAATAACTACTTTATATTGGGTTTGTGAGGATCAAATGATAATATATAATGTTGTTTTTGTCCTTCATTTTTGAAGTGAGCTAATCACATGACAGGCAATGTCTTGATTTGTGGGTGAGTTGGAGTTAAGTGGGGCAGAATTACACAAAGTTGTCAACCTTATTCTTTCTTCCAGAATCATTGAAGTCCGGTGGCAAGACAAAACTCAGGACAACCAGCAATGACCTGGGATACAGTGGATGACCTTGGCATCTTCAAAATCTGATCAAGCTCTAAGTACACTACAGAGCCTTCTTCAGCTGCCTTCATGGCCGTTGGAACAAATTGTTCCCATCCACCCTTTCCACTGGGGGAAGTCTTCACGTGCTTGGGGTAAACAACCTCCTAACTCACCAATGGGTTTGAGACCCACTGGTTTCCCTCAGCCTGGGTTAGCCTGTCTGCCATGAGGATTTACCACGGTGTGGCTGCTGTACATGCTACAGATTTTTGGATGCATAGGTGAGAGCTGAGTGCCAGGTAGATACCAAACATAGATGAGTAGGCCTGAAAAGGGCTATATTTGTTGATACATGATATACAATGCATGGATAAACTTGTAAACTTTAAATCACTAAATATTTTATGTATAAGTTTATTGTTTTTATCATTATTACTGTTATTATTAGCATGGTGATCTTATGGTCCTTTCCAGATTTACCCAAGATTGTTGAGTGAAAAGCACTTTGCCTAATGTTAGTAAACTGCCTGAAGCTAACAGTCCCTTTTCCCCAATATTCCCCGAACTAAACATGTGCTAAAAATTCTGATTCTAATAAACCTTGAATGGTCACTCAACTTCTCTCTCATCTCTTTGAGTCTTTGACTATTTATGTCTCTGTTTCCATCCAAAAGGCTAAGTAAGTATCACATTGATAGTCTTCATTTAGTAAACCAAGGGAAAATTCTTTCGACTTTTTTCTGAAGCCAGGCAATTAGGAGGAACAGTCCATTCTGTCTCATATCAAAGTCCTGGGAATGAAACATGGCCTTAAGTTGCCCTCAGTCTGCTCTTAGGCTAGTTCCACTTAGCAAACCATTTAAGATAACATCATGCTAAAATTACAGCATTTTCTTTGGCCCCATAACAAAAATGATCAGCTAGGACTTATATGACTTTGGCTATTCCAGACAAAAACATTAGCTTGGGCCCACAGACCCACTGCCTGGAAAATAAGGGAATAGAAAGTATAGATGTGCCTTGCTTTCATACCATCCCCCACCTGAAAAACCCTTTAAACTTATGAAACAAAAAAGGGAAGGATAATAATTCATGTTATAAAACAATCCTTTCCTTTATAAGAGCACAAAACTTAAAAAGTCTGGTTCTTTTACGATTTTAAAATATAGCTCAATTTACACATTTTTTAGAGTATACATCTTGGTAAAAGCAAGGAACACATGGCCAGTGCAAGGACTCATATCATCCTTTTGTGATCTATCCTTCAGGAAAAAGAAATAATCTCTATCACACTAGCAAATGTGAAGTGGAGATGAAAGGACGTAAGAGTATTTTATTGGTTGCTGCAAATGAATTGGGTGGGTAGGGAGATCTCTTCTGTAATGCTTCTACAAAACAATACCACACTCTACAGTAAACTCACAAGGTCATTGTCTGAATGTGTAAGGTATCTCTTACCCAGTAGAGTAAGAGTGAAAAAGATGGTCATTACCAGGTAAGTGGAGTAATATAAACAAAATATCGGTATTATCCAGACACCATAAAAGCTGCCTTCATTTTTTCTTTATAGACATGGTCACAGAGATCTATGCCCTGAGAGAAATGTCAGTTGCCCTCAATCCCTAAAATTCAAAGCAACCTATCAAGGATTCTCTTCTGATGGTCAATCATAGTCCCAACGCATTATTTAAGAAAGCAGAATCCATACCTAGAAAGGCAGAAGGAGATACTGTGCCGTTGCTTCGGGAAACCATTACACTGATTCCTGTCTCCACAAAGGGAACCGAAAAGTCCACCACCTCTGAGCGTTCCTCATTAATTGTGAGAGACCCCACTGCCATGACTGCTCGATGGTATACCACCTGGAACCAGGGCAAGAAAAAGGAGAGCATCTCACTAGCTCAGCATGGAGTCCTTATTTTTCATTGTCTTGAATTTCAAATCCCAAACTGTCCCTCATGGGATCTTTCATCTAACTTTACTTACTTCCCCAATCATTCCATTCCACACGTTATTCACTTTTTTCCCATGCTTCCCATTGGTCACCAAGTAGAGGTCATAGGTGAACTTCACAGTACGAGACAGCTTCTTCAGGATGTCAATACAGAATCCCTTGCAGCATTTCTTTACATTGGTCCCCTCATTGGTTGAATTGCTATAAAAATAAAAGAAATGCAATTCAACTCAACCACCATTTATGAAATTTCCAATACCTCTATCACAGGACTGTTGTGAAGAAAGTGCTTTGTGAACCTTAAAGTATTATTATAAATGTAAATATTAAAATTATGATTATTTGCAATGTGTTATATTATGAGGGTTCAAATACTAGTAGTCCCATCCTGTCCTTAGAGCCTACTGTAGGAAGAAAAGGATTTAGGAGAAGAGTAGGGAAAACAGGTACACACACAGTACATAAAGTATGATGAAAGAAAAGGAGAAATGTAAATAAAGTGAAGCTGCAAATCTTAAGGACAGAGAGAATACTTTGAGCTAGAGGGATCAAGAAAGACTTCAGGGCCTAGAAAATACATTAGTCTTGAAGGAAGCAAAGGATTCTAACAGCATAATGAAAAGGAAGTGCATTCCAGGCAGGATTTTAATACCTTCATTAAAATCTTCAATTTCATTGGTCTAGGGAATTCTGAGGGTAGAATTTTCTTCCATTAGTTTAGATTAGTAACTATCTGCAATCTTAGTCTTAGAGCAGGGGCTCAAAACCTCATGTTTGTGAAGTGCTTTTTTTTCTTTTTAACATCTTAATAAATATATTCAATATTATTTTTTTGTAATACTCTATATTTTCTTTTATGAATTTAAAATCATTATTCTGAGGAGGCTGTAGGATTCACCAAACTACTACAGCAGTCCATGACCCATTAAAAAAAAAGATTAACAACCCCTACCTTAGAGAGTTGCCTGGGTCACTGACAAATGAAGTAACCTGACCTTAGTCACAATATTAATATGTGTTAGAAGCAGGACTTGAACACAGACCCTTCTGACTCTAATGTGAGCTCTTTATCGACTACATTATGATGTCTCTACTCCACTCAAAATATCTCTTCAAACCAGAGAGAATCAATCTGACCTAGGATGCATTGTAAGAATGCTATTTGAGTAAATAAAGTAGAAAAAAAAAACCTAATAAAGAACCAGAGGATATAAAGTCCTCAGGCATAGTAAGAACATGACTCAATGGCATGGTCAAAGAAATGGGTATGGAACTGTCTGTATGTTTTAGTGAGAAAGTATGGTCTAGTCAAAATGGACTGAGGTTAAAAGTGAGAAGAACTTGACTCCAATCCCAACTGTCCCACTATGGGTATGGTTTCTCTACGTCCCAGTTTCTTCATTTGTCAAATAGGAATTTAAAGACATGTCTTCTTGCTTCAAGGGTTATTGGAAGGATCAAAATGATGACAAAAGTGAAATAAATTAAAAAATGAATAAGTTAAAAGCAAGAGATTACAAAGGTATTATCTTATATGTGACATCTTTATCTTTATCAGACATGGGACTTTGCATTAGTTACCCCACTTTATTCATTTGACCAATGTCTACTCAAAAGCTTCAGCCTAGGAATAGAAGCCTTGAAAGAAAAACCCACCTGGCCAATCCATCACAGTCCCAGGGTCTCAGGTGCTTGATTGCTGAAGACTAACTTACAGTATATAATAAATGACTCTCCCCCATTGACTGAGAAGGAATCAGTACAACATATATTCCATTGGCTCAATTCTACCTCTTCAAAGTCATGGAGTAAGATGCATTTTTGGAAATACTATTGCTTCCAAAAGTTTTTATTACTCTACTAAGTACTACATGCTCCCAATGCCATCTTCTGTTCCTCTAAATGATGGATCCTTAAAATTTAATAACAAATTGCCTTGAGAAGCAATGCCAATCAATTTGTCCCAATTAAAGGTGATATAAAGCAAGAAAGGATGCTGGATACAAATAAAACTGTCTCTCTTTGTCTCTCTGTTTCTCTCTCTGTCTCTGTCTCTCTCTGTCTTTGTCTCTCTCTCTGTCTCTGTCTCTGTCTCTCTGTCTCTCTCTCTCTGTCTCTCTGTCTCTCTCTTTCACACACACACACACACACACACACACACACACACACACACACTTTCTCTCCCTCTTCTTCTAAAAAGCTTGGCTTAAAAGTTTGGCTAATGGTGATGCTATAATTCTTCCCCTTTTCCTCCTCCTTGGATCAGACCTGTGTTTTTATTGGTATAGGGAAGTCCCTGCAAGGCAACTGCATCTGCCAGAACAAATTGCAACTGGGCAATATCCTTGGGGTATTAAGTGACCTGTTTATGGTCAGAAAACCAATATATCCCAAAGGCAGGACTTGAACCCAGATCTTCCTGACTCATAAGACAGCTTTCTAATTACTACAAATCACCACTTCTTGCCAAAATTAATTAAACTTAAATAAGCTAAAATCTAATTCCTCTCAAGATTTAACTGGCTATCTTAATAAAAAGTCAATCCTATGCTCAGGAACCTTTCTCTCTAGGTTATATCTACCCAAGTTCTTTTCTTATTTCTTTTTTGGGGGTGGTGGGGAGGAAGGCAATGGGGATTAAGCGACTTGCCCAGGGTCACACATCCAGTAAGCGTCTAAAGTTGGATTTGAACTCAAAGTCCTCCTGAATCCAGGGCCAGTGCTCTAACCACTGTACCACCTAGCTGCCCCACCCAAGTCCTTTTAATACAATTTTTCTATGCACATTTTTCTTCCCCACAGAGAGGAGATGCTTCTTTCTAGAAACATTACATTCTTTTGATCTGGAAAATGAGAAAATTGAGCCAAATACAAATCCTTATTCACATTCTTTGTCTCTGCTCTCCCATAGCATCCTGTGGTTCAGGGAAGCCGTAAGTAATGCTGTAACATTGTCATATGTCAAATGTGATTTAACTGGAGTGTAAACTCCCTGAGGTCAACTTAAGAACTTGATTGAAGCACTGGGGTCTGGATCTCCTACTAAGTACCTAGTACAAGACCCTTGGAATGGATCACGATCACTCAAATATTCCCTCAAAATCAACACCATTTTGATGAGCAAACACGAGATTTTGTTTTTCCTCTTCACGGTTTCCCCCCAGCTGGCTGTTGGGTTCAGCAGTAATCCTGAATCTTTCTAGTCTTATTACATCAATTCTTATAAGACTTTTCAGTCCACGCTGTGTTTAGGGGAACCTACAGGCACTTCTAGTGATTTCCTAAAGGAATTTGTGACATCTCTTCAATTTCTTGCAAATACTAGATTTAAATAAATTCCTCTGCAGTTTTCTGACATAAGAAAGGCATAATAGCTTGGGTAGTTTGTCCCATGTGCCCAAAAATATCTCTCTGGTAGAAATGAAAATAATCGTCAAAAATTTTACAATTTTTTGGACACACAGCTAGTAAATGTCTGAGGCTAGATTTGAATTTAAAAATAATGAGTCATACTGACCAGTACTCTGTCCACTGCACTGCCTAGGTGCCCATGATTAGCATGTAAGCTTGGATAAATAATTTAATATCTATGTGTCCAAGGCAGGGGTTCTTAACCTGTGGTCCATGAGGGATCAATGATGACTAACTCTCCCATTTTATAGACAAGGAAACTGAGACCCTGGTTGTTAAAGTGACTGAGAAAATACATATGATTGCAAGTGTCGAAGTCACAATTAGAACCCATTTCCTTATTTCTAGTCTAGTGACAGGTGAGATTTGAACCCAGATTCTCTGTCTCCCAATGGGGATAACAACAGCACTTACCTCACAGGGTTGTTGTGAAGACCAAATACAATGGTGTCTATAAATCATTTTGTTTATAAATATCTATAAATTATTAAAGTGCTATGAAAATGTAAGCTGTCACTATTTCATCAAACCCCTTCATTTGACACATGAAGACAATGGTGCTCTGATGAAGTGACATGTCCAAAGGTAATACAGGTTATAAGTGTCAGAGATGATGTTTGAACCCAGGTAAATCCATCCATCAATCACTAAGCATTTAATAAGTGTCTGATGAGTGCTAGGCACTGTTCTAGGCACTTGGGATACAAACATAGAGGAGGAAACAATCCCTACATTGATCTTTCTACTGTTATACAACCTTCTGTCTTTCCTTAAGCTTTTCTTTTGGATTCTTTTCCCCCCCCAATTTTGCCCTTCTTTCCTATCTCTTGGGTATTTACTGAATCGGTATTGTATGAAATTTTCTTTTCCTTTCCCTTGCTTGGCATTGACATATAACTACCATCAGACTTGCAGGTTAAGATCATCTAGAGACTGCTCCTGTGACAGCTTCTGAGTTAATTGGCTTTTAGCAAAATTTAAATCTATAGCACTTTCCCTTCCTTATATACTGGGAAAAGGCTGCTTTTTCCAATGAGTGTTTCTGATAAAGTATTCCCCTTGATCTGGAAATATCGTAGGGAGGCATAAAGTCCTTTAAACAAGCATTAATTTAGGGGCTTCCCCTAAGGGATAAACATAGACATCAGTGCCCTAATAGACCCTTCATTGCCGGGGGCCATGGTGAGAAGAGATCCATCTGTATTGAAGACCTCTTTATTTTTCGATGAATAGAATAATGAGCTTTCTCTGATATTTCAGAATGGAGAGGTGTGGGGAGGAGTGGGAACTGGAAAACCCCAAATTAAGTTTTTAGTTAGTACTGAGTAGTTATTTCAGTGTAATGTAACTACCTAGAAATCATTAGTTTGGAAGGAAGGAAAGAAAGAAGGAAGGAAGGAAGGAAGGGAAGGGAAGGGAAGGGAAGGGGAGAAAGAGAGAGAAGCCAGGTAGAATGCAGCTCTTCAGTAACAAAAACAAATAGGGAATGTGGTCTGGCTTTATTTGGTGAGAATAAGTTTCAGAATTGAGATCAATAGAATCCAATTGCCACTCTCCTAAATCCAAATAGATCACTATATCATTATTCACATATGTACCAAGAAAAGGGGGAGAGAGCACCAGGTAACAGCTTTCTTTGGAGAAAAAATTGACTTTTCTACCCAGAAATATAAACAGCTAAATAAGTTTAAATTCCAGTTTGGGCTTTAGATGAGAAGATTGTTGCCTGCTATGCTATTTCCATTCGGACATTTGCTACTTATAAGGTATCCCAGTGATAATCAACAGTGGTGCCTTGTCTAGGAGTGTTAAGGACAATTGGAATCTCTTTATCCCCCAATGTTAACAAGGATTAAATTGATTACATTTCCTGCAGGTAAGCTTGCCTTGGAGGCAGCCTGTTCAGTGCCAAAATGACTTATATTGCACAACTTGACTTTTCTTTTTATTTTAGATGATTCTTTGAAAAGAAGGGGAATGCTTATTCTTCCGGGGAAAAATCCATTGTCTTCTAGTGTTAGTAAGAAATGAAATTAGGAGCAAAACTGAGAACTATATCCTACCACAAAGGATCAGGGAAATGAAGGGAGCAGTAGCGTGTAGTAGAAGCAGCAATAGACAGGATTTAATAGCTTAAAATTATTCAGATCTCATCTGTGCTACTTACAACCTATATGACCTTGGACAAGTCATTTCAACTTACAAAGCATCTTGTCTTCATATGTAAAATGAAGAGGTCTGATGAAATAATTATAGCTCCTATTTTCATAGCATTTTAAGATACACAAAATAATTTATAGACGTCATCACATTTGATCTTCACAATAACTCTGTGAGGTAAGTGCTGTGGTTATCTCCACTTTACAGATGAGGCAACTGAGGCTCAGAGAGAATAAGTGACTTGACAAGGATCACTCTTCAAAGAAGGTTAGAAGTGGCATTCCACCCCAAGTTTTCCTAACTCCAAGTCCAGTCCTATAACCACCATGCTGTCACCCTCCCCAAGGTACTTTCCAACTCAGTTCTATGATCCAATTCACATGCTAAATGCCACATAGAACCTTTTTGAGTCCCTCTAGCTATTAGTGCCTGCTCCACCAAATTACCTTACTTTATTGGGTTTGTATTGTGTATAAATGTGTATAGCTATACATGTTGTTTCCACCTATGGAAAGAAATTTGCCTACCCACAGTAGGCAAATAATAAATCAATGCTTCTTAATTGGCTAATTAATTGATTAAAAAATAAATTATCCTATCTTGCTTAGAGATTCATATTTTGATGGAAGGTAACATGAACAACTGTGGCAAGAACTTAGCTATGAAGGACTGGGTATGAGAGGAAAAAAAGGGTACCATTCCAACGGGACCAGAAAACGCCAAACTGAAGCACTCTCTCTACAGTATAATTGGGCACTTAACCTGGCTTGTCATTGGGACATCATTCCTTCTTTTGTGCCCTCAGTTCAGCACATGATATTTCTAGCTATCAACCATGGTTCACCAGGCAATACTCCTGGGTCCTCTTTGCAGGGGAATTTTGCTACCATGGGCCTTCCTTGATCCTTAACCAGAAAGGTCTCAACCATGAACTCTCTTGGAATCAGTTGATGGCAAGTTCTATTCCCCTAAATAACCTATTGTTTGAAAGTCCTGGAAATTCAAACCTTAGAATATTTGAGTTGGGAAAGACTTCACAGAATCAGGATCATGGCTGGAGGGGGCCTCAGAGGGTATTTTAAAAATGGGGAAATGGAAGATTAGGGAAATTTCATGTAACATAATGGAAAGAACAGTGGATTTGGAATCAAATGAAATCAAAGAGTAGTTTTTTGGTTATCATAACCTCGTTAACAATTGCATAACTGCATTTTATTTTGTAACTTAGTTTAGGGGAGACCAGAAACCTGAATGGATAAGGGGAAAATTTTCCATAAATCAAGATACAGTTAGTATGAATTGAAATCTCAGCTCAGTTACTTACTAGCTGTGGGACCCCACACAAGTTTATTTCTCTGACCCTTCATGTCCTTATCTGCAAAATAAAGGAGTTGGACTAGATGATCTCTAAGGTCACATTGAAAACTCTAAACCTATGATTCCATCATTTTGTGAAATGTCCTGTTCAGAGGATAAAGAACTAAGTAAAAGAGATAGGATTAGAATCCACATTTCCTAGAGTTAGCATTCATTATACTATTCTTGAATTCACAAAATATGCTTTACCGAATAGCATTTGTTCATATTTGATATAGAAAATAAATTATATTGAAGTATTTCCCAATAAAGATTTTTTCCCTTACTTGATTTTGACAAATTTCCGACATGGCACAGTATTTCGTACGCAGGACTCAGTCAACGGGTCTATGTCTTCCACAATGACAAATGGAGCTTCTTCCAGAGTGACGATGCTCAGATGGTTGTCATCCGGCTCGCAGTCGGCAAACGATTTGTACCTCGGCCACACGGAATGTGTAAGGCTCAGGGTCTGGTTCTCCCATTTCCCCACCTGTATCACAAAGATCAAGATACAAACACCTCATTCACTGTTGGTGTCTATAGCAGCTAGTCCTCCATCACTAGGGTTTGGGTGAATAATACCCTGGGGAAAATAACTTTTAAAAATTACATCACAATTTTTAAAAACAATAACTGAAATTTTATAGCAAATCTAAGTTGGTAAATCATTTTGGTATCTCATTTGATCCCCCCAGTGGCCTTGATATAGGCAATGTAAGTATTATAATCCCCATGGATATGAGGAAACTTAAGTTCAATGAAGTTAAGAGACTTACCCAGAGTCACACGTTAGTGTCAGAAGCAAGATTTGAACCCAGGATGGTGAAGTAGAAACAACATAAGACTGGAAATCACAGGTTCTGAGTTCAAATCCTGGCTCTGCTTGAGTTCTCACATGAGTTCTTGGTTTTGTTTCCTCATACATAAAATCAGACTAGATGAGTTCTAAGATTCCTCTCAATTCTCATTCCATGATCCTGTGATCTGAATGTCAGAGGCAAGATTCGGACCCAGGTATTACTGAATCCAAGTCCAGAACTCTAGCCACTACCATGAAAAGAAATTAATAGAGAAAGAGTGAAAGCGAAGGGGAGAAGGCAAAGAAGAGAGCCAGAAAGGAGAAAGAGGAAAACGGAAAGAAAAATAAAGAGATGAAAGCAAAAATAGCAGAGACAAGACCACAGGTGAAGGTAGGATGGGCAAGAAAGCAAGACCTGTCAATCTAACCCAGAACATGGTTTTAGCTAAATTGCAAATTACGGGAACATTTGTTAAATCCTGAACACTATAGTGACTCTCACAGTTTAATGCTTATTGAGTTCTGTCAAAATAAAATCAATTGTATTCCATCTGACTGATGGCCTGCAATCCTAGCAAAGTAAAATATGAAGCTTTATGTTTTGAACCTTAATTTTATTTGACAGGTTATTGGCATCACTCACTTAAAAAGCAAACTATCTCCCTCAGGACTGCACTCTCTCTTTCCTACTCCAGCTCCCACACACAATTACTTGACATTCGAGGTCAAGGTTTTATTTGCAACATCAACCTGAAGGAAAATGCCAAATCTGAAAAAGGAAAGCACCAAATGCAGCTTGTTTGAACTGACATAACCTTCCTACCTCTCCTGGGGTAACCTCATCATTCCAGGAATCAGGTCTTGATCCTGGGCATTCTGAACATCAAAGGCATGGATTTGGGGAGAACCAACTGTCTCCATCTGAGATGATATCTCTGTCAGTCAATAAATATTTACCAGAATAACAAGTTAGGAAACTTTTCAGAAGTTGAGTTTCTCATTTTGTAGGGGGCAAATTCTTTGAGCTTTTCCTAAATGTTGGCTATTATAGCTTTCCAAAAAGATGGGTGTTCATGACATACATTGGGGAAGACTAGCACCCAGAATGACCTGGATAAAAAAAATTTCTTTGGTTCAAATCATTCTGAATCAAACACATATGCCGAGACAATTGTCTCTGATCAATTCCAACTCCCTCCCCCCTGCCACATACACATATACACCTTTCATTAGCAGAGACTGTCAAGCCAACACTATGCATAAGGAATCAAAGATGTATACGTACACCTAGGCAGTTAGGTGGCTCACTGGAGTGTTGGATTTACTGTTGGACTTGGAATCAGAAAAACCTGACTTCAAATATGGTCTTAGGCTTCAGACATTTACTAGTTATGTGACCCTGAAGAAGTCAATCTCTTCCTGCCTCAATTTCCCTATCTGTAAAATGGGGATAATAATGGCACCTACCTCACAAGGTTTTGGGGAGGATAAAATGAGACCATATTTGTAAAGTGATTTGCAATCCTTAAAGACCATATAAATGCCACTTTTATATCATCATCATCAGGAAATTCATTCATGCAGGAGAATCAAGTACAAAGAGTTCTGCACTAAAAACTAGGAGAAATGATATCCAAGCCTGGCTATATCTTGCCTTGAAATATGAACATAGCAAGCCAATCATTACTCTTCCCATTTCCCCAACCACTCTGTGAGTACATTGAGATAGTTTGTTTTTCAGTATATAAGTTATTTCTTGATTCCCCCACAACTTGACCCCAACCTATTTTTTCTATATTTTATTTCCCACTCTTTCGTTTCATGCTCCCTATGCACAAACTGATTATGTTGGATCAAAAATTGCTCTTACCATCACTAATGACTCTGCCTCTTCTTTGTAAGCCTCCTAAATCAGGTATAAGAGATGAGGACATTGTACTAAATAACTCACCTTTCCCCAGTCATTTCCTGTGTTCTTGCACTTCCATATCTTTACTCAAATATTTATCCCTACCACTACCCCCAGCTCTGATTGTTGTATTTTTAGCAAAAAGCATTATATGATTAAAGATTTAGAGATAGAAGGGGTCTCGGAGATCAAATAGTCGAGTCCCTTCAGTGTACAGGTGACAAGACTGAGGCCCAGAGAAGGAAATTACTTCTCCAAGGTTTTGACTCACAATATCACCTCCTCCATGAAACTTTCCCTAACTCTCCTTCATCTTCCTCTAAACTCTCAACATGCCATACTGTTCTTATTGCATTTTTACGCATTGCTTTGATTGACAATTACTCATGTATATGGCTTGTCTACCACTACTAGAATGTCAGCTCTATGATCTTCCTGATATCCCCCACAGTATATAAAATACATTGGACACTCACATTTTTTATTTCATTTTTTTGTATATCATAGTCATTTTTTGAAAATGCTACCTCCCTGCCACCCCATTAATCTTCTCTTAAAGCAAAGGAAAACAGTGCACCAACGCCACAGCAACCAAATCTAACAGCATAGGCAACACAGAGCACCCATAGTCCCCCTACTCTCTACTGAGATGAGGGAAATCTGTGTTTCATCATCTTTTCTCTAGAACCAAAATGGTCAATTACAATAAATCTGATTTTGGCTTCCTTTTAGTGTTGTCTTCACTTACATTATAATTTTTGCTGTTTGGTTGTTTTCAGTCATGTTCAACTCTTTGTGACCACATTTGGGGTTTTCTTGGCAAAGATGCTGGAGTGGGTTGCCATTTCCTTCTCCAGGTTATTTTGCAGATGAAGAAACTGAGATAAACAGGGTTGAGTAACTTGCCCAGGGTCACACAGCTGAGGCCAGATTTGAACACAGGTCTTCCTGACGCCAGGCCTGGCACTCTATTTACTGTGCCACCTAGCTGCCCGTTCATCATTTAGTCACTATGTATTCTCTTCTCTTGGTTGTACTTACTTAACTCTTTATCAGTCGCTGCAAGACTTCCCAAGTTTCTTGGGATTCTTCATATTTATCATTTCTTCTTGTATGATAGTATACCATCATGTTCGTAAATTATACTATGTTTAATAATCCCTCAATCCAGAGGTACTCCTTTGCTTCCAGATGTTTTGTCATTGTTGTTGTTATCATAGAAAGGGCAGTACAAACAATTTTAATAAACGCATGACCTTTCTTTTGATCTCTTAAATTCTTAGGGAATACGTCTAATACTAGGATTCCAATTGAAGTTATACAGAGTTTAGTAAATTTTATCCCATAATTCCAAATTGTTTACCTGAATGTTTGAGCCAATTTGTAATTCTACCCCAAATTTATTAGTGTGCATCTCTTCTCTCAGGTCGATCAACAAATATTTACTAGATGAATAAACAACTGCGGTTTACTTAGAATGTACCCTCAGAAGCTGTCTTCCCTCTTTCAATATACTAGAGTATTCCAGCATAAATTCATGCTTTCAAATAAATCTGTGGGATCTTCAGGGAAGAAAGAAAGAAGGAAAGAAAGAAAGAAGGAAGGAAGGAAGGAAGGAAGGAAGGAAGGAAGGAAGGAAGGAAAGAAGAAAGACCTAAGCTCCTCCCAAAAAGTGGCTTGAGGAAGGGGGAATTCAGTATAATCACTGATCTGCCTAACACTAAAGAATATGTTCAACGTTCATTGGACCCTTCAGAAAAAATGTAGGGTTGCCATTGCACACTCTCTCCTGTTTGTCACGTGACCCATAGCAACCAACCATCATCAGTCTGTCTCTAGTGTAACCTATCTGTGGCCTAAGGAAGTTTAGCCTACTTTAATTTTGGTCCCTATGTACTGTCAAGTTCTACAGGTCTGATTAGATATAGATATAGATATAGATATAGATATAGATATAGATATAGATATAGATATAGATGTAGATATATACACATATATACATAATATACATATATATATAATTCTTAAAATAAATATTTTTTCTTTGATGAGACAATGGAACTTTCCTTATGTATTTACCTTTGCTGACAATGAGCATTAGGGCATAGCAGGCTCCAGAACTACAGTTTTGGTTTTGTTATAGCTTCCCTATTGAGAATTCAGATGCTAAAAACATACATATCCACTAACTCAGTGTGCTTTTCAAGAGAATGTCACAAGCCTGGAGTAAGTGAACTATCAGTCACAATACTGACAAATATTTCAGCTTTCAGAGGAGAGGGAGAAGTGGCAGGCAGAGCTGAGATTACTTTGTAGCATTTCTAGTTTCATTCTAAAAATGGCAAAGGGATGTGTGCACAGATGGGTCCCAGGGCCACCTCTGAACTTCAAGAAAAAGAAGTATATCCAAATACTCCCTGATTTGAACCAGGGCGATGAGTTCAAGTGTAAATAATCCAATGGCTATAAATAGAGATACCTGGCACTCAGGATGTAACATCACAATTTTATGCTCACTTCTAGACACCAAACATATGGCATGGGCAGTCTGTGCAATTGTAAAGCAAGTTCAGTGAAAATTAGCTAAGCAATGTAATGCTCTCTGAGTAAGGTGATAGGGCAAGTCCACGGCAATTTTAGCCTGAATGTTAAGGAAAATAGGATGAAGCAGCTGCTTTGCCGTATTGAAGGCGGATTATAGATTGGGAATTTACTGGATCTCGCGTCATCCAATGGCACCAGAAGTCTCATATTGCATTGGTGCCATTGTTCACTCTTTCTATTCCCTCCATTTCCCCACATTAAGCAATCTCTGTCAGTGACTCTCTCTGTCTCTCTCTGTCTCTCTGTCTCTGTCTCTGCCTCTGTCTCTCTCTCTCTCAGTCTCTGTGTCTGTGTCTGTCTCTGTCTATGTCTCTCTGCCTCTGTCTGTTTCTGTCTCTTCTCCTCCCCCCCTCTGTCTCTCTCTTTCTGTGTCTCTCTGTCTGACTCTCTCTCTCTGTGTGACTCTCTCTCTGTCTCTCTCTCTGTCTCTCTCTCTCTCTGTCTCTCTCTCTCTTTCTCTCTCTCTCTCTCTCTCTCTCTCTCCCCCTCTCTCTCTCTCTGTCTCTCTGTCTCCCTCTTTCTCTCCCCTTCCCCTACTCTCCCTTCCTCTATTCAGAAAGAGCAAGTCTTCTTAATGCATTTTGGGTCATGGACCCATTTGGTAGCCTGGTGTAACTTATGAACCTTTTCTCAGAATAATTTATTTAAAATTAAGATAAGTTTTAAACTAACAAATTTTGGTTAGAGGTGAGTGATGTAAAGATGAATTTTCCCCATCCCAGTTCACAGAACCCTTGAAATCTAACTATGGACCTCTTGAAGGCTCGTGGACCCTGGTTTAAGAATCCCTGATTGAGAGACTCTAACCTTATTTTCTACCCTCTCCTCTAAGCATTGAGCTCCATTATCAATTCAAGTAGAAATTTGAATGTTTGCAATTAACAGTAAGTTAAAGTCCATATGCAGCAACTGGACTCAGTTACCATACTCAAAGAAGAAAGACACTTAACTATGAGAGGAAGAAGACAGCTTCCACTGATAATAGAACTAATAAGGTCACCAGTCTCTAGAAAACTCTTAGAATACTCAGAAAAGCAGAGGTAGTGCCAGCCATTGGGATGAAACTCCCTGAATCGCCCTTACGCTTTAACTTTATTGCTGAATGTATTGACAAGAGGAAGAGCTAGATAAGTAAGTGAGTCTCCATTGTGGCAGATCAGAGAAGCTCTTCAGAGACTAGTTATCTAAGTGGCTTTTCCTATGTGTCTACACTTGGGTTCCTCTGTATTGTGTGCTCCTGGGGAAAGTCTCAAGAATTTCACTACTTTGAAAGCAGCTTGGGTCTTAAGCAAAGAATACACCAATGGAGAAAAATAATATTTGATAAGAATTATTTCTGACAAAATTTTATAGCCATGATATACATGGAATTGACACATAATGGAAAGATCCAAATAAGACTCAGAAAATTATTTTGCATTAGGCAAGTGGTCAAGGGACAGGAATAATTTTCTCTTTTAAAAAATTTATTCATTTTTAGTTTTCAACATTCACTTCCATAAGTTTTAAATTTTCTCCCCTCCTTCTCCCCTCCCTCCCAAGGCAGTATGCAATCTGCTATGGGCTCTATACATATATTGATTGGAATAATTTTCAAGAGAACTGAAAACTATATATGAAAACATAGGAATAAGCATGCCTCATATACTTAATGATAATATAAATGAAAAATTAATTTAAGCAACTCTGAGATTTCACTTCACACCCAACAAACTGGCAAAGATGATAAAATACAGACATAGTCAACATTGGCAATGATGAAGAGAGACAGGCACACTAATGAAATTTTTGAGGATATGTTAAATGGTGCAACTATTCCAGAGAAAAATAAGGAATTATGTGAGAAGAGTCAATGAACTTTTGTTCCCTTTTCCTTAGCAATCTCAGTATTTAACCTATTGCTGAAGGAAGTTAAAGACAGGGAGATCCCCCTGTCAATCAATCAATAAGCATTTATTAAGAACCTAAAATATGCCAGGCAATCTGCTTGATACTGAGTATATGAGAACAAAAAAAATGATACATTTCCTACTTGGAAGGAGCTTACTTTCTAATGAGGAAGAAAAGTACAAGCATAAGTAAATATGCCAAATATATGCCACTCTATATAACAAAAAATTCACAGCAGCACTTTTTCTGGTAGCAAAAACCTATACACATGGCAGGTACCCAAAAATCACATAATGGCTGAACACATGTCTTTATATGATATTGAAATGAAAATATGGTGTATACATATATAACATATATATGTGTCTGTGTATACACACATGTATATACATCAGAACCAATTTTGGGAGCCAGGATATCATGATGCAGACCCCGAACGGTTTGAGTTGTATTTCATCCCCTTTCGCCAGTCAAGCTGCTATGACATAGATTCCATTCTTTGCTCTGCATTACTTCATACAAGCCTTTCTTTATTTCTCAGAACTCTTCATTTTCACTCTTCTTTCCAGGAAAGATTCCATTTCATTCATATACCATAATTTTGAGACATTCACCAATTATTTGAAATGTATTTTATTTCCAGCATTTTCCTATTATGAAATATAATAATAATGTTAATATGTAATATTTATAAAGCCCTCGTGGTTTACAAAGTGCCTACATACACAATCTCATTAGATCCTTACAGATCCCTTTTAGGGCATCTCAGATTTATAGATTAAGAACCAGAGAGGTTAAATGACTTGCCCCTGGTCACAGAGCATGTGGAACAGGATTTGAACTCAGATGTATCTAATTTCAAGTTCGATGCTCTATGTACTATGCCATGTATTTTTATACATAAAGAGATCTTACTGTCCCTGACCTTGGGATATAAATCCAGTACTGGGATCATTAGATATGAATAGTTTAATAATGCTTCTCACATAATTTCAAATTATTTTTCAGAATGATTGAAGAAATTTACAGCTCCATCAATAGAGCATTAGTGTGCCTATTAGTGTCCTCCCATAACAATTCTAGGGAAATGATATACAACATACATTGTTAAAAAAAATGACTACTTCCATTTTTTATCAGTTTCAACCATTTGAAAGATGTGGGGTGATATTTCAGTTATTTTAATTTATGTTTCCTCATTAATAATTTTAGAACATATTTTTCATATAATTGTCAATAGAGTGAATTTTTAAAAATTCACATTCTTTTTTTTAAGGTATTATTTTCTTCAGCATTTTTTGAGTCTCCTTTAGGAAGCTGTTGACTTGTTTTTCATGATTTTCTTGCATCACCTTCATTTCTCTTCCAAATTTTTCCTCTACTTCTCTTTCTTGATTTTCAAAATCATGTTTGAGCTCTGCCATGGCCTGCAACCAGTTCATATTTTTTTTTGGAAACTTTGGATGTAGGAGCTTTGACATTGTTGTCTTCTTCTGGTTGTATGTTTTGATCTTCCTTGTCACCAAAGTAAGACTCTATAGTCTGAATTTTTTCTTCTGTTTGCTCATTTTCCCAGCCAATTATTTGACTTTTGAGTTCTTTGTTAAGGTAGGACTCTGTTTCTAGTGTGGAGGGTGTATTGTCCCAAGCTTCAGGGGGTTTGTGTAGCTGTATTCAGATATATTTCTAGGAACCTCTAAATTTCCAGTTCTTCCAAGGTGGTATGATCAAAGGAGAGGTGTTTATTCCTCTCCTGGTATGTGCTCTCATCTGTGAGTGACCACAAGCACCCTTTTCTGCCTTGGAACTGTGAGGACTCCCTCTCCACTACCGCCACAAGCTCTGTCACACTAGCACTCCTCCTTGCCCCAGGACTGCTACCCAGGACTGTAACCCAAACAGAATCATGGGAAAGGCAAGAGAATCCTGCCACAGCAGCAGCAAAGAGATCTCTGCAAATCCCCTCTGATCAGCCACATGATCCTTTCACTGTATGTGGGCCAAGAGCTCCAGAAGCAGCCATTGCCACTGTTGTTGCCACTGATGCAGTAGCCCTGGAGCTGGGGTCAGGTCACACTCCTCTCTCACCCAGGTCTAACAGACCTTTCCTACTGACCTTCTAAGTTGTCTTTGGTGTTTGTGGGTTGAGAAGTCTGGAAACTGCAACAGCTGCCGATGATTCTGTGCCCTGAGGGCTGCTCCAGGTTTGCTGGGCCTCAATCTGTGCTGGTGTGTTTTGCACTGGTCTGTGCTCCTCTCTCAGAGCAGTGCAACAGACCTTTCCTGTCGACCTTTCAGGTTGTCTTGGGCTGCTAATTTGTTTCACTCTGTCATTTTGTGAGTTCTGCTGCTCTAGAATTTGTTTAGTCATTTTTACAGGTATTTAGAGGGGGTTGGAGGAGATCTCAAGCAAGTCCCTGCTTTTACTCTGCCATTGTGGCTCTACCTCCAACATTCACATTCTTCAATGACTATTGGGGAATAATTTTTAGTGTTGATTTATTTCAGTTTCATATAGATGTTGTGTGTTAGGATATCAGAATTATTTGATGCAAATTTTTTTCTCCATTCATAACTTTAAAAAAAATCCAGCTGCTATCAAAATGGGTATGTGATTTAGGTTGAAATGAGTACATGCTTTAGACATAATAGGTGATACCATAAGCAAATTAGGAGATCAAGGAACAGTTTGCCTGATAGATCTAAGGAAAAGGGAAAAATTTATGACCAAACAAGAGATAGAGAACATTATGAAATGCAAAATGGATAATTTTGATTACATTAAATTGAAAAGTTTTGCCAAACAAAATCAATGCACCCAAGATTAGAAGGAAAGCAGAAAGCAGGGAAACAATTTTTACAGCCAGTGTTTCTGATAAAGGCCTAATTTATCAAATATATACAGAACTGAGTCAAATTTGTAAGAATATAAGTCATTCCCCAATTGATAAATGATCAAAGGATATGAACAGTTTTCAGATGAAAAAACTAAAGTTATGTACAGTCATATGAAAAATGCTCTAAATCACTATTGATTAGAGAAATACAAATCAAAACAACTCTGAAGTACCACCTCACACCTTTCAAATTGGTTAGTATGACAGAAAAAAAGTGATAAATGTTGGAGAAGATATGGGAAAATTGGGACATGTGCATCGTTGGTGGAGTTGTGAACTGATCCAACCATTCTGGATAGCAATTTGGAACCACACCCAAAGGGCTATAAAACTGTGCATACCCTTTTACCCAATGATACCACTACTAGGTCTTTTTCCTAACAAGATCATTAAAAAAAGGAAAAGGACCCATGTTATAAGAATATTTATAGCAGCTCTTTTTGTGGTGGCAAAGAATTGGAAATTGAGTAGATGCCCATCAGTTGAGGGGAATGGCTACACGAGTTGTGGTATAAGAATGTAATGGAATATCATTGTTTCATAAGAAATGGTGAACAGGTAGATTTCTTAAAAACCTGGAAAGACTTGCATGAACTGATGCTCAGTGGTATGATCAGAACCAGGAAAACATTGTACACAGTAACAGCAATATTGTGTGATGACTGACTTTGTTAGACATGGCCCTTCTCAGTGGTGCAATGATCTAAGACAATTCCAAAAGACTCTTGATGGAAAATGCTATCTACATCCAGAAAAAGAACTGTGGAATCAGAATGCAGATTTTCCCTTTGTTGTTGTTGTTGTTGTTTTCTTTCATGTGGTTTGTCCCTTTTGTTCTGATTCTTCTTTCGCAACATGACTAATGTGGAAATATGTTTAACGTGATTGTATATGTATAAACCATATCAGATTGCTTGCTGTCTTGGGAGGGAAAGAGAAAAATTTGGAACTCAAAATCTTATAAAAATGAATGTTGAAAACTATTTTAAGTGTAATTGAAAAAAATAAAATACTATTACATGGAAAAAATAAAACCAAAGCAAACAAAAAAAAATTCCAGCTGCACTGATTTTGTTCCTGCAGTTTTTGAAATTTTGTACCATCAGAATGATATCTTTTGCCTTTAATGATCTACTCTATCACTTCTTTCCTTATAAATCCTTTCCAAATTATACTTTTGAAAAATAAGTATCTCTACTCTCCTTTATTTTTTGTCATGTGACCTTTTACATTTAGATCCTTTATCTATTGGGAATTTATTGCAATATACAATAAAATACATTGATCTATGCTTATTTTCCACTAAAATAATTTTTAGTTTTCCCAGGAATTCTAGTCAAATAAAGTGTTTTTCCCACTATAACTTGTGTTCTTCATTTAATCAGTCATTAGGCTGCTGTACTCATCTGATTCTAGGTCTCATTGTCTCTTTCACCAATTTAATTTTTTAAACTGATAGCAGCTAGTTTTGATAATTACTGTTCGAATATCATTTGATATTTGGAAATGCTAGTCACTTCCTTATAATTTAAAAACTCTTTCTCTTGACCCTTTGTTCTTCCATGTAACTTACTATCATTTCTTCTAGTTCTAGAAACTATAAGCCATCTCTTTGGTACTCTTTTCTAGAGCTAAATGTATAGATTAATTCATATAGCACCATCATTTTTATCATATTGACATGGTACATTTATGAATGCTAACACTCCCTCTACTTATTTAGATCTTTTATTTATGCAAACTCTGGTTTTTAGGTGCATGTGAAATCAAATGTGATAGCAATTTAGATTTGAAGATCTTTAAAATCCATTATTGGGCCATGTGACCTGTTTACATCACAGGAAGCCAAAGTCACATGTGGTGGGAGGAGATTCCTGAGAGGAAAAAGAAGTTGTGTGACAGGAAATGCTAAGAGAGAGAGAGAGACAGCTGTTATGGCTGTTAATGGCCATCATGATAGTTAGAGCTGAGGTAACAAAAGTTGACCTCTGATAGCTGAACAGACTGTGACAGCTGTGCTGTGAGTTTGTTTTTGGGAAGACCCCAGCAGGGAGTTGGAGAGGTTTTGGGATGCTGAGGCTCCATGTTGTGATATTATGTATTGAATGCTTTGCTGCTGTGATGGATTGGATAGATGGCTTATGGGTTATGGTTCTCTGATATCTGAATAAATGATTTACTTCTTCTACCTTCTATGTGGAGAGTCTTGTATACTTTGCGATATAGAACCACAAAGGCATTTTGACAATTATCATCTATATTGTTATTATTGCCTTACTGATACATCAAGCTATATAAATTGTATTTGTGTATTGTAGATTATCTCTCAACATGCTGTACCTATTTTATAGTCATTTAAAATGGAATTTCACCGTATTTTTTCCCTAGATAATATTAGCAATATTCCAAAATGCTGCTAATCTTTGTGGATTGATTATGTGTTCTGCTATTTTGCTGAAATGAATTAATTATATCAATTAGTGTGATCTCTAGGGATTTTGAAAAAAACTTATCATTTGTAAATAGATATAACTTTACATCTTCTCAAGATCTATTCCTATTTTTTTCTTATTTTATAGCTAACATTTTAGTACTACTAATATTATTTAGTACTATTAATATTATTAAATAGTAGCAGAGATGAAGAGGAATATCTTTGCTTCATCCCTGAATATAGTAAGAAAATTTAGAGAGGTTTTTCATTAAAATGGTTAGGTCTTAGGCACAGATAAATCCTTTTGATTAAGGAAAGGTTTTTCTGTTCCTAAACTTTTTATCATTTTAATGTAAACTAATTTTACATTTTTCTGGAGGCTATTTCTAAATTCACTGCTGTAATGCTGTGCTTTAAAAATATCTATATGATTAATTATGCTAATGTTAAAACATTCTTCCTTCCCTGATGTGAATGCAGCTTGATCACAATAAATATTTATTTGTATATGCCATAGATTATTTGGTAAAAAGATTGCATCACTGTGTTTTAAAATTGAACCAATATTTATTAGTGACATTTTCATTATTTATTAATGAAATTGTTTCCTTGTTTTATTTATGATATTGTTTTCTCCACTTTGCTGTTCTTCAGTTATTTTTCTGTTGTGTCCAACTTCTTGTGACCCCTTTTGGGGATTTGCTTAGTAAAGATGCTAAAGTGGTTTGCCATTCCCTGCTCCAGCTCATTTTACAGATGAATAACTGAGACAAACAGGGTTCAGTGACCTACTCAGGGTGACACAGGTAGTAATAGTAATAGATATTCCAATAAAAATGTCTGAGGCTGGATTCGAACTCAAATCTTCCTGACTCCAAGTCCAGAGTTCTATCCAATGTCCCACCCAGCTGACTCCACTGTGCTTATTCTTTCCAAATTTATACAGCACAGCAATACTTTTGTGAAAGTTTATTATTTCAATATCATCTTTATGGATTTTAGAATAGTTTTATAGAGAATAATAATTATTTATTATTTAAATATTTGATAAGTTCACTTGTAAAACCTTCTAAAAACTGAGAATTGTTTTCCTTTTTTAATTGAAAGTTAATTCATGGTTTGTTCCATTTGTCTTTTTGAGATTTGTTTGTTTAGGATAACTATATTCTATCTGTTTAAATTTGGATACTTAATTTTTGGAAGATATTTCAAAATTTTATTCATGTTTTCAATTTTGCTGTCATGTAATTTGGTATAGTGGTTTCTTAAAATTTTACTTCTTCACTTTCTAGAATGTACCATATTCACTTTTTATTTTAGAAATGTCTCTGTGTGTGTGTGTCTTTTTCTCTCTCTGTCTCTCTGTCTCTGTCTGTCTGTCTGTCTGTCTCTCTCTCTCTCTCATTAGCTAGTGGTTTATTGCATTGTTAGATTTATTTTTAAAATTTCTTTGTTTTGTTAAGACAGAGGTCTTTAAGTTTTATTTTTTTCTTTAGGTGGATTGTTAAATAATTGACTTTTTTTAAAAAAGTGTTTAATTGCATGTCCATTTCTGAAATCTTTTTTTTCTATTTTGCTAATATATGTTTTCAGACTTATAAATTATCATCTAAGGACTGCTTTCATACACACACATATATATATATATATACATGTACAACACATATAAATAATATACATACATATATGTACATATATAAACAAGGTGTATGTGTCCATATCTCTACCTATATCTATCTACATGCATGTATATGTGTCTGTGTATAGATAGATAGATAGATAGTGAGTGTGTGTGTATGTGTGCATACAAACACGTTTACATATAGTAGCAAAGAATGGGAAACAAAGTAGATGCCAATTGGTGAATAGTAGCTAAATAAGGGGTGGCACATGGACACAATGGAATATTACTGAACTACAAGAAATGACATGCATGAGAAAAACAGAAAAAATATAGAAAGATTTACATGACCTGTGACAAAGTGAACCAGAACTAAGAAAACAATATCTCTATGAATGACAGTGTAAGAGTAGAGTAGCCATTGCAAAACTATCAAAAATGAATGCTGCAAAATCACGAAGAATAAACTGGTCCCAAAGATGAGACAGAAGACACTTCCTCCATTTCCTTTGTAGATATGGGAGTATAAAAGTATGGAGCATTGCACATATTTGATAGGTAGATAGACAGACAGACAGACAGAGAGATAGACAGGATAGATAGATAGATAGATAGATAGATAGATAGATAGATAGACAGATAGATATTAGTTTTGCTGACTTTTTTTCTTCTTATTCTTCTCTTTTTTTTCTTTAAAAAAAAGAGTTCTTTGTTGTATGAGTGGATCTCTAGGAAGAAGGAGGAGAGATTCAGGGACAATTTAGACAATGTAAAACCAAGAGCTATCAATAAGCTTTATTTTAAGAAAAAATTACATTTTATTTCACTCATTTGCTTTTAAAATAATTGTTTATCATCCCTCTTATTCATTCTTTGTCCCATAGATTGTTTTGATATTTTTATAAGTAAAAAAAAAAAATTTTAAAGCATTCTAGAGGAGAAAAAAAGAGGAAAAGAGGGGAAAGTATCAAATTAAATGGAATGAGATGGTATTGGGAAAGGTCAATCATATAAAGAGGTGGAGCAATGGGGAGGAGGTAAAGGACCCCTTTAGTCACATTCATATCTGTCCTATAAGTGCTACACATTTGATTTTTTTGCAATTTTAGCTGCATATAATTCTCATTATTATCATGCAAATCTCAACACAGATGTAAAATAAAAATTGTTAGAAAAACTTCCACAAATGTTTATCTTTTACTTAAACAGATGGTATCATTATGTATTACCTTTTACTAATGTTATTACATATTAATAACTAAAACTTAAGCAAATAAATTATGTAAATGTGCAAATGAAAATGTGCTACACATTCCTGTAAAGTAGCAGAAAGGATTAAAAAATTACAATTACCCACTCACTGTTTAAGATACTGTTCTTCTGATTCTGGCCAGGTCTGCATCTTTTTTCATTATTGCTTTTAGAACCTCATAGCCTGGACTGGAATTTCGTTAATATAAGGTGGCAGTTCACAAACTTTTCGGTCTCAAGACACCTTTATATGCTTAAAAATTATTGGGGATTTCCCAAGGGGGTTTTGTTTATGTTGGCTGTATCTGCCAGTTTTTACTATATTAGAAATTAAAACTCTTTAGTATTATTGTAAAAATAGTTTTGACCTGGGACTCTTCAGATCACACTTTGAGAACTGTTGATATAGGAAACTGCTAGGTGATAACACCTTCTACCAAGGCATGTTATTACTGTTTCTTCAATTCATAGCTTTAGAAAGCTGCAGAGAATATTTTTCCCCTTTCCAATATATTCTAAAACTAAATGCCCACTTGCAGCTTTGTGCACAAATTTTCTTTCTTTGTTCCTTTGGCAATATTTATTCAAGGCAAAAGTTCAAAAATACATGATCTTGTCTCCTTTACCCAAGCTAGAGAAAGGTAAGATTCTATATCTCTGCACTTTGTCCCACTCCCTTCAGTTTCTGACTTCTACTTTCCTTTTTCTCTGTTTCAAAGGCTTTCATCAATGGAACCCAATTTGCATAAATATTATTTCACTTAGGAGGTAGTCATAGGAATGGAAGGAACTCTGGATCCAGAATCAGAACACTTGGAATGAAACCATGAATTGTCACTCATTATCTGAGAGTTCTGGTGTAGGGCATTCCAACGCACTGAACGTCAGTCCACCCTCTCCACGAAGGGTAAAAAATTCAAGAATTAGATGAGATGATTTCCAAGGCTTTCTCTAAGACTTTAGTCCTATCAACTGCTTCTTTACCCCCTTTCATTTCAACTTCTAGACCGTTTCTCTACCTTAATGTTGCTCCAAAATGTCTTCTCTTTATTTTTCTGATCACCCTCATGCAAATTGAGACATTAAAAGGTTTTTTTGGGGGGGGCAGCTAGGTGATGCAGTGAATAGAGCACCAGTCCTGGAGTCAGGAGGACCTCAGTTCAAATCGGGCCTCAGACACCTGACACACTTACTAGTTTGTGACTTTGGGCAAGTCACTTAACCCCAATTGCCTTGCCTTTCCCCTTCAAAAAAGGTTATTTTACCTTTGTCCAGGACAGATATGAATGTGACTCACCATTGCTCCACCTCTTTGTGTGATTTACCTTTTCCTATGACATCTCATTCCAATTTAACTTGATACTTTCCTCCTTCCCCTATTTTTTTTCCTCTAGAATGCTTTTATTTATCCTTCCTTCATGTTTGTTCTACCAAGGGCATTCATACGAAATGGGATTTCCATTTTTAATAGTCTTTGCCGTTCCTTTGCCCAAACCAAATAGGAATATATCTTCATCTCCCACCTGTTTGTTTGAATGAGTTTTCAATTCAATTGAGGTTTCATAGAGGAAGAAGTGGGTTATGAAAATCTTTAAATTAGAGGACTTAATATTTGTTTCTGAAGACAATAGGGAGCTACTAGAGTTTATTGAATAGGAGGGGTGGGCATAGATAAACTGCTTTAGGAAGAGCACTTTGGCATCAGAGCAGAGGATGGATTGGAATGATAACAGAAGCAGGGAAAATAATTAGAAAGTTATTATCTATATGAGAGGTGATAAGGGCCTAAACTAGAGTGGTAACTGTGGGAGTAGCAAGAAAGTACAATAAAGGAGGGAGATTGTAAAGACATAGAAATGTCAAGGTTTGGCAATGATTTGAAAAAAGAAATAGGGTTGAGGGGGAGGAATTGAGGATTGTAGCAAAATTGTGAGCTGCAATAGCCTCAGCAGCTGCAGTATATATATCATTTGGCTTGAAGTCAGGAATACCTGTCGGATAGAGTGCTGGGTCTGAAGTCAGGAAGACATATCTTTGTGAGTTCAAATCTGACTTCAGATATTTACTATCTGGGTGACCCTGGGCAAGTCACTTAACCCTGTTTGCCTCAGTTTCTCATCTGTAAAATTATTTGGAGAAGAAAATGGCAAACCATTCCAATATCTTTGGCAAGAAATCTCAACTAGGATCATGAAAAGTTGGACCCAACTAAAACAACTGAACAACACTAGGTATCATATAAATGCTAGCTGCCATCATTGAATCATCGTCATCATCACCATTATGGACATTTGGAAGAGGGGAGGATTTTTTTTGCAAGGAGAGAGAATTCATTTTTTAGATTGGTAATTATCAGAGTGTCCTGCCTCATTCTGTCTTCAAGAACAGTTTCTTCAGTTTCTAGATACCTCAGACATTTTCTCAGTCTTATTGTCTTTGGATTTTTTTCTTTTTATCTGTACATTTTTGATTTCTGAGTCTGTTGATCTAAAAAAATACATCTGCAGATTTTTGAGAAGTTCTACCATGTTGGTGGTGCTGGGATACAGTAGGACTACTACCACTCAAACTGGCTCTAACTCTAGAGAACAGGAAATCAAATCTGGGTTTGGCCAACTCCCTAACTCCATGGCCTTAGAGAAGTCCCTTAACCTCTCAGAGCCTGAGATTCTTCAACAGTAAAAGTAGGGAGTAGAAGGTTTCTGAGATTCTTCCAATTCTAGATTTATGATTTCATTATTTATCATTTTATCAAAATTATTTCTTTTCTTGTTTATCTTTTTCACTCTTTAAGAATTTTAATATATTAATTTCTTCCTTTAATTATTTCACTGATCTAAGCATGTAAATGTTCCTATTTGTTTCATTATCATTTTTGGAAGTCATGTTTGTGGTTACTGCCCTATTAGTAGCAAATAATATGGAGATGCTCCTTCACCTGCCTTATCAGAAGCCACAGGTTCTGAAGACCCAGGAAAGAAAGTTCTCACCAAAGTTGTGGCCACTGGAAATTAATGGTAGAAGTGAATGTAGTTTTACTAATTGAAAGTATACTAATGAAGACATATTTTTGCATCAACCTTTCCTTCTAATCTCCAGCCAAATTATATCCCTTGTTATGTAGACCATTGTGCCTTACTATCTGCCCTAGTGTTTGTTTCTCCATCATTTAACACAATGTTTGTCATTCAATAAACATTTAAAGGTTATTTTTTCATTTAGCCATTTTCACTCTCTTCTAGGTTGCTATTTTCACATTGCATTCTATTGGGTTCTCTTTTTGGTTGTTTATTCATTCTTTGCTCACTTAGACAGTATTCGTGGTTGGGGTTCTTTTGGGAGATTTCTTCCCTTTTCTATAATTGTGTTAAGTCTTTCTTTTGGTTTATTTGGCACACTGCTTGCTATTTTGATGTGATGAAGAGGTTCGGCTTAGATATGACCTCTTATATTAAACCACCTTGCCTGAAGTTTTCCCAACTAAGATTTTAAAAATACATTCTCTAGATGGAAGCAAGGGCCCTTAATGGAGACTAATGCAAAATGAGCTACCATCCTAGAACAACAAAAGCTTAGAATAAGCTACAGCTATTTATGAGTGCTGAGAACAACAAAAAGGATTTGTGGATTTTAAAAATCTGTACTAGGGAAAGGAAGAGAACCAAATAACAATATGATGAGGGCTGCTCAGGAGAGATAGGAAGGAGATGATCAATAATGAAGTCAAGGCAGAAAAGCTTGGCTCTTATGTTGATATTCTTTTTTCTACCAAAGAGAATGAACTTTAGATTAGGAGGAGCAGAATAAAAATAATTAATAGCAAGTTGGGTCAAAAGCTATAATTGCCCTCCATGAATCCATGTAACCAGACTCAGAACTATATGACAGGGTACTAAAGGAACCACCACAGCTGGAAACTGATTTCTGAAAGATCATAAAGAATGAATGGATTGACAAAGGACTGGAAAAGGGTAAATTGAGCTACAATCGGCCAGTGAATTTGATTGTGATAACTTACAAATTTACAGAATGCATTATTTTTAAAAATAGCATATACGTATCTATCGGAGGAAGCAGAGATCACTGACAGCAAGATAGCTTTGTCAAAAATAGGGACTGCCACACAAACTTAATTTCCTTTTAAGACAGTTACTGAATTATTAGGTGAAATGAATTCAGTATGGTTTACCAAATCAGTCATGTATCTGGAAAAATCATTCATAATATCCCTGTGAACAAGATAGAAATGAAAGCTTACTAAAATCAGGTGATTCAAAAATAATTGATAGAAAGACCCCCAAAAGTAATCACTATCGACTTGGTATCAAATTGGAGGAAGGTACTGGTAGAATGACCCAGAGAACTGTCCTTTACCCACCCCATGCTGTGTGTGTGTATATGCATATGTATATATGCATATATAAATTATATATTGTATACACACACCTACATATATACATACATACATACACACATGAATATACATATATGCACACATACACACACATATATGTGTGTTTTGTTTTGTTTTTTATCACTAAGATGAAGGCATAGCTCATATGATTATCACATTTACAGATGATAAAAAGATGGGAATTACGGCTAATTGAATGTATGTCAGACTGAGGATCTCAAAAGATCTTGATAAAAGAGAATCATATATACATACAAAGATGCTTATATGTGTATATATGTAGATATCTGCACATGTATACACACACATATGGGCACATATGTGTATATTATATATAATATACATATGATATCTATATCTGCTATGTACTATATACATATATGCATATATACCTATACATGTATACATATATGCACATGCACATAGACATACACATAGACGTACAGTACAAATACACATGCACATACACATATGCATACACATATATGTACACGTACACAAAGACATAGACATAGACATAGACATAGACATAGACATAGACACATACAGAGCTGGGTAGTGCAGTGGATAGAGTGCCAGACTTGGAGTCACTAAGACTCATCTTCTTGAGTTCAAAATCAACCTCAGACACTTACTAGCTGTGTGACCCTGGGCAAGTCGCTTAACCCTTTTGGCTCAGTCTCCTTATCTGTAAAATGAACTGGAGAAGAAAAATGGCAAACTACTCCAGTATTTTTGCCAAGAAAACGCAAAATGATGGAGTCACGAAGAGTCGGACATGATGTCAAATGACTGAACAACAAATATATATATACATATATATGTATATATATGTATATATATATATATATATACACACACATACATATACATATAGACACATATACCTGTATATGCATATATATAAGACAAATGATTATATATTATATATAAATTACATATGATAGAGATAAATATAAAGTCTTATACTTGCCTTTGAAAAGTAAGCTTTAAAAGTATAGGATTGGGAAGGTATGTCTAGACAACACTTGATCTGCAAAAGATCTATGGGATTCTACAAGCTATGAGTCCGAAGTATCAACAGTATTACAGCCCACCCAAAAAGGCTAATATATTTTTAGTTTGCCCTGAAAAAGGCATAGAGTTCTAGTACACAGAAGGTGATAGACTTACCCTCATCTGACCACATACATATTTTAAGAAGGTCATTGACAAACTGGAGAAGAAAGAAACCAGAATGGTGAAGGAACTAGAAATGCTTAGACTGAAGAGTAGAAGATTCAAGGTGGACATAATAGCTTTCTCCAAGTATTTGAATGATTAATACAGAGGAATTAGATTTTTTTTGCCCCAGGAGGCAGAATGTGTGAGATATAGACAGATTTAAACTAAATACAAGGAAAGGAAAAAAAAAACTTTCTAATAATTAGGATAGGGACTATATATTTATAAATTTTTTGATGTAGGTAATACCTTGATGAAAATATTTTTACTAATGTAGATTGGCATTTAACAGTCTTATGGAGATGCCTAAGAACATTGTGAGGTTAAGTGACTTGCCCTGAGTCACGTAGCAAGTATGCATAAGAGTCAGAATTTGAACACACGTCTTCCTGAGGTTAGCTTTCTAACCACTATGCTAAGCTGCCTCTCTCTTAGCAACCAAACTATCCAAAATTGGAATGAACTACCTTGGAAGGAATTGGGTTTCCTCCCACTAGAAATCTCCAAAAACTGGATTACAACTCATAAGAACTCACAAGGCATATTGTAATAAAGATTTTTTTAAGCATGGGGTGCATTCAATAGTCACCCTGAGGTCTTTCCAAAATTTTAATCCTGTGATACTAGAAACCTTCCTCCAGGATAACATTGATCCCTTAATCAAACTCTTTGGGTCCAGTTGTCTCAACAGTAAAGAATTCATCCAATTACAATCATATCATCCACATTTCTCCACCTTAACTCATACTTTGACACTATTATAAATCTGTAAAGTACTTGATTTGCATCATCTCATGATTGACACAATAAGCTCTGTAGTAACTACTACGACTGTTAATTTTCCACTTTGTGGATCAGAAGATTTAGGCTCAGAAAAAAATTAAATTATTTTCTTGGGGTCATGCAGCTAGCAAATGACAAAGATGGGGATTGAACTCTGGTCTTTTGGTCCAACATTCTATCCATTATGCTATACTACTGTAGCAACAATTTGGCTAGCAGCTGTTGTGGGGTGTAAGACCCAACAAGACCAGCAACAGGAGCTGCCAGCACAGGTTCTTTGATCTGCTCTCCTAAGGAAAGTAACATTAAGGGGTGAACAATCATTTAATCCAACATACATATATAACTCACTTAGTTCAGGAGGAAAAGCCAGCACCCTGAACTTCAGACAAATTACAAACTTACATTATTAACAAACTAAATACAAACCAACATCTGGGTTAGCAAAGCTGGGGGGAAGTTACAAGGGCTTGCCCAGAATTACACACCACTCTTCCAGTGAGTGAGAGCCCCAGACAGAACACCAACCTTTGAGCTTTTATACACTGTTCAGGGCTCAAAGGATTCACACCCAATCAACAAAAGGGCGGGAGCCTGGGGTTTAGCACTTAATTAGCAAAAGGGTGTGTGCTTGGAGCTTTGCACCTAGTAAGACTCAATCAAAGACAATTAATTTAGCATTCTAAAACAGTAAAAAAAAAAGTCCCACCTTAATTACCAATATAACTACCTATACCTATTCTACATGAATATCACAATAAGCTTTGTCAAATGCTGTCCTGACATCTAGATAGACAGATAGATAGATAGACAGATAGATAGATAGATAGATAGATAGATAGATAGATAGATAGATGGATGGATGGATGGATGTTTGTGTTGTGGTCCCATTTTGACGGTCTGGTGAAGTCTACAGATCCCTACACATAATGTTGTAAGGAAGCCTATCATACTGAAATACAGTTATCAAAACATTTAGAAAGAAAAAGAAACAAACTTACAAATGCCCTGAAACTTATACATGGATTACCTGGGATCCCAAGTTAAGAGCCCCTCCTTTATTTTATCCTCTGGATCCAACCAAGTCAAAAAGGAATGTACTGATGGTTCTCACTGAGGAAACATCTCTTAATATTTAGCTAGCATTTTTTTCATCATCTTCCCATGATCAGCCTTAGTTTCTGTCTTTGTATCAATATAACAACTGTCTCTGTTCCCAATCTCCATGTTTCTCACAAACCTGTTAATGTTTCTCTTTATGATTGTGCTCCACAAGCTGAAATATAGCTTTTCCTAAAACCACGCCTTGATTATGCCTTTTGACCACCCTCATCTCTTTGTAACAAGGACCAGAGTCTGAGTAGCACACTCTTTAGAGCCAGACCAAAAGGTACTCCGATGTGCTAATGAAATACACCCTCTCCCTTAAAAAAAAGTATGGTCCATGCAGAGAGGAGCAGACTAATATGAAAGCAGGCATATGGAGTTTGCCAGGTTGTACTTGCATAAGAGAGAAAAACTGAATTCGGAGATTTAAAATCACTGAAGTTAAAAAAAACCCAACAATTTAAAAAGATTCTTTCACTTAAAAACCAGGCAGCTGTAAACAAATTAAGTTAATCTTTTAAATGGTTTTAATTGATTCAAATACACAGTGAATGAAAAGACAGTGAATTTAGTTTCAATGTCATTTTCATTTTTTAAAAGCAGAAAAGTTTTTATTAACTGTTTTGGACCATTCCAAATTTGAACTTTTTAAAAAAATTAATCTATTAGATCATTGATCTATAGATCTTGAGCCGTGAATTGAGTTTTTCTCCACCCTAAGCTAAAAAATGTCTGTAGATTTATAAAAAGGGTACCAGCCCTTATAGCAGCACTGTGACTAGGATCCAGTAAAGACAGTACCCAGACAGGACACAAAGGTGCTAGGTCACCCCTCTCCTTCCACAGGGATGTAAGGATGGCATGGTAAGCCCAGTGCGTAAGGAGGTTGGAATGAATTGCCAAGAATTATGCCTACAAGGCAACCAGTTGAAAAGCGCTGGAGGTGGTGTTAAAGATGGAAGCCTAATCAACACCAGACATTCTCAATAAGGTCTGAGTACATTCACAAGTGTGTCACAGACTGAAAAAAAATTGGCAAACATAGTTTAAAAGATGCTTGCATGCTTCATCCCTGAGGAAGAAAAGTTTGCTGTCAAAATGAAGGACACGTGTTTCATCCCATTTGTGATAATTAAGAAATGCTTAGAACAGATGCTGGCCTTCTGACTGAAGAGTATGCATCAAATTCTGCTTAGAATTCAGAGTTACAGGATAAAAGCTGCATGTTTACTTAGCTTCCCTCCATGTGGATCTGTCTATCAAGACTGAGACATTTTTAAATGAAAGGAAGTTTGTTATAACCAACACGGGAGGTGTGGTCCATGTTATCTATGTTGTAGCTGGACCAGCCACAGTTGATTTCTTGAGTTATTGATTTGATAACTGGGAGGAGAGGGAAGTGGAGCAAAATTCTTTTGAAACATATTTCATGAAAGAAGAAAATATTTCACCCAGACAATAAGCACTGATTTCCTCTAACACGAAAGAAAGTATAATTAACTCTTTAGGCCAAGGCAAATTATTGAATGCTACCTCAACCCCCCAAAATGGCAGACCAAAATATGTCTCTCTGACTGTATAGTCCTCTAAAAACACATGACAACAACTATACGAGAATCTTAAATTATTAGTGATCAGATTTAGGATAAAATGTATCTTCTACTTAAAGGGTTTTAATCTGCAGTTCATGTTATATTTTTAATATGTTGATAACTATTTCAATATTATCAGTTTCCTTTGCACTCCATTTTATGCATTTAAAACCATTATTCTAAGGAGGAGTCCTTAGGCTTCACCAGACTGTCAAAAAGGCCCCTGAAATATTAAGAACCTCATATCTATTATTAGAACTTTCATGTAAATGAAATACAAAATCTAGATGGTTCTAGGATTTCATCATAGGGGTTGTTTCTAGGAGTCTAAACCATCTAAGAATTTGATTTATCAGAAACTGTTGCAAATGAATTATTGGGAATTTTTGTAGGTTGATATTAATTGTTTCCAAGGAATTCTGCAAAATAATTAAATACTCCCTACCCACCATTTAACTCAGTTGAAAAAGAAGGGACAACTAGTTTTCAGTGAGAAAATATCTCTTCTCTCCACATAGGGGAGAAGAATTTTAGGTGATTGTAGGTGACTAGACTTCTAATGCCCAAAGAATTCCCATTACCACTGCAATTTATATTTCTCTTGGGTTCCCCTGGATTCACTTTTCATAGAATTGGCTTGCAGGTCACTGCAAACATGAAAGCAAAGAAAGTTATCTTCTCTGGCCTAGGTCACTCAGGGACTACCAGCTCTATGGCAAAGTGAAATAGAGATTTGAGACCATTATTCAGATATTTTGAACAATTTTTTAAAAGTCTTCCATATGAATGATTATCTGTCCTAAGGCTCAAGATATTGGGCTTTGGTTAAAATAGATCCAGCAGTTGATACGGTAATATTTGCAGCTAGTAACCTGGCTTAAATTAAAAATGATGCAGGGTGATGATAGAAATCTTTCATCTCGGGCATCTTATGTAACAAATAGCAACTGCCAGCAAAGCTAAATGAGTCTAATTAGCTATTAGAGCCTTAATTAAATTCCTCTCAGCTGAAATTCTAGAATTGCTTAATTGTTACACAGCTCACATTTTAGCTGTTGATTTTTCTCCCCTATCATAACCTCTCAGAAAAGAATCGAATCTCTTTTTGGATAGCAATACTAACAGAGGTGGAATTTAGCACTGATGCAATAGTGTTGGCCTTAAATTATGGACATTTTTACTTCAGTTCAATTCCTGAGACCCAACACATCTTGGCCAACCTTGCCAGGCCTTTTTCCTCTTCCCTCAACTCTGTAGAAGAAAATGGAAGGTAATTCTCAGCCAACGCTCCTGTCTCCATTTCACCCCCAAGATGGTATTTCTTAAGATTCTTCACTGGATAGGGTGTAACATTACTGCATATTTAGAAAGAGATTTGGATGAGTTTCTATTAGGTCTGAAAGACAGTTTAAATGGTTTTTTGATGTTTTTGAAGGTAAATCACTTAAATAACATTGACTATGTAAGGGAACAACTATTGTATACTTTTAAAGTATTTTCTTGGTTTATAAATAGAGACATAATATAGCTAAAGTGTTATTTTTCCCCTAGAGTTATCTCACATAATATATTCTTCCCTTCAGTTTACGTAGCATTATTTAGTACGAAAATGTGATCGCTGATTCCTGAAAAAATTCACTGTCTAGAAAGCAACAATACTTGGAACCAAGAATTAATCATCTTATGTATAAGAAAAGAGTTTTAATCAGTGAAATAAAATGTCAGTGATGTCTTATCAAAAAATATATTCTCCTAGAGTAGAATGTGATGGAAATTCTATTTCTTTTGGCTTGCCTTCAATTATTTATTAATTCTTATCTAGTATATAAACCTCATGGAAATTGGGTAAATACTTAGCATTTTTTTCATTTAGGGTCCTGTGTTTCTATGAAATATTATTAGATACTTGAAAAAAAATCTGTAAATCCTTAGATTGCTCTTAATCACTAATTAATTTCCTGAAACAAGCTCTTGGAGGCACTTAAATGCTTAAATTATTTATCTATTCATTACATTGAAATGTAAAGATTTCCACTGGATTTACTAAGGAAAAGTCTGGAAAAAGTTAAGGTAAACATTAACAGCCTCATATATTGTGGCAAGACTGTGTGGAGAGATTAATCGAGGCTATGTTGCATAGGTGGAAGAAGCATGTTGGAAAATCTGGGTTTAGAGGAGAAATGAAAATGTTTTTTAAGGTTCCTTACTGGCCTAATATTCAGTTATTTGATCATCTGGCCATGGATTTTTCATGCCTTTCTAGCAGAAAGTCCTTCTACCTTTAGAACCCCAAAAATGCTAGTTCTTTGTCAGCTTCATGGATCATGGATCATGAACTCAGTTCAAGTGGTTGTCTGGTTTTTAGGTTATCTGTTGGGTAGTTATTAAAGGAAGGAGGGGGGAACACTAACTGTTTAAATATGGGCCATATTAATAATTCGACCCTTCTGGAATCTCAAGTAAGGGAAATTTAATTGAGGCTCTAATAACTGATTATACTTCTTTACCTCTGTTGGTAATCACCATTTCTTACATTAAAAGACCTTTGAAAGGGCAGCTAGGTGGTGCAGTGAGTAGAGCATCGGCCTTGGAGTCAGGAGGACCTGAGTTCAAATTTGACCTCAGACACTTGCCACACTTAATAGCTGTGTGACCTTGGACAAGGCACTTAACCCCAATTGTTCTGCCTTTCCCCCTCCAAAAGAAACAAAAACAAAAAAAGACCTTAGAAGAAAGTTTTTTTTTCCATCTTGCTCTCACCTTATATCCAGGATTCTAACTAAAAGGGGGATCCTATAATTATTGAATTTCAGAGATGAAAGGGACCTCAGCCACCATGTAGTCCAATTCATGCCAGAAAAAAATAGACAATCTGCTATACCGTATCCCCAACAAACAGTCATGCAGTCGGCCCCAAGACCTCTAATGAGGAGGAGCTCACAAGCTTCTAAGACATCTTAGAATTTTGGAGAGCTCTGGTTGTTTGAAAATTTTTCTTTCAATCAAGCCTAAATTCCCACTGTTGGATCTATCACTAACCACTGTGGTTTTCCCTGGATCCTAGGGAACTCCCTGACCATGAACTGAATGCTCCCCTAACCTGCTAAAGTACTTGAATGGGGAACAAAGTCATCATGTTACAGTGGACCAGGATCTAGGGAAAACATGAAGAAAAACACTGTATCTACTTAAACTGGAAGGTTAAAAAACCACCATAAGCCTATAATAAATTAGAATTTGACCTGAACATTGTCTTCTATAACAATTATCATGATAAAAAAAAAACAACCTACAATGGTAAATTAGAAATATCATAGAGGTTTTCATTTATTCTGTTAATGTGATTTAGTGGATAAATTTTAAAGATAAGTGCAGACTTCAGCCCACAAAACAAATGAAATAGCATTTCCAATCTTGTATAGTAAATAGTCCTTTCTGGGGATTTTGTTCCTGAATGATGTTCAACGGTTTTTGCTTCCTGTGCATATTTGCCAAGACAAGTTTGGGATCTGCCCAAGAGAGGTATATTCTGATGCTAAGCTGATAGCTAAAAATGTGCTTCATTTACTAGAGATTATCAATTAATGCTACCAGGCATGATAAGGCTGAGCTGTCATAAATATAGACTGTAGCCCCTTCTGCTCAGTCACTGGTAACTTTTTGATGAATGCCTTGAAGAGAGTGAATTCTTGGTGGTGCTGGAAATGGGTGAGTCTGTTACAGTTTATAAGAGGAGATAAGCTTCAGCTAATTAAATCGCAGGCCCAGAGTACTGCTTTCACTGCATCCAACCTGCTGGAAGATGTAGCAAGCCAGCCATTGATGGATTTCCTCACTCAGCATTATGTAAAAGGCCAATTCCATTTGGATCTTGGCCCGAAACATTTGAACCTCATGAAGATTGTCTGTTGAGTTTTAAAATAAGGTTATTAGACCTAGGGGTATTGATCAGTTGAAAGCTTTTTCAAATTTCTTGGGCCTATGAAAAGTTATTGTGTTATAAAAGTCGAAATGTTTGGGACTTGGTGTCAGTCCTCTGACGGGCATTTGTTCTTACTGTATCTAGGGCAGAGCAATAAATTTAAATCATCAGGATGGAAGTTTTCTACTTTCTTTAAATTATCTTAGGGTGAGCCAAGGGTTGGAGCCTAGAGGCCTTTTTTCTGATTAGGAAGGGCCAAACGAAAGCCCAGGTCTGTGTGAAATCCATCATTCCTCAGATAGAACCTTGCCCTTGCTTTAATGTGATGAGCACTGGCCACAATTTCAATTCTTCGAGATAAGATGGTCTTCTGACAATTGCTTTTCTTCCCTAAGCTTTGGCTAAAACTGCTTTCCTTTTTTTATGCTCCAGGCTTTATTGCCTTGTCTGAGCCCAGAGAGAGGAGACTTTGAAATACTTAAACCAACACACGATTTAATGGCAAGGAGGGATTAAATAAGCTTAACTACAACTTTGCTTGCCTTCAAAATGTAATTATTGGGGTCAGACAGAGTAAGCATGGGCCAGTGGGAAGGGAAGAAAAGGGACATGGAATGGGTTGTAGAAGACTGTCTGAGAACACAGTTGCAACTGCCTTCAGCTGCCACCCCCAAAAAAAATTGAAGAAAAAGACATTGTCTTGGGCAATTTCCTTAAATGAAGAAAATCCTCATTATTTAAAGCTGTGTGCTCCTCTTTCTGAGTTTTCTGTTAATTATTTAAGGATTCCCTCATAGCTTTAGACCTTCACTCCAGAAATTAATCCATTTTTCTTTGCCTGGTCCTCTGCTTTGTCCCTCTACCTTAGGTTTTTCCCTTTGCTTATATTTCCTCTCCCTGCCCAATATCCACCTACTAAATTGCTACTAAAATATACTAAAATAGTGCTAAAATAAAATTACTCCTCCAGAAAGGCTTCTAAGAATGAATGAGTGAAGGAAGGAAGCAAAAGGAAGGAAGGAAGGAAGGAACGAAGGAATGAAGGAAGGAAGGAGCCGATGAAAAAGGCTTTTGTTAAGCTCTATATTCATGGCACTGTCTGTCAATACATATAGAAAAACAAGATGTTGCCTGCTCTCAAGGAGCTCACATTCTAATGAGAGAGGTAATAGATAAAGTACACTTCAACTACAAGTCATATGGAAAGGTCCCAGGGTTCTTGTAGCAAAGCAAGTAGTAATGCATCATTTTAATGCCATTTCAACTAATAAAATTGTATCCACTTCTGATGATGAACTTTTGACAGTACCAATGATTTTGATAAAAGGACCTTCTTCCCTGTCTTCACTAGCTGTGGCTGCTAAGGAGATGGAGAATATGGTACCTATAGAAACATTGCCAGGTTGCATTTCCACAGAGGTTGCTTCCCAGGATGATGGTTGCAGGACCCTGAGATAAAAACGAGATTGGTGGGAGGAGGATAAGCTCAGGGCTCTTAGGCTTCACCTACCCATTGGTGGCCATTGGGCATCAGTTGGTATAACTAGGATCCCAGTCAGAGGATCAGAGATTTAAAACTGGGAAGGACCTCAAAGGCCATTTAGTCCTATCTCCTCATGATGCAGATGAAGAAACAAAGGCCCAAGGAAGTTAAATGATTTGCCCAAATCACACAGGTAGTAAGGATTAAAGGTAGAATTTGAATCTAGGTCCTCTGACTCCAAAGTCAATGTTTTTTTCTCCCAACTGTGCCACACTGCCTTCCTAATCATGTCCAGTCTTTTCTCCTTCAGATTGCACATGGCATTTGCAGCTCTCATGTGTGCTTATCACAAAATAGCAGAATCCCAGAGTTGGAAGAGCCCCCAGAGACCATGTCCTCCTAGATGTCCCTGAAAAAGAATGTCCTCTTCAGGGGCAGCTAGATGGCACAGTGAGTAGAGCATTGGCCCTGTAGTCAGGAGGACTTGAGTTCAAATTTGGCCTCAGACACTTGACACACTTAGTAGCTGTGTGACCTTGGATGAGTCACTTAACCCCAATTGCCTTGCCTCTCCTCCTCCAAAAAATGTTAAGAATGTCCTCTTCAAAGTGCCTAGCTAGTGGACATCCAGTTCTCGCTTGAAGACCTCCAGTGAGCACAAACCTGCTACCTCTTGAAGCATCCCATTTTACTTCTGAGTAGCTCTTATTATTACATATTTCCTTCTTTTTTGTCATATTTTTGTCAGCTGTTCCTTTCTCTACTTTTTGGAGCCAAGCAGACCATAACACTTCCTTTTTCCATAAGACAACATTTCAAATACTTGAGTGATAGCTATCAAGCCTCCACTAAGTCTTCTCCAACACAGACTAAATAACATCATTTAGATTGAACTATCATCAAATGGCGAGAATTCAAGGCCTTTTCCATCTTGGCTGCCCTCCAATTATATCATACAATATCTGAGATTATAGTGATCTACATTTGTGTCTTAACCATGCCCCATTGGACTATAACCTTCCTGAAAACAGGAACTTTATTTTAGATGGTTTTACACCTTTCATAATAACTACTACAGCACCATGCACACATTAAGCATTTGATTTTTAAATGTTAGATTAATTTAAATATAGAAACTCATGAATGTCTGGCTTTGACTGTTAGTGGATGCATGTTTGCTCTTTGAAAGAAGGCATTGTGCTTGGACCAGATGCTTGATTTCATATATTAATTCTCCACTGATCTCCAGGACCCAGAAAATCCTCCCCTTACTCTAGTAGGGGCCAGCTGGACAAAGACGCTAGTGAAGGGAGATTTCTAGCACGATCCCAGCTTGGTGGAATAGCGGATAAAATATTGTACTTGGAATCAGGAAGACAGGAGTTCAATTATTGTCTCAGACACATACTAGCAATATTACCTGGGCAAATCACTTAACTTCTTTCATCTTTGGTTGTCTCATCTGTAAAACGTGGATAATAGTGGTATCTATTTCACTGGGTTGTTGTGAGGATCAAATCATATAGTATATGTAAAGTGATTTGCAAACTTTAAAGTGTTGCATAAAACAAACAATTATTGTTTTAATTTCACTTAACTCATTTAACATCACATGCATAATTTTTTTTTTTTTGCCAAGCAGCTTAAAGTTTCAAGGAGCCACTACGTGTAAATTCCAATGGTGGCATCTCAAAATCTGAAGGGTTGGTAAACAAAGGCATATAGGTGCAAGTCATTTTTCTGAGGCATGAAGCAATAAGTTCAGTTTTTGCTTTCCCTTGCACTATCAGGGATTCTAGATTAACTCTTGGGATCATGAATAGGTTGTTAAGGAAATTATTATTTCCATGCAATAATATATGCCAAGTGGTTCAAATGAGGAAATACTAGGCTACAGGGAGATTCTAGAATGATATATCTGTAACAGAAAAGCAATATAATAGAATGAAAAATTTAAATCTCACCTCTGCTACCTACTCTCTACAAATTACTTACCTTTTCCAGTCTCTGTTTATTAATCTGCATGTTAAGTAGATTGGAGAAAATAATCATTAAAGTTCATTTGACTCTAGTGTCTATTATTCACAGAGCTGGACATATGATTCAAAAGCTCATGTTCTCAGCTGTCTCTTCCAACCAATAAGCAAAATTAATATGTGGATGTCAGTAATTTAAGGCCAGATATTACTAATACCAGAATGCTGATTGGTCATTGAGGACATTATTTATAACCGAACTCATGATCCTCAAACAATTTTATCAGAACCCAAGGAAATAGTCTTGGTGCCTTCTTTCTTCCATGAGCACTAAATAAGTCCCCAGGTAATCAAGAAACAAGTATTTATTGGTGGAGTCAAGATGGCAGAGTACAGGCAGCAACCCAGATGAACTCTATCAATATTTCCCTCCAAAAAAAACTTTAAAATGATGCCTCAAATCAAATTTTGAAGCAGCAGAGCCAACAAAAGGTCAGAGTGAGACATTTTTCCAGCCTAAGACAACTTAGGAGGATGGCAGGAAAGGTCTGTAATTCTGAGGTAGGAATTGGCTCAAAGCTTGGCAGCCGCACCAGTAGTGTGTCTTGGAGGCAGCTGCTACAACGGGGACAGTGGCAGCTTTGGGAATTCTCAGCCCAGAGACATTAAGGGGGTTGGTCAACTGGTTGGAAAGAGATTAAAGGGTCATAATTCCAGGGTGGAGAGGAATGGTTGTGTTCAATCACAAGGGAGCAGGGACCCTGTTTGCAGTTCCAAGACAGAGAGCAACATTAGTACTTGTGGCTATATGGGAACAGGGGACCTGGTCACATTTCCAGGGCCAAGGAAAGCTTCAGAAGATTAGGGGCTGTTTCTACCAGAAGAGCAGTGACCACACCTCTTCCCAGATTATTCCACCTTGCAAGCACCAACACTTGAAGCCTCCCACAATGAGCTCTGAAAACAGTAGCATGAAAAAGCCTGAAACTTGGGACAGTGCCTTCCTGACCCAGATGAGCAGACCCCAATTTTAACATAAAGTTCAAAGTCCAGGAATGGGTTGGAAAAATTGATCAAGCAACAATAACCAAAAAAAAAAAGAACTTGGCCATAAAAAGCTACTATGGTGGCAGGTAAGACCAAGATGAACTCAGAAGAAGATAATAATGGGAAAACAATTACAATCAAAGCCTCAAAGGAAAAGATGCTAACTGGACACAAGCCCAATAAGAACTCCTAAAAGGACCTCTTTCCCTTCTCTCAAGATGGCAGACAAAAAGCCTGAAAGGAACCAAAGGAAAAGAAGATTAAAAAGGAAAGAAAAAGGGAGAACAAAAAGGAAAATGTGGCTGAAAAAGCAGTGAAAAATCCTTGAAAGCATTGTAGTCAGAACCCAGTCCTGGCCTGAGGAATCAGTAGATACTCCAGGTCTGCAATGAATTCCCAGAGAGCCATGTACAAGCAGAAATATGTTGTGCCAAAAGCCTGAATTGAAAAGAAAAAGAAAGAGAAGGTGCCTGCTACTGTCTCAAAGCCAATTGTTGGTGATAAGAAAGAAGGAAACCGAGTGGTAAAGATTCACAAAATGCCTTAGGTGTTACCTTGCTGAGGATGTGCCTAGAAAGCTGCTAAGTCATGGCAAAAAGCCCTTCAGCCAGCATGTGAAGAGACTTTGAGCTAGCATAGCCCCAGGCACCATTCTGATCATGCTCATTGGTCACCACAGGGGCAAGGGAGTGGTTTTCCTGAAGCAGCTAGCTGGTGGCTTGCTACTAGTGACTGGACCTCTGACCATCAACTGTGTTCCTCTGAGAAGGATCCATCAGAATTTTGTCATTGCCACCTCTACCAGGATTAACCTTTTGGGTCTAAAAGTTCCAAATCATCTTACTGATGCTTACTTCAAGAAGAAGAGACTCTGTAAACCTAGACACCAAGAAGGAGAGATTTTTGTTTTGTTTTTTGTTTGTTTTTTTTTTGGAGGGGGGAAAGGCTGGGCATTTGGGGTTAAGTGACTTGCCCAAGGTCACACAGCTAGTAAGTGTGCCAAGTGTCTGAGGCCAGATTTGACCTCAGGTCCTCCTGGCTCCAGGGCCGGTGCTTTACTCACTGCTGCCCCAAGAAGGAGAGATTTTTGACACAGAAAACAAGAAATACAAGATTACAGAGCAGCACAAGGCTCATCAGAAAACAGTGGACTCTCAGATCCTGCCCCAAATCAAGAAAGTTCCTAAGCTCCATGGCTACTTGCATTCTTTATTCTCTCTTTCCAATGGAGTTTATCCTCACAAAGTGGCATTTTAAATGCCTTGCAGAGAAGTTTTATTAAAATATTCAGAATATAAAAAATGAATAAAATATTTGGAATCACTTAAAAATGTTAAGAAAAGACAAAGAAAGAATTAAGAGTGGGAGAGGAAAAATTGGGGAAAGCAATGACAGTGATGAAAGGAAATTATTAAAAGAGAATTAACAGCATGATAAAAGAAGCACAAAATATAATGAAGAATTAGCAAAATGAAAACAGGTACAAAAGTTCACTAAAGAAAATTATTCTTTAAAAATTAGAATTGGTAAGTGGAAGCTAATAACTTCATGAAACATCAAGAAATAATAAAACAAAATCAAAAGAATGAACAAAGAATAAAATGTGAAAATCTCATCACAAAAATCAACTAATCTAGCAAATAGATTGAGGAGAGATAATTTTAAAATTATTGGACTACCAGAAAGCCATGACAAAAAAAAGAGCCTAGACATATTTCAAGAAATTATAAAGGAAAATTGCTCCAACATCTTAGATCCAGAGCGTTAAAATGGAAATTATAAGGATCCACTGATCACCTCCTAAAAGAGATCCCAAAGTGAAAGCTCCCAAGAATATTATAGCCAAATTCCAGAGGTCCCAGGTCAAGAAAAAAATATTGTAAGCAGACAGAAAGAAACAATTTAAATATCATGGAGCCATAACCAAGATAATGGAATACTTAGTGGCTTCCACATCAAAAGAATGCAAGCCTTAGCATATGATGCTTCAGAAGACAAAGCAGCTGGGATAACAAACAAGAATAACCTACCAGTAAAACTGAATATAATCCCTCTGAAGAAAAAAAAAAGATATTTAATGAAATAGAGGGTTTCTAAACATTCTTGATGAAAATACCAGAGCTGAATAGAAAATCTGACATTCAAACACAAGACTAAAGAGAAGGATAAAAAGGTAAACATGAGAGAATAATCATAAATCAATAAAGTTTAACGGTTTATAGTCCTATATGTGAAAATGATACAGGTAACTCCTAACAACTTTATCATTATTAAGGCAATTCAAAGGCATCTACATAGAAGGCATGAGTGTGAATCAATTAAGCTGGGATAATCTTAAAAGAGAAATGAGGGAATGAGAAAAAGGGGATGAACTGGGAGTAGAGTGAAGGAAGAGGTACAATGAGGAAATTTTTCTCACATAAAAGAGGTACTCAAGGAAGAGACTTTTATAATAGAGGAGAATGTGGTGGGAGATGGCAGGCAATGCTTAAATTTTACTCTTATCAGAATTGGTTCAAAGAGGGAAAAATACACACACACACATACATACACGATTAAGTATAGAAATCTATCTTACCCACTTGGAAAATGGAAGGGGAAGGAGATAAAAGATATGGGTGGGATAGAGGGGGTGAAAAAAAGGGAGAGTGGATTAAGGGAGATAGGAGTCAGAAGCAAAGCAGATTTTTGAGGACACTTATGATTTAGAGAGAGAGAGAGAGAGAGAGAGAGAGAGAGAGAGAGAGAGAGAAAAGAAGAAGAAGAAGAAGAAGAAGAAGAAGAAGAAGAAGAAGAAGAAGAAGAAGAAGAAGAAGAAGAAGAAGAAGAAGAAGAAGAAGAAGAAAATGGATGGAGGGAAATACACTGTGAATGTGAATGGGATAAGGATGAGCTCACCCAATAAAACAGAAGCAACTAGCCCAACGGATTAGAAACCAGAAACTGACAATATGTTGCTTAAAAGAGACACATTCGACACAGAAAGACACATACACACTTAAAATAAAGAACTGGAGCAGAATCTGTTATACTGCAGCTGAAATAAAAAAGGCAAGAGTAGAGATCATGATCTCAGACAAAGAAAAAATAGACCTAATTAAAAAAAAGGTAACTAGGGAAACTATATTTTGCTAAAAGGTACCATAGAAACTGAAGTAATATAAAAATATTGCAGCAAATTTCTCTGATAAAGGCTTAATTTTTCAAATATTTAGGGAATTGAGTTAAATTTATAAAAATAAGAGCCATTCCCCAATTCATAAATGGTCAAAGCATATGAATAGGCATTTTTCAGAAGAAGAAATCAAAGCTCTCTATAGTCATATAAAAAATGCTCTGTCTATTGATTAAAGAAATGTAAATTAAAACAAGTCTGAGGTATGAGCTCACACCTATTAGAAATGACAAATACTAGAGGAGATGAGAAAAACTGGCACACTAACAAACTTTTGGTGGAGTTGTGAACTGGTTCAACCATTCTGGAGATCAATTTAGAACTATGCCCAAAGAGCTATAAAACTGTGCATGCCCTTTGACACAGCAATACCACTACTAGGTCTGTATCCCCAAAGAGATCAAAGGAAAAGGAAAAGGACTATGTGTACAAAAATATCTATAGCAGCTCTTTTTGTAGTGGCAGAGAATTGGATGTTGAGGAGATGCCCACCAATTGCAGAATGGCTGAACAGGTTGCGGTGTATGATTGTATGCTAGTGTTGTGTATATTTGAGTACTATTTTCTATAAGAAATGATGAGAGTGGTTTTAGAAAAGAAAAAAAAATGACAACACATTTATGAACTGATGCAAAGAGAAGTCAGAAGTGGAGGATCATTGTGCCCAATAACAGTAATACTATAGTAATGATCAAATGTCAAAAACTCTGATCAATCTAATTAATGATTTAAGACAATTTCAAAGGATTTATGATGAAAAAAATGCTATCCACCTCCAGAAAGATAACCGATGAACTCTGAGTGCAAATTGAAGTATGATTTTCTTGCTTTCTTTATTTCTGTGTGTGATATGGCTAATACAGAAATATGTTTTGCGTGATTTCACATTTATAATTTATATCATTTTGCTTGCCTTCTCAAGGAGAGAGGATTAGGAAGGGAGAGAACATGGAACTTAATATTTAAAAAGAAAAGAAGGTCTAAGCCTAATTAATTTAAAAAAGCATTTGTTGCTTGCCTAGAATATTAAATTACCGAACAAATTGATTTCAGTAACAATAACAACAAACGACAATAACCATCATTTATACAGTGCCTACTATGTGCCAGGCACACTGCTAAGCAATTTACAAATATTTCATTTGATCATCACAGCAACACTGAGAAGTAGATACTTTTATTATCCCTGTTTTATCAGTTAAAAAAAAAGTGAGGCAAATAGAGATTAAGTGATTGGCCCAGGGTCACACAGCTCAGTGTCTGAGGCTGGATGTGAAATCGGATCTCCCTGCCTGGTATTCTATCCACTGCGCCACCTAGCGGCAGTCCTGTAGAAGACAGGATAATATACCTATGACTCCAACACAGGTAAACAGAGCCCTGGTCTCATCAATATACTAATGCCTTGCATCTGAAAGTTCTAATAAATCCTATGAAATTTGTTTGCCTTTATGCTCTGAGGAAAGACAGATATGTTTTTTTTTGCTCCCCGCTTGCTATTTTAGATTAAACCGATATTGCCTATTAATATAAGCTGTGCACTGAAGAAGAGTATCTGCCAAAAGCAGCCCAGTGTTATTTTAGCTCTGTCAACAAATCCAAAGAGCTCGCAATTACTTTTAATTCCATTTGCTGGTTTGAAGTTTCTGCATGATTAATGCAGGCCATTAATTTTCAGACCATAACTAGAAATTTTGCCTTCTCCGAACATCATATCACACTGTGGCCCCATGGTGAGCACTCATGAGCATTCAAATGGCCCATGAGCTCAGGAAGGAACTGAATAGTTGATACTCTGCGAGTATGAGGAAAATGCCTGGATATTCCAGGCTCGGTTTCATTGTCCAAATACTGAGGTCATTTGCAGAAGACTAATTTTTTGACTAATTCCTGCCGACGTGATCTCCAAAATAAAGTGAATGGATATTAATCCCTAAACTTACAAACACCTTTCCCAGATGATAAAGTCATTCATAAGGAGATTTTCAGCCTCATACTCAAGTTGTTGCTGTTCAGTTATTTCAGTCCTGTCCAATTCTTTGTGACCCCATTGGGGTTTGTCTTGGCAAAGATACTAGAGTGGTTTGGCATTTCCTTCCCCAGATCATTTTACAGATGAGGAAACCAAGGCGAACAGGGTTAAGTGACTTCCCCAGTGTCACACAGCTAGGATGTTTCTGAGGCCAGATTTGATCTCAGAAAAATGAATCTTCCTGACTCCAAGCCCAGCACTCTATCTACTGTACCATCTAGCCGTCTATTCATACTCAAAACAGCTAATCATCAGGGAAACCTTCAAATGAAAATCTTTGGAAAAGTGACAAGTTGTCAGGGTTGGCCTAGTCTACTCACTCTTTTTTCTAACTGTAGCCTGGCCAACTTCAATCCTACCCTCCAGGTTGCTCTTGCCTTCATTAAAGGAAAAATTTAATATAAGACAGCCTGGATAATTGGTCAGGAGACGTATATTCAAATCCTATCTCTGCTATTTTCACCTCTATAACTTTGAAAAGGACCTTCATCTCTCTGGGCTCCCAAAATAAAGCAAATGAAAGATGAACAATTGCAAAAAAAAAGTATGTCTATTTCTTCATGTGAAAAATTAAGAGGTTGGATTAGATTGACCATATAGGTTTAAATCTATGATCACATGAATGGCTTAGCTTTTTTGAACTCTCAGTACCTATCTAAAGGCAGTTAAAAGAAAGCAGGACACTGTTCTGTTTCATGTGTTGACTTCTACTCTCTTCCTTAACTTGGCAGTCCCTCCTACACTGCTTTGCAATGCCCTCAGCTAGAGGTTTTAGACTTTGATTTGACTCTTTGTCTCCCATTTCTGATACGACCTAAAAGATGAAACCAAGTTTTCCTCTTCTAGTTCCAATTCATTAAACTTGTGTCTTATATTTCTGTTCCTGTGTCCTGGGACTATCTCTTGGCTTAGCCTTGTCTGGGATATAATCCTGGTTCCTCTACTTGTCACTCCCTGACTCAACCTCTGATACCAGTATCTCAATATCCATCCCATGTCGTCCCTGTGGTCTATTCACACAGGTTGAGTGTTGAGACAAGTCATGCAACAACTTATTCATCCACACTAACGTTCTAGCACCATCAGTGTCAGTTGGAAGAAGGAGGATTTGCCTACCTAGGGTTGCTGATTTCAAATGCAAGGAGAATTTTTAGGTTAAGGAGGCAGTCTTAGAAGACCTCCCTTAACCTTCCAAATGAGGAATTCATCTTGGCTCAATGATTGTTTTCTCAATTTCAATCTTTTTGAACACTTGCATTCCCACCAGTTTCCTTTCAAGCTGACTAGAATTGGGACCACTTGGGTCCTGCTCATCTCCTTCTCTTATACAGGGACATTCTGTCATTTTCATCTGCACAATTAGAATTTAAATGAAAAGAAAACAGACTCCAAGAATGGAGCAGATAACCATTGTGAGGAATTTTAAAACATGTTATCAAAGATTGAGGCAATGCATGGCAAACCATATGGTGGGCCAATAAAGAATGAATAAGCAGGATACTGGGGTGGAGGGGTGGAGAAAATCTCAGGCTTCAAATTAGCAGCCAAATGCTCATTTAATACTGCACAGAAAAACAAGAGCCTGATTATGTGGTAGAATTGCATACATTTCCTAAAATGCTCAGGACTCAACTTGAGCAGAGAGCACATGATGCCTGTGTGTTTGTTTAAGCCTTTATCATCTCTGCCTAGACTATTGCACGAGCCTCCTCACTGGACTCCCTCCCTCCAGGATCTCTACTCTCTAATCCATTCCCCACAAAGCTGTCAAAATATTCTTCTGCAAGTACAAATCTGATCATGTTTTTGCTCAGCTAAAGAATCTTCAGTAGCTCCCTATTGCCTCCAGGATAAAATGGGAACCCCTCAGCTTGGCATTTAAAGCATTCGCAATTTGTCTCCAGAGTTATTTCGTATTATCACCCCTCCCTACACTTTCTTATCTAGCCAAATTGGACCACTGGCTGTTCTCTGAATGCATCATTTCCTTCCCTGCCTCTATACTTTTCTTGAGACTGTCCCACACACCTGGAATGCACTTCCCTCCTCACTGATGTCTCTCAGAACATTTCATTTCATTCAAGGCTCAACTTAGGGCCTACCACCCCTGGCAAACCTTTCCTGATCCTCCTCACCGTTGGTGTTCCCTTCTTCCTCAAATTATACCTTATTAAGTTGTATTTTGTTCATTCATTTCAGTCATGTCCAATTTTTCATGATCCCATTTGGGGCTTTCTTGGCAAAGATATTGGAGTAGTTTGCTATTTCGTTCTCCAGTTCAGTTTACAGATGAGGAAATGGAGGCAAACAGGGTTAAGTGACTTTCCCAGGGTGACACAGCTAGTAAGTGTCTGAGACCAGATTTGAGCTCAGAAAGATGAGTCTTCCTGACTCTAGGCCTAGCATTCTATCCACTGTGCCACCAAGTGGCCCTCATTATGTTATATATGCAAATAGAATACAGATTCTTTTACAAAGATTTTCCTTTTGTCTTTGTATCTCCAGGACCTACCACAATGATCTACTTGTACATAGTAGGTAGGAAATAAATGCTTATTGACTTGAAATGAACCAAATTCAGAGTGCAAATATGGAGATCCCATCCTTCAGTCCACAACAGAGTGACAGAGACTCTAATGGGAAAAACCATTAATGCTGACTTAAATTATAAGGGAAAGAAACTTGAAGATCATTTAAATCAACCCCCTCATTTTATAAAATAGAGCAGTTAATGACTTGACCAAGGTCACTTGCATAGGTGTGGCATATCCATGATTCAAATTCAGATCCTCTCACTACAAATCCAGTGTCCCTTCTCTGTACTGATTTTAGGGCATTATTTCCAGGGATGAGCCAGAGACATTTCATAGAAAACATTCTTTAAAATCCTTTCTAGTTTTCTGCAACTCTGAGATCAATTAACCACTGGCGATTAAGCACCTACTGTGTGCCAGGCACTGTGCTAGGTGACAGGAAAAAGTGTTATGAGTGCTCATTGCATCGGCTTTCCTCGCATCTCCTTCTGGTTGTGGAAGGAGACTTGTGAGGGGACTGTTCACACTATCAAGGACTTCACGCTAAACTGAAATGGAGATAAATAAACTGAAATCACAGACGGCAGCTTCCTAACTCACTACTTGTTGCAGAGAGCAGATTGTCAAGGTGTGGTCCCACGCTGCTCATTCTCTTTCCTTTTGCACAGATGACATTCCAAGCTGCATCATTAGGATGCAAATGGGGAAATGATCATACCTGATGCTGACAACTTTGTAAGAGGAAATGATTGTGAGTTGGCAGACCTATAAAGAGAGGCAGGAGTAATAGAGGAAGAGAATAGCCACCTGGAACAACAGTTCAGGCATCCTCCACCGAAAAATAACTATCTCCTTGGGAGATTTAGGAAGCTTATTTAAAAATGGGCCTCAGGAAGTTCAGATGGCGCCACAGACAAGCAGCCCAAGTTTGTTATCACTATGTTTAATTGCACATATACTTTTAAAAATGTATGTCAACAGTTCACAATTTCACGTACAACCCTCTTTCATTCGTACTACGTTGAAATGTCCATAAGGATTATAAGTAGCATGTATATGGTACCTTAAAGTTGGCAAAGTGCTTTGGAAATGTTATTTCATTGGATCCTCAAAATGAACTTTGGAGGTAGGTGCTATTGTTATCCCCACTTTCCAGTTGAGGAAACTGAGGCAAACAGAGATTAAGTGCTTTGCTCAGGGTCACATATAGCTAGTAAATACCCGAGGCAGGATTCCAACTGGTCTTCCTGAGTCCAAGTCAGCAGTCTATGTACTGTAACATCAAGCAGTTCATATTTATTAATGCTCAAGTTTGTAACAAAGAAAAAGAAAACAAAACTATGATGATGGTGGTGGTGATGATGATGATGATAATCATGATGACGATAGGATTCAACTAGTCGATGTCTTTGATTTAAAGAGGTAAACATCATGGTGAAAAAGTGATGGGCTTTCTGTCAAGAGAGGTGTGAGTTTGACATTCATGCCTTACACTGTAGCAGTGCAAGCACGAACAAATCTACTAACGCTCCTGGGCTCTTCTTTCCTCGTCTGTAAAATGAGGAAAACATTACCTACTGCATCAAAGAGTTATCAAAAGGATGAAATAAGGTCTATAAAGTATTATATAAATGTTAGGTGTTATTATTTTTGATCAAACACCCACTGGGTTAAAAAGCACTTTCCTAGGTACCATGGGAGGACAGAAAAGGAAAAATATTCTTACAGTCCAGTTGGCAAACTATTATGTAAAGGCACAGAAAAGATATAGGACAGCATATTAAGCACACTAAAATAGGGCAAGTAAGTTTCATGCAAAGGGAATATGTAAGTGAAAATGGAGTTAAGAAACATCAATGTCAGGTAGGTTTAATAAAGGAAAGCTTGGAAAATGTGAATTTTCAGTTAGATTTTGGAGACATAAGGGATATGGAGGGATAAAGATTAGTCAGGGTACTCAGAGGGGGTAGTGAGTGCATGAATTTAAAGAATGCTCCAAATCTAAAAGGCAGTGAAGGACTTCATATTTAATCAGAAGTAACAAAGACGGGAGGATTCCAGTAGAACTTGTTGGATGTTACATATTTTTTATTCATTGTCTGTTTTCCGCAAGGTAACAAAGGCAGTGAATAAAACCCTCGGTCTCATTCCTGCTACTGTCAAGAAAATAACTCAGAATGAAGTTGAGAAGTGTCTACTCAACTCAAGTTGGGGACTTCTTTTCCCATTTGGGAAGAGAAAGGGCCAACTAAAAAGAGAAGAGCATTTGAAATGATGATGCAGAGAATTGCGATCAAGTCACATTAACTATACCCTGAAAATCATCTTACAACCTCGGTTAAATGTGAGAATAATTTGTTTGTTTTCTAACAATATTCAACATCTCATTCAACTAGCAATTCCATTTAACTCCAATCTTTATTAAGTACTTACTATGTGCAAGGGACTAGGCTAGACAGTAGACATACAAAAATCAAAATGAAATAGTTAATGTTGGGAGAGGGGATACAGGATGAAGACAGAGAAGCAAATAAAAAGTCATTTAAGGAAGACCATTGATGACTAAGGAGTGGGGACAGTCAAGGAAGGCTTCATGGAGGAGGTAACATCTGAGATCCCAATAATAGTTTGATGAAAAAAGATAAGAGTTTGGGGCAAGGAGGGCATGAATCCTAAGAATGAAGATAACCTAAGCAGCTTCAGAAATGTGAGGTCATAATATGCTAACCAGTAGTTCAGCTTGGTTGGGATGTAAGAGTGAATGGGAGTGCCATAAAATAAAATTAAGAAAACAGGGTAGAGTTGGATTATAAAGGGCAATAATTGGGAGCTTGGGGAATCCATATCTTATTTGAGAGATATCAGGAAGCTAAGGGCTGCTTTTGAACAGTAAAGTGATATGGTCAAACTTAGGCTCCTGAAAGATTATTTTGGCAAGCTGTGTGGATGATGGATTTGGATAAAAGATTGGAGGGGGAACTAGAAGGAGGGACAACTCCAGTTAGGAGTCAATTGAAATAATCCAGGTAAAAAGTGGTGAGGTAAGGAATATGGGAGTGGGGTGATGGAGATGGATATAAAGGTGTTGTGAAGGCAAAACCAACAAAACTTAGCAAGATTTGAGCTTGGTACAAGAGCTCTAGGAAGTAGAAGAGTCGCTGATTAGTCAAAGGTTATAAATATTGGTAACTAAAGGACTGTGATACCTTCAATAGAAATAGAGTGGTTGGGAGGAGAATTTGGTGTGAGGTGGATAAAGAGGTCTATCTTAAACACAGTGAGTTTGAGATGTTGATAAGACATCCAGTTAGGGATGTCTAGCAGGAAGCTGGCCAAGGAGGTCTGGAATTCAAGAGCAAGCTTAGTGTTAGATACAAAGATCAAGCAGTCACTTCCCTAAAGAGGATAAACGAGCCCATGACTGTGGATAAGACCCCAAAGGAATATAATGTAGAGAGAGAAGAAAAGAAGTATACTCTATTCATACTTCCCTCTTGGATTTGCATGCAATCACAGAATATTAAAGTTAGAAGGGACCTTCAAGACCATCTAGGCCAGTGGTTCTTAATTGTTTTTGTCATAGACTCCTTTGGTAGTCTGGCGAAGCCTATTAACCTCAGGAAAAAGTATTTTGAACAATTGAAAGAAATATTAAATTTCAATGAGAAGTTGATGGAAAAAAAAGATTTTCCCATCCAAATTTACAGACCCCCTGAAATTCAGCCATAGACCTCTTGAGGATCTGTGGACCTCAAGGTAAGAAATCTTGATCTAGGTCAACCCTTTCATTTTCAATTGAGAAAATCAAGGATCCACAAAAATGTGAATTTCCCAAGGTCACATAACAGAGCATGGCAGTGTCAGGACCCAAGGATCTTACTTTTCTGTGAAGTTCTCTCTTCTCAATACCATATATGGCATGGGAAAGCATATGTGTGTGATCCTGGAAAACTCACAAAAAGAGAAGCAGTCCATTTTAAGGCTGATATTGGAGGACAAGACTAACACCTCCCTCATAGGATAAATATGTTGTGTTCTTCTTCTGTCATCTATGGCTACACTGATGTAAGGGATACAAGATTCAAATCCATATAATGAACTCTATTATAATTCTACTGTATCTTTCATGGCCCCTGCCCTGGAATTCCCCATTAATTAAATCCTATGGGAGAATACGTATCCATGGCAATGGGATTCTGATTAATTGTAGTGACCTAACTCCCTCCTGGAGAAGTAAAAATCATAATAGAAATAATACTTCCCTCTTATCAGTAGAGTGGTGGTGAACCACGTATGTGGGATGTAGTATAGCCTTTGAGGTTCTATCACTGTGTCAATTGGATACTTTTCTTTGTTACAAAAGAGGTTATGTTAGAGGGGGAAATGAGAGGGATTAAAGTAGAAAAAGCTATAGCATAAGAAACAAGAAGAAATCAATAAAACTTTAAAAACTAAAAAGCTATGAGGAAAGGGGGAGAATTTCACCTTTCTGAAGAAGTCTGTCTTTTTTTTAATTTATTTATTTAGCATATTTAGTTTTCAGCATTGATTTTCACAAGAGTTTGAATCACAAATTTTCTCCCCATTTCTACCCTCCCCCCCACTCCAAGGTGATGTATATTCTGGTTGCCCTGTTCCCCATTCAGCGCTCCCTTCTGTCACCCCATCCTCTCCCATCCCCTTCTCCCTTCCTTTCTTGTAGGGCAAGATAAATTTCTACACCCCATTGCCTGTCTATCTTATTTTCTACTTGCATACAAAAACTTTTTTTTGTTTTTGAACATCTGTTTTTAAAACTTTGAGTTCCAAATTCTCTCCCCTCTTCCCTTCCCACCCACCCTCCCTAAGAAGTCAAGCAATTCAACATAGGCCACATGTGTATCATTGTGTATAACTCTTCCACAATACTCGTGTTGTGAAAGACTAACTATATTTTGCTCCTTCCCAACCCATCCCACTTTATTGAATTTTCTCCCTTGACCCTGTCCCCTTTCCAAAGTGTTTGTTTTTGATTACCTCCACCCCCATCTGCCCTCCCCTCCATCATCCCCCCCCCCCTTTTTATCTTCTTCCCTCTTCTTTCCTGTGGGATAAGATACCCAATTGAGTATGTATGGTATTCCCTCCTCAGGCCAAATTTGATGAGAGCAAGATTCACTCATTCCGCCCTCACCTGCCCTCTCCCCTCCTCCCCCAGAACGGCTTCCTCTTGCCACCTTTATGCAAGATAATCCACCCCATTCTATCTCGCCCTATCTCCCTCTCTCAATATATTCCTCTCTCATCCCTTAATTTGATTTTATTTCTTTTAGATATCTTCCCTTCATCTTCAACTCACCCTGTGTCTGCTCTCTCTCGCTCTCTCTCTCTCTCTCTCTCTCTCTCTCTCTACATATATATATATATATATATGTATACACACACATATATATACATATATACATACACATACATATATACATACATGCACATTCACATATATATATATACACAAACATATATATATGCATATTCCTTTCACCTACTATGATATTGAGGTCTCATGAATCATACACATCATCTTTCTATGTAGGAATGTAAACAAAACAGTTCAACTTCAGTAAGTCCCTTAGGATTTCTCTTTCTTGTTTACCTTTTCATGCTTCTCTTGACTCTTGTGTTTGAAAGTCAAATTTTCTATTCAGCTCTGGTCTTTTCACTGAGAAAGCTTGAAAGTCCTCTATTTTATTGAAAATCCATATTTTGCCTTGGAGCATGATACTCAGTTTTGCTGGGTAGGTGATTCTAGGTTTTAATCCTAGCTCCATCGACCTCAAGAATATCGTATTCCAAACCTTTCGATCTCTTAATGCAGAAGCTGCCAGAGCTTGGGTTATTCTGATTGTGTTTCCACAATACTCAAATTGTTTCTTTCTGGCTGCTTGCAGTATTTTTTCCTTGATCTGGGAGCTGTGCAATTTGGTGACAATATTCCTAGGAAATTTGTTTTTGGGATCTATTCGAGGAGGTGATCGATGGATTCTTTCAATTTCTATTTTGCCCTATGGCTCTAGAATATCAGGGCAGTTCTACTTGATTATTTCTTGAAAGATGATATCTAGGCTCTTTTTTTGATCATGGCTTTCAGGTAGTCCAATAATTGTTAAATTATCTCTCCTGGATCTATTTTCCAGGTCAGTGGTTTTTCCAATGAGGTATTTCACATTGTCTTCCATTTTTTCATTCCTTTGGTTCTGTTTTATAATATCTTGATTTCTCACAAAGTCACTAGCTTCCACTTGCTCCAATCTAATTTTTAAGCTAGTATTTTCTTCAGTGGTCCAATGGACCTCCTTTTCCATTTGGCTAATTCTACATTTCAAGGCATTCTTCTCCTCATTGGCTTTTTGGAGCTCTTTTGCCATTTGTGTTAGTCTGTTTTTTAAGGTTTGTTTTCTTCAGTGTATTTTTCAGTATTTATTGGGGTCTCCTTTAGCAAGTCATTGACTTGTTTTTCATGGTTTTCTTGCATCCTTCTCATTTCTCTTCCCAATTTTTCCTCTACTTCTCTAACTTACTTTTCCAAATCCTTTTTGATCTCTTCCATGGCCTGGGACCAGTTCATGTTTTTCTTGGAGGCTTCTGCTGTAGGTTCTTGCACTTTGTTGACTTCTTCTGTCCGTATGTTTTGGTCTTCTTTGTCACCAAAGAGAGAATCCAAAGTCTGAGACTCGGTCTGGGTGTGTTTTCGCTGTCTGGCCATATTCCCAACCAACTAACTTGACCCTTGAGTTTTTCATCAGGGTATGATAGCTTGTAGACTAAAGAGTTCTATGTTCCACATTTGGGGGGATGCGCCAGCTCTGTCACACCAGCACTCCTCCTTCCCCAAGAACCCCCAACCCGGACTGGGCTTAAATCTTCAGCAGGCTGTGCACGCCTGCTCTGACCCACCACTTAATTCCTCCCACCAGGTGGGCCTGGGGCCGGAAGCAACAGCAGCTGTAGCTGCCCCACCTCTGCTGCCCCGGGGGTGGTGGCCGAACTTTGAACTTCTTCCACTCCCACAGCTTTTCCCACTAACCTTCTCCACTGTCTTTGGTGTTTGTGGGTTGAGAAGTCTGGTAACTGCCGCAGCTCACTCATTCAGGGCGCTAGGGCATGCTCCGCCCAGCTCCTGGTCTGGTTGGTCTGAGCCGCTAATGCTGGGCTCTGCTCTGCTCATCTCCCAGCTCCCAGCTCTGTGTGGGATAGACCTCACCCAGAAACCATCCAGGCTGTCCTGGGCTGGAGCCCTGCTTCCCTCTGCTGTTTTGTGGGTTCTGCAGTTCTAGAATTGGTTCAGAGCCATTTTTATAGGTTTTTGGAGGGACTCGGCAGGGAGCTCACACTAGTCCCTGCTTTCCAGCTGCCATCTTGGCTCCGCCCCCCACCACTTATTCAGTCTGTGTCTTTAGAGAAATCCCAAATATTCTTCTTTTATGTATACCAATAACATTTCCATTTATGCTGGTTTTGAGTGTAAAGTCCTATGTCATTTGGATACCAGTGGAGCTCTGTACCTCAAATACCACTTGAGCCAGTGAGCCATTTGGAATTTAGAACGAATTTAGATACAGCTATTCAGGAGTTTCTGGAAATACTTCTGACTGAGAGTTTTTTGAATAATTTAGTCTTCTGAGATCATTTGAATAATCCATTCACTAATTTCCATAATTGATGGTGATGGTGAACCATCAAGGGCATATCTTTTGTCTTACAGTTCTTACATCTGTCAGCTTAATCACTACCAGGCTCTCTCTTAAATAGCTTACAGCCTAAATTGGTTTGGGTAGTTGAGTGGTGACAGTCATTCTGTTGTTTTGATATTTGTGGCTTATAAAATTCAGCATCCTTTAACCTGGCATAACTATACAGCCTATATAAGATAATTGCTTCCATAAAATGGTGGTGTTCTATACCTATCAGCACGTTGACTTTGGGCAATATGTTACCTTGCTTGAATAGTCTATCCCAACACTAACGTTCATTTTTTAAGGCAGATTTCTATGCTTTTTTCTTTATAAGTCCAGAAAAAGAAGATGGCAGATCAATGAGCTACATCAAAGAGGTGTCCTTGCAATCTCATTTATGCATGTACATTTTCTAGGTGCCAACTATATCTTTTCTTTGCAACCCAAATGATTAGATTGTGAGAGAATTTAAAATAGTAAATTCACAGGATTAAATTCAGATAGTTCTTTTTAATACAAATAACATGTAAGTTTCCACTTCCATGACTCACATCATTTGATTGAGTTAATGACCATTATAAACCCAAGCAAATTAAATTTCACACTACTTTGGGGGAGGCTGGGGATTTTGTTGTACACACTTTACAAAGAGAGCTTTGCCTGAAATCTGGGCTCAGGAAAATTAAAAAAAAAAAGTTTGCGTTTGGCCATTTCAAAACTCTGTCTCAAAATGATTGATCATGTGTTAATCATAGATTTACAGAGTTAAATCTCAATTATGCATGGTTTAGGGGAAGTGCAATAGCATGGAGAATTGGAATCAACAAAAACCTTCAAAGCAACATCTTTGAATATCGTTGTTTTTAGCCTTCTCCTTCATCAAAGTCCTTGAGAGCAGGCGTAACATCACATCTATCATTGTACCTCCAGGGCCTAGCACAGTGCACTTTGCCATACTAAATGCTTGTTGAATAGGAGACAATATTGTGAAGTGTATAGGGCATTGGTTCTGGAGGCTAGAAGACCTGGGTTCAAATCTTGCCCCTATGCTTAGCAGCTGTGTTATTCTAGGGAAATCTTTCAACACCTTGAGACTCAGTTTCCTCATCTATAAATTGAGGGTAGTAATACCTACATGTCCAAGAGATGGTGTGGTGTAGTGGATAGAAACCTTATCTCTAAGCCAGTGAGACCTGGATTTATATTTTGGCTCAGACAGTCTGGCAGTTCAATCTTGAGTAATCCACTTAAATTCTCAGCACTTTAGGCAACTCTCAAATACTATGTGTTGCACCAATGGTAACGATCTGCACTGGTCAAGGGATTTTCCCCATCCAGGAGTTCCCAATACCAATGAAATAATGGGTCAAGTGTCCCTATTCCTATCTATACCTCACAAGGTAGTTATCAGGCTCAGATGAAATAATATGTCCTAATGAACTTTGGAAACGCTAAAGTTGTATGCAAATATCAGCTGTTACCATATTAAACAAATCTTCTATCAAAGATGCAGGCAAGAAACAAAGTGGACTGACTTGAATATCTTCCTATTCCTATCTTCTGCCCCCTTTCTGCCTCTCCCTTTTCTAATAAAGCTGCTGATAAGCAGACTTTCCCAAAGATAGGAAGTAGTGGGGAAAAAGGAGAAGCATGGGCCTGAATATCTAATACTTTGGACACTGGACTCTAAATACTAGAAAATTTATGAACAATTTATTGTATTTATTCTATTTACAATTGTATTTACTAATACAATTTAATACAATTGTATTTAATATTACATATTCAAATGTATTATTGTATTTATAGTTTATTGTATCTTTAGCCCTTAGCAGAGCATTGTACATAAAGCATTTAAAAAACTGCTTTTTTGACTCTGGAGGGCGAAGCCAAGATGGCAGCAGGAAACCAGAGATTAGCGTGAGCTTCCTGCCGAGTCCCTCCAAAAACCCATAAAAAATGGCTCTGAACCAATTCTAGAAGTGCAGAACCCACAAAAACAGCAGAGGGAAGCAGGGCTCCAGCCCAGGACAGCCTGGATGGTTTCTGGGTGAGGTCTATCCCACACAGAGCTGGGAGCTGGAAGTGGAGCTGAGCAGAGCCCAGCGTGAGCGGCTCAGACCAACCAGACCAGGAGCCGGGTGGAGCATGCCCTAGCACCCTGAATGAGTGAGCTGCGGCAGTTACCAGACTTCTCAACCCACAAACACCAAAGACAGCAGAGAAGGTTAGTGGGAAAAGCTGTGGGAGTGGAAGAAGTTCAAATTTCGGCTACCAGGGTGGGGGGGCGCGGCAGAGGTGGGGCAGCTACAGCTGCAGTTGCTTCTGGCCCCAGGCCCACCTGGTGGGAGGAATTAAGTGGCAGATCAGAGCAGGAGTGCACAGCCTGCTGAAGATTTAAGCCCAGTCCGGGTTGGGGGTTCTTGGGGAAGGAGGAGTGCTGGTGTGGCAGAGCTGGCACCTCCCCCCCCAAACGTGGAACATAGAACTCTGTAGTCTACAAGCAGTCATACCCTGCTGACAAACTCAAGGGTCAAGTTAGTTGGTTGGGAATATGGCCAGGCAGCAAAAACGCACCCAGATTCAGTCTCAAACTTTGGATTCTTTCTTTGGTGACAAAGAAGACCAAAACATACAGGCAGAAGAAGTTAACAAAGTCAAAGAGCCTACAGCAGAAGCCTCCAAGAAAAGCATGAACTGGTCCCAGGCCACGGAAGAGATCAAAAAGGATTTGGAAAAGCAAGTTAGAGAAGTAGAGGAAAAATTGGGAAGAGAAATGAGAAGGATGCAAGAAATCTATGAAAAACAAGTTAATGACTTGCTAAAGGAGACCCCCAAAAAATACTGAAAAATATACTGAAGGAAAAAACACCTTAAAAAATAGACTAACTCAAATGGCAAAAGAGCTCCAAAAAGCCAATGAGGAGAAGAATGCCTTGAAAGGCAGAGTTATCCAAATGCAAAAGGAGGTCCAACAAACTACTGAAGAAAATACTAGCTTAAAAATTAGATTGGAGCAAGTGGAAGCTAGTGACTTTGTGAGAAATCAAGATATTATAAAACAGAACCAAAGGAATGAAAAAATGGAAGACAATGTGAAATACCTCATTGGAAAAACCACTGACCTGGAAAATAGATCCAGGAGAGAGAATTTAAAAATTATTGGATTACCTGAAAGCCGTGATCCAAAAAAGAGACTAGATATCATCTTTCAAGAAATAATCAAGTAGAACTGCCCTGATATTCTAGAGCCACAGGGCAAAATAGAAATTGAAAGAATCCATCGATCGCCTCCTCAAATAGATCCCCAAAAGAAATCTCTCAGGAATATTGTCACCAAATTCCAGAGCTCCCAGATCAAGGAGAATATACTGCAAGCAGCCAGAAAGAAACAATTTGAGTATTGTGGAAACATAATCAGAATAATCCAAGATCTGGCAGCTTCTACATTAAGAGATCGAAGGGCTTGGAACACAATATTGTGGAGGTCAATGGAGCTAGGATTAAAACCTAGAATCACCTACCCAGCAAAACTGAGTATCATGCTCCAAGGCAAAATATGGATTTTCAATAAAATAGAGGAATTTCAAGTTTTCTCAGTGAAAAGACCAGAGCTGAATAGAAAATGTGACTTTCAAACACAAGAGTCAAAGAAGCATGAAAGGGTAATCAAGAAAAAGAACAAGAAAAACAAATTGCAAGGGACTTACTAAAGTTGAACTGTTTTGTTTACATTCATACATGGAAAGATGATGTGTATGATTCATGAGACCTCAGTATTAGGCTAGCTGAAGGGCATATGCATATATTATATATATATATATATATGTATATATATATAAGTGAATGTGTATGTATGTATATATGTATGGGTATATATATATATATATGTATATATATATATATATATACAGAGAGAGAGAGAGAGAGAGAGAGAGAGCGGACACAGGGTGAGTTGAAGATGAAGGGAAGATACCTAAAAGAAACAAAATCTAATTAAGGGATGAGAGAGGAATATATTGAGAGAGGGAGATAGGGAGAGATAGAATGGGGTGGATTATCTCGCATAAAGATGGCAAGAGGAAGCAGTTCTGGGGGAGGAGGGGAGAGGGCAGGTGAGGGGGGAATGAGTGAATCTTGCTCTCATCAGATTTGGCCTAAGGAGGGAATACCATACATACTCAATTGGGTATCTTACCCCACAGGAAAGAAGAGGGAAGAAGATAAAAAGGGGGGGGCATGATGGAGGGGAGGGCAGATGGGGGTGGAGGTAATCAAAAAACAAATACTTTGGAAAAGGGACAGGGTCAAGGGAGAAAATTCAATAAAGTGGGATGGGTTGGGAAGGAGCAAAATACAGTGAGTTTTTCACAACATGAGTATTGTGGAAGGGTTATACACAATGATACACATGTGGCCTGTGTTGAATTGCTTGACTTCTTAGGGAGGATGTGTGGGAAGGGAGGAAGGGGAGAGAATTTGGAACTCAAAGTTTTAAAAACAGATGTTCAAAAACAAACAAAAAAAAGTTTTTGCATGAAACTAGATAATTAGATAGACAGGCAATGGGGTATAGAAATTTATCTTGCCCTACAAGAAAGGAAGGGAAAAAGGGATGGGATGGGAGTGGGAGGGCTGACTGGGGAACAGGGCAACCAGAATATACATCATCTTGGAGTGGGGGGAGAGGGTAGAAATGGGGAGAAAATTTGTAATTCAAACTCTTGTGAAAACCAATGCTGAAAACTAAATATGCTAAATAAATAAATTAAATTAAAAAAATAAAAATTAAAAAAAACAAAAAAAACAAAGAAAAAAATTTAAAATAAAGTAATTGCACAAATATAGGATGGTGGGAAGAATGGGCTGGCTTAACAGCATTTTACCTTTAAAAAATAAATCTCATAAAGAGTTGAAAAAAAAAGCAATAATAAAAAACCTGCTTTTTCATCCACCCATTTATTGAAAAAATTATCATAGGATCACAGATTTAGAACTTACAGATTTTGAACTTAAAGGAATCTCAGAATTCATGGAGTCAAGACCTCTTATTTTGCCAATAAGGAAACAGAGGTTCAGCAGACCCGGTATTCAAACCCAGGAGTTTTGACACCAGATGCACCATTTTCCCACTGACATACTCATAGGTCATGAAGAGTGGCACCTATATTCTGAAGCAGTCCCTATGTTGTGGAAGCCCATGGAAAATCTAAATTGACAAGTTACATGATCGACATGAAATTACAAGGCAATGAGTAGGTCATGGCATATACATTGTCACGTCTCACCCCCACCCTCTTGTATAAACAGACTTTACTGCAATGACGATTATTTGCATTTTCAGGCATGGCCAAAGGGAAGGGAACAAGCCTTTATTAAGTCCTCACTATGCGTTATAATGAGAATGATACCTATCTTTTAGATTATACTTTAAGGCTGGCAAAATGCTTTATAAACATTATCTCATTTTATCTTTATCCTTATGACAAACATGGGAAGAATTATTGATTTTACAGTTGAGGAAAATGAGGCAGACAGAGGTGAAGCATTCTGCCCAGAGTCACATAGCTAATAAGTGTCTGAGGCAGGATTGGAACTCAGATCTTCTGATTCAAGGTTCAGTTCATCAGGCCTGAAGAATATAGATCTTGATTCATCTTATGGTCTACTGATCAAAAGACTATCTTCTTTTACATACTAGTCATACTTTTCATATATATTAAACATGAGGCACTTAAAAAAATAAGGAGCATTAGACATCATGTCAGATACTTCCTGGGTTCCAAATCCAGAATTTTCTAGCTATGTGATCTCTAATAGGTCACTTAATTTCTGGCCCTGGGAATTTCCTCATCCTTAAAATGGTGATAGTACTGGTTTTATCTAGCTCCTAGGGTTTTTGTAGAAGGAAGAAAATGAGCATTGATTAAGTCGCAGACACTCTGCTAAGCACCTTACAAAAATTATTTCATTTGATCCTCAGAGCCGCACTGGAAGGTAGGTGATATTATTATCCGCATTTTATATTTGACAAAATTGAGGCCAAAAGAGGTTGAGTGACTTGCCCAGGGTCACACAGCTTCACATCGAAGACCATATTTGACCAGTCTGGTCTTCCTGATTCCAGGCTCGGCCACCTATCCACTGCATTCCCTAGCTACTTTAGTCCTAGAGAACACAATCCGATTCACCTTCTGGCTTGCTGGTAGTTTGACAGGTATGATACAGCTTCTACATTGATTTCATGACATATAGCATTGAATGCATACTGGTATATGATTATAATGACCAAGCTTGTCCCCAGAGGTGGGTTAAGAAAATGTACCTCATTCCCTTCATTAGATCACGGGTAGAGAATACTGCATATACTGTCATACATGGTGGATGTATTTATCTGTTTTGCTGAACTGCATTTTTTTCTCTTTCTTTTTATATCTCCCCTCCCCCACACACACAAGAAGACTCACTGGATAGGGAATTGGGAGTGATATTTTTGGAAATTAATGTGACATAACCATAAAAGGCTTCAATAACAATACTTTTACTCAAGAAAGAATGAGTGGTGATGACACAGGGCAGAAGATAAATTTCTTTTGTATTTGTATCCCCAGCAGCTAGCGTATTGTCTGGTATATAAAAGGCACTTAAGAATTGTTGATTGATTGACAAAAATGGGAGTAGTTTCTTCATTTAACAGGATCTGGCCTAATATAATCATGTACTTATTACTGCCTCCAAATAAACTGACTTTCAAGCTCCATTCATTACAGAAAAGTCTTAACCAAAATAGATAGATAGATAGATAGATAGATAGATAGATAGATAGATAGATAGATGACAGATAGATAATCTTAGAGGTATAGAGTTATTTGAAGCCTTTCTCTCCCACTAGACTGTGAGATCCTTGAGGGCAGAGATCATGTTTTTGCCCTTCTTTATGTCTCCAATCCCAGTGCTAAGGAACACTACCTGGTACACAGTAAGTACTTAATAAATTCTAGTTGACTATGTGCCAAAATGACAGCAGATTTACACTTATTCATTTAACAACCACAATCTACCAGTTTGATCTAAAGTCTTTTCTGACTCCAAATCCTTCCATGGCCCCACAAGAGTTGGAAGAGATGGGTAAAAGTACTCTAGACTTCCTCCTCCTAAAGTGTTTTTCATTCAAAATGAGAAAGACACAAAGTGCACCATGCAACATCCTCTGGCATCTAACCAGAACATCTCTTTAAAAGCCTCATGTGGCCTTGCTGAGCATTAATATCTTCTACTTCTACATCAGGGCTACTTTGAAGATCTCCTATATTACAGGGAAACATATAACTGCTTTGCATCTGTGCCACACCATATAAATGTCTAGGATTGTTGTAGACTTCCAAGGGTCATAAGATTTAAAATGTCTAGAGACCTCAAAAGCCATTGATGAATCAGTCAAACAAACAGCAAACATTAATTGAACACCTACTGTGTGCCAGGATATGCTAACTGCTGGAGAAACAAGTGCAAAGAATGAAATAATCCTTACAGTGAGATTACATTCCAATGAAGGAGACAGCAAGTATATATGTTGTATATAGGAAATGCACACAGCATAAAAGCAAAGTTGATATAGACAAAGTAATTAAATACAAAATAGTTTTGAAGGAAGGGCACTAGCAGTTGGGCGTGGGGTAGGGGAATCAGGAAAGGATTCATATAAAAGGTGGTGCCTGAGCTGCATCCTATACAAAGAAGGATCTTCTGTGAGGGGGGGGATGTGGAGGGAGTGCATCCTAGGCATGAGAGACTGCCAGTGTAATAGCATGGGCATGGGAGATGGGATATTGTTTATGAAGAACAGAGTGAAGGCCTGTTTAGCTAGATCACAGTGTGTAGGAGGAGACATAACGTCCCACTGAGGCTGAAAAGATGGTTTGGGGTAGGGCTTTAAAAGCTAAGCAGAGGAGTTCATATTTTATCTTAGAGGCAACAGGAAATTGGTTGAGGAGTAGAGTCACACAGTTAGATCTATGCTTAACAACAATTAACCAGCATTTACATAGTGCTTTAAGGCTTGCAAAAAAACCTTAGAAATATTATTTCATTTTATTCTCATAAGTGCCATTGGAGGTAGACGCTATTATTAAGTATATTATGTAGCTATGACATAATAATACAACACATTAATTAGTATATTTGTAAAATATATTACATATCTATATTGTTATAGGTAAGTAAGGAAAATTACATCAGTGGGACTTTACAGAAGGGGCTGGAGGGCGTAGAGATTTGGGGCAGGGAGGCCAGTGAATAGGCTCCTTCACTAATCTTGTCCAACAACTTCCTTCTCCAGTGGAAACTGAAGTTAAGCTAGAATAACCAATTCAGAATCTGAATCATAAGCTATAAAGGCTTGTCAAGGCCTTAGAGATCATTAAGTCCAACTCCTTGATTTCACAGATGAAGAAAATGAGGCCCAGAAAAGTGAAATGATGTTCCCTCGTCCCAAAAGTAAAGATTTAAAAGGCCAGTTTCCTTAACTCCAAACCACTGCACCACATCCATTTTCCTCATTATTATCATTGTTCTTGGAATATAACAAGTCAGAACATGGAACTTGGACATCTGATGCCGAGTATTATCTTGGAAAATGATGCTTTCCCTGGAAGATTTTTGCTACTACCTAGTAACATCTTCTGCACATCACCTTCTGCAATCCCACTCCCACCCCCTATCTGCTAGTATCCCCCCTAATTACCTTGCATTTAAGTGACTTGTAGCCACATTTTGTTTTATTCTGTATATAGTAGTATACATATATGTTATTGCCTCCATTAGAAGGTGGGAAAGAGAGACTATTTTATACTTTGTGTATATGTCATTGGCACTTAGCATAGTGCCAGGAGAAAGCAGCCACTTAATAGATACTTAAATCCCAGTTCTGACATTTACTAGCTATGTGAATTTGGGCAAGTCACTTAAAAATCTCTCTGGGCCTCAGTTTCCTTATCTGAAAAATGGTGGTGTTAAATTAGAGACCTTCTAAATTCCATATTCCTAATCAGCTCCTGGGCTTCTATAGAGGTCCATAGAGGCATGTACCATATTTGACTCGTACACACCCAAGGCAGTTGAATGACCAAAAAATAGAAAAATAAAAAATAAAAAACAACCAGATGATTGCCACAAATGGCCTGATTGCAAGAGAACTCCTGCTCGGCACAGAACGTTTCATTTGCAGGAGAACAGCTTGGTGCGTGGTGCTGGCTTTCCCATGCCAAGACTGTACAAAGACCCAGCAGGAAGTCATGGTCTCTCTGTGGGCCTGTCATGTTTTCTGAGATGCTCTCATTACATGTTGCAAAGCCCCAAGCCCTCAGGCAGATTCAGCATCACTGGCAAGGCCACTGTGCGAACTCTAAAATGAAAAGAAATCCCCTGTGTGGCTGAATCACTGTGATTTCTCCTTGGCATTTATTCTCTGACCCACTGTACCATTGTGAAGGGTTACCAGGGGGGAGAGGTATGGTAAAGGAGGATTCGGAATAACATGACTGCCATTTACCTGCTTCACTGCTTCTCTTTCCCTCTGAGACAAATGTGCAACAGAGGCATTTCAGAAGGCATTTCTCTTGTGCACCAGCAGAATAGACCCACAACATTTACCATTCCAACCTCAACTCAAAAGCCATTCCCCAGTCATTTTTTAAGGAAATTGCTTCATTTCAAGAGAAATTTAAACAGCCACATAAAAATATTAAGAACCGTTTTCTACACTTGGAAACATAGTACAAGAGGCAGGCTTTCATTTGGTAACATTTTCACAGTTTTCTGCAAACTACACCCCCCTCCAACATTTCCACTAATTCCAAACATAACCACACATATTCACATATTCAAACTGGACCCAATCGGGGCCTGATTAAATCCAACCTACAGAAAAGCTTTTGCTGCTGGCTTCCCACAGAAAAGCAAGAAAACATGAAATCAATAGAATTCTAGATTTAAAGCTGGACGGGCCAAAACTATTGCTAATCCCTTAGGTTGTTAGTGCTTTCCTTTCAAGTGCCTGAAATTACTTTGTATGGATTTTGCCTTTATTTTATGTGTACTAACTTGGGTTATGTTTTACTTCCTCTATAATCCTCTCTTTCCTTTTCTGCCCCAACCCCACAAGAACAGTCCTCGAGGACAGGGGCTATTGTGTTTTTTTTTTATTATTTTTGTATTCCAGGGCCTAGGATAATGTTAAGTACATACTAGGTGCTTAATACAGGCTTGTTGAACTTAATGACCACATTTTATAGATAAGGAAAGTTGAGGCACAAAAAAATTAGATGACATGCCCAAGGCTATACAGTTAATATATATCATAGCCAACAGAACTCAAGATCCCAGAATCCAAAACCAATGCTCTGTCTACTAAATAATACTGCCTCTTCCTCATATTTCCTTCCAAAAATAAATTACACATTGTTGTACCCCTACTTAGGGCATCTGAAGATATAATCTGAAGAACACCTGAAAAGTGAATTGAGCCCAGTTCCCAAAGTTATCCTCAAAGCAGTCACACAACTAGGGATCCAGGACCAAGGAAGTTAGAAGCTGGATCAGTCAGAATTATTCCTTTGAACAGGTTCAGGGAGTAGAAACAGAAAAAGAGCTCATCCAGAAACTAATGTCTAAATGTGTTTTAAGAGTGAGAATTATTGATTAAACGGATTAAACATTCAACGCTAAACAACCACCTTGTGTAAATTTTTTTAAAAATAATAATCCTTACTGACATTTATTTCATGTTTAATACTCTGCCAAATGCTTTTACATACATGAACATCCTAAGTCAGAAAAGTTAAGTCATTGAACACAATCACATATCTAATAAGTGTAAAGAAATGTAATTAGGACCTAAGTCTCTCTGGACTTCTAATGCATCATTCTATCTACTACTTGAGCTGTTGGGTATAAATTAGGCACAAGGTGGTATAAAACTGCATGGCAAATTAGATACAACATGACATGTGGTTTCCCTTTTTTTCATCCACTAGAGTATTCATTGGCAAAGCACTAGACATTATCCTGGAAACTCTAAAGAGATGGGTATATAACATAAGCAGAAAGGAGAATTGGAATCATTGACTTAGGAAAACAGTAGTAATATCCTAGCCTACTAGCCTAAAACTGCCACAGTGCAGATTTGATGAGGAAATCTTGGCAAAGCTCAACCTACTTCCGACTGGAAAAGGTCACATGCCAGGCCCCCACACACTCTTGGTCAACCCAGCATTGAAGGAGGATTAGCAGTGTGCACATCTGAAGGTGTAAGTCAAAACTTTGGACTAAGGACAGTTAGGTGGTGCAGTGAGTAGAGCACTGGCCCTGGAGTCAGGAGGACCTGAGTTCAAATCCATCCTCAGACACTTGACACACTTACTAGCTGTGTGACCTTGGGCAAGTCACTTAACCCCAATTGCCCAGCCAACCCACCTCCAAATAAAAAACCTTTGGACAAATACCTTGACTTACTTGAGCCTGTTTCTTCACCTTCTAAGTAAAAGAGTTGGACTAGATGAACTATTCTAGTTTTGGCCATTCTAGCTTGACATTATATGACTCCGTACTTATATCAGCTTAAGCCAGAAAAAAAAAAAATCAGACAAGTAAACAGCTGGGCTCTTCATGGTCTGTATTTGTTCCTGCCAGGAAGCTGTTGAGACAGACAGACAGACAGACACTGAGAAAGAGAGATGCTTACCTTTTCCCACTCCCGGTCCTTGTTCAGCACAATCACCACTAACCTGGGGTGCACTTGGTACCCTGCTTCTGTGAAAGACAAGTCTTTGCCTTCCCATGTCACATTGATCATGAATCTAGGGGTGGAAAGAGAAAAAATTTTCAGGGGAAAATTAATGAACAGATAACAAATGAGATGATTCAATCATTGAAACTGCACTGATGAACCACAAACTGGAAATGTCATCACTCCCATGAAAAACCACAAATCGCACAGCTGAATTCAGGCAGCTAGATGGGCAAGGACTCAATATTTTTTTAATGATCCAAAGGGTTGTTTCCCTTTAGGATGGCCTGGAACCATCTCATTACCTACTCAGTTCCTTAGGGCTCCAATTGAGATGATACATAAACCTGTTTATTTCCTTTTGAGGGCTCTCTGCCTCAGCAGACACATATCTTACATGGTGTTTGGTTCATCTACTCATGTTTCTGATTGCTTAAAAGGGGAGGGGGAGGATCTTAACCTGGGGTCAATGAACTTATTTTTTAAAAATTATTTTGATAACTATTTCATTTTAATTGTTTTCCTTTGTAGCACTATGTATATTCTGTTTTATGGATTTAAAAACATTCTGAGGACTCTATAAGCTTCATCAGTCTCCCCAAATAATCCGTAACAACAAGAGCTAGCATTTATTTAGAGCATTCATTTTCCCAAGGTGATATATATATATATATATAAAATTTTATTTGATCTTCAAATAACTCTGGGAAGGAAGTACAATTATTATCCCCATTTTAGAGATGAGGAAAATGAGGCACAGAGAGGTTAAGTAACTTGCCCAGGACCACAAAGCTAGCAAGTGTCTGAGGCGGATTAAAACTTAGGTCTTTCTGACTCCAAGCCTAGCACTGTAGGCACTGAGCCACTTAGTTTCCTTGGGTCCATGACATAGAAAAAAAAATTAAGAACTCTTTTGTTGTTGTTTAGTTGTGTCTGACTTCATTACCCTGTTTGGGGTTTTCTTGGCAAAAATACTAGAGTTGTTTGCCATTTTCTTCTCCAGCTTGTTTTATAGATATGGAAACTGAGGCAAACAGGGTTAAGTGACTTGTCTAGGGTCACACAGCTAATAAGTTTCTGAGGCTGGATTTGAACTCAGGAAAATGGATCTTTCTGACTCCAGGCATAGCAGTCTATCCACCAGACCACCTAACTTCCCTAAGAATCCCTTACTCAGAGTAAAACAGTCATCCACTCACGACTTCCCACAGCCAGCTTCTCTGCCTCACTTCCTCTCATCCTTGCCTCCATGACCTCATAGAATTATGATGGGAGGGAACAGCACAAAGGATCAAGGCCAAAATGCACAGCCACTCACTTCTAGAACAAATGTGATAACCATGGAAATGTTTCTAGAAGACTTTGCACTTGGTCACATGGGAGGGCCTCAATAAATACTTGCCAGCTGATAGATTGATCTTGTCTAAAGAATGGCCCAGACCAATAAGCTGGCTTTTGGCTACAAAGTCATCATCTTGTTGTCCATCTGTCTGCCACCAATAACAATGTGTAAAGCGAGCAAGCGATTGATATCGCGCTCAGTGGGCTGGGGGGTGTTTTTGCTCATTTTCCAATAAATTACTCCCAAACAGAGCAGAAACATTTCCTCAACAAACGCCATATTTTAGATTTGAAAAGAACTGAACAATTTTAATCTGTAGGTTAAAAAATATATTCATTATTTAGACTACAGGAAATTTGTTTTTTCTTTTCTTTTTCTCTGTTGTTGGTTTCTGCTGGAAGCTTAATGAGCTGAAAGGACCTTGGGCAAATTTAAGGTTAACTCTACTCCATATATCTTCCACATACTAACTACCCACACAAACCTTGGTTTTCAAAATAATCAGTTGTTTGACCAAATGCAATTACTCATCCCTCCAAAAAGAAAAAGAAAAAAAAACTGGTTCATATAGATAATGCTGTTAAACAGGATACTTAATAAATCTACATGTCTTTCATAGCCATCCATGACTGCAAAATCACCCCCCCCCCATTGCCTCTATTGCTCAAATCTCACCTCTGGTACTCCCTACATGTGTGACTTAACCTCTCTGGGCCTCAGCCATTTCATCTGTAAAATGAGAGGATTGAACTGAGGTCTTCTCTATGATCTAAATGTAGTTTAGGAAAGAATGAAGATCCTATTCAGATTTCATCACTGAATTGTTGAAGTCAAAAAAAAAAAGAATTCTAACCAGGTTTATTTAATCAACACTTTGGAGGAAGAAACGTTCAAATGAGACTAACCTAACGCCAGACATTTGGAAGAAAAGTGGACAAACTAAACTTCTAGATATGCGGAAGTTTTTATGTCAAGTCAACATAAATTATAAATCATAAAATGTTCATGTTTCCAAGGCAAAGACCTGAAAGATCTCTTAACTACCTTAATGTCTGGAAACATTCAGAATTGACTGATTTTTTTTTGCTTTCATAGAGATGTGTGATATCAGGTAGACAAAACCTCAATGTTTACATTCAATGAATGGTTACCCACTCAGTCATTTTACCTAAGCCACTATCTTAGGTTTCACATCTATGGCTTCTTCTGTCTCTGCCAGATGAATTCATTTAAATTTCAATTTTCCCCTTTCTAATTCCCCCATCTCTAATTTTGCTGCTCATTCCTTTCTTTTCATTTTGTTGTGGGAATCAGAATAAATTAGCGATTTGATTATTTAGAGACAATCTCCTCCATTCAAACTACCTGGAAATAAAACAAAGGGATTACCTGTTTCACATTTTTCTGTGTTCCTTAAACATTTTTAAAAGGTCTAAGCCAATGATGTCATCTATTTTTGCCAATATTCAGTCTCCTAAACAACATTATCATGATTTTCTTTAGGGGTTCGGGGGAGGGGAGAAGGCAATAGACTATAATTTCATTATCTGGTCATCAGGGAACAAATACCTAAAAACTTTCATTCTTCCATCTAGTCTCTGGGAAAGAAAATTCCCATTTCCTGGTTTTTTTTTCTCATGAAAATTTACAAAATCTTTCAAGTAGGGAATTACTATTATGTACCAGCCACCTCTCTATGTTCATGCTAACACCAGCTGAGCTTTTGTATACAGCTGTATAATCTAATTGCTGGTTTGCTTACCTAGAAAAATTGATTATAAACCTTTAGTGCACAGATAATATACAACAAACAATCCTGACTACTGTTAAGCTCCAAATTACATCTCCAATATTTGTATTAGCACCGATAAATGTATGAACACACCAAGGTTAAGTACAACAAAGATATTGTTTAAATCTATAAGTACACATTTCTGCCTTTTTGTGTCACTTGAGATCTTTCTATATGTTTGGACAGAAGGGAAAGGTGGAAACAGTGGGGAGTAACTTCAAGGGAAATTGAATATGGAAAATCTAGAGTAGAAAACAATGTGTCCTGAGGTGCCTACAAACTCAGAAAACAAGATAAAATCCATCAGTAATCATAAATGTTGACTAGAGTAGGAAAAGATTTAGGGAAAACATAATACCTATATTTAAATATTTGAAGGGCTGAAACATGGAAGGGGAATGAGATATATTCTATGTGGGTACTTAGAGTAGAACTAGGACCAACAGGCATTGGAGTCAGAGAACCTGAGTTCAAATACTGACTGTCATTTGTCAATGTTAATTTGGACAAGTCACTTAATTTCCCTGGGTCTCAGTTTTCTTACCTATAAAGTGGGGGAATAGGATTAGATCTCTCTCAGCTTTAAATTGATGATTATAGGAGGGATCTGGGTTTCGACTCAACATAAGGAACAACCTTCTAACAATTGGTGCTATTTTGAAATGGAATGGGCTGTCTTGTAAGGTGAGTTCCCCATCACTTAAGATCTTCAAATAGAGGTCTGATATTTAAGGTGGGACGTAGTATTAGATGATTTCTCCAGTCCCTTCCAAATCAAAGATACCTTTGTGTTTCTTTTCTGGTCTGGACCGGTAAGTTCATCAGTGTGAGACATTCCCTTTACTAATGTATATCAGTAACTTAAGTATAACTTAAGAATCTTACTGAGTTGTCTTAGGAAACTGAGAAGTTAAGGGATTTACTCATGATCACATAGTAGGTGTCTCAAAGGCAGGTCTGGGAATATAGTCTTCCCTGGCAGCTATGCATCACAGTAGATAGAGCACTGACTTTGGAATGAGGTTCAAATGTGGTGTCAGACTCTTACGAGCTGTGTGACCCTGGACAGGTCCTTCAACCTCTATCTGCTACAGTTTTCTCCTCCGTAAAATGGGGAAAGTAATGACATCTCTCTTCCAAGGTTGTTGTGAAAATCAAATAAGATAATAATCCCAGAGTGCTTTGCTAACCTTAAAGTATTATAGAAATTATTATTATTATTACTATTATTATATATACACAAACATACAAAGAGAGAATTTTCCCACCTGTTAAAGGTGAGCTAAAAATAGCTTAGTCTAGAGGTGGGGGGAGTGAGGGTGGCAATGCTAAGAAGTCAGAACTAAAACTCTCAGCTTGGAGTCTTGTGACCTAAATTTGAATCCTAGCTCTTCCTCATGAGTCAGTGTGGTACAGTGGAAAGGAACCCTGAATTTGGAGTCACAGGACCTTGGTTCAAATCCTGCCTCTGACATTTATTGTCTCTGTGAACTTGGGCAAGTCACTTTACTTCTGAGTCTCAGTTTTCTTCTCTCTTTAATGAAATGGGTAGGGTAGACTAAATAACTTCTAAAGATTGCTTTGGATCTACAATTCTCTAAGAGCTGAGACAGTCGCAGCCAAAAAAAATTCCAAGTTTTCTCAGTCCTTTTATCTTAAATGTCATATCATCATTTCTGCCCTCTTCTCTTTCCTCCAAACCCCACCCCCATCGCTGTCTTTTTTTTTTCATGTGCTGTTTCCTATTTCCCTATTTCCAAATGCTGCTTGGCATTTTGAAGCCCACTCTTACTTTTGTAATTTCACAGAATCATTTCCCAGATTTCTGTCTTCCCCTTTTTTGTAAACACTGCATGGCTCCTCAGAGTATTTGAACAATATAATTCAAAGGTCTTGTTTCTCCAGATTCTCATTCTTTCTTTCCTTAGAGATAGCCTGTGTAGTAAGTTTCCATTACCTTCAGAAATCTGATAACACAAAGTGTTCTCTAACCATATTTATTATTTTCTACCTCCCAATAGCTTTGTATTCTTTCCTATTCTGTGTGTACATTTGTCCTTTTCTAGATTTCAAGTTCATTTCCCCATGCATTACCATTTCCCTACATACAACTTTCTGAATCACTCACATCCCTCAATGTTTCCCCCTTCCCTTGGAGGTCAGAGTTGTCATTAATCACTTAATTTACATGCTTTTGAAAACAGTCTATTTTTTTAATATTTTTTCCTCAGATCTCAAGACTCCATTTTTAAAAATAATTTCTCACTTTTTCCCAATAATGTTAATGCCTTGACCCTTTCACATGTGTTGTTCAGGTTTCTTGGCCTTCTCTTAACCATGCCTTTCCATGACTGACACTTTTTCCTTTGTTATAGCATGCATGATAAATTTTTAATCCATTTTTTCAGTGTCCTGGGGTTTTTTACATGCTCTCTCCTCTCTCTTGTGTTTTTTTCCCAACAAGGCTTTGAATAAATAAAAGTAATAGTGATAGCTTGCCCATCTACAGTGCTTCCAGGATTTCAAAGCCTTTTACATATGTTTTCTCTTTTGATCCTCCCAATAGTCCTCTGAGTTAGGTGCTATCATTACCTCATTTTACAGAGGAAGAAATTAAGTCTGAGGGAGGTTAAATCATTTGCTCAAGGTCACAGAGCATGAGGCAGGACTTAAATTCAAATCTTCCTCTCTCCAAGTCTAGCAATGTATCTACGATGTCAGCTAGCTGCCTGAATAATTACATTACATGTGGGCCTTAGTACTCGATTTTTTTTTCTAATCACTTGTGGCTTCTTGAACAAAAATAGCTAAAATACAATGGCTTAAATGTTGAGGCAGAAACAACTCCTCTGTGTAATTCTGCATAATAGGGCTCAGCTTCTCAGACAGGTTCAGAGTAATCAGGATTTAGAAGACTGAGGCATAAAATGAACTCTCGAAAACAATTTCAAAGACAATTTGCAATAAAGCTTTTTTTTAATGGGGAGGGGGATTAGATTTTGAGCTAGAAGGGAGCTTAGAGGACATCTAGTCCTACACCTTCTTTTCTAAATGAGCAAACCAAGTCCCAGAGAATTGGTCTGACTTGCCTAAAATCACACGAGATGTTACAGCAGGATTTTAACCCAGACAGATCCTCTGTCCCTAAATTCAGCATTCCTTCTTCTGTACCATACTGTGCAAATTAGTTTCTGGAGAATAAAAACTTCACTGACCATGGTGTTTTTTTTTAAATTGAAAGTTGCAAAGCATAAGAGCATAAAGACAATGATTTTTTTTCTTTTAAAAAAGTGTATTTACTTTTTATGCTTCCAAAAATATGCATTAAAATGATTTCTTTTCTCTCTGCAAGAACACGAAGTCCAGTCCCCTGAGGGACCAGAGATTTGGCTATATGACTCAGACCACTTGATCATTTCAAACCAGGCAGGATTAAAACCATTCCATCTGAAATAGACATCTCTCCCCCAAAAAGGAAGAAAAGACTCCCACGGCTTCTCCATTAGGATACCTTCAGCGAAATAGGATTCAGCCTGTTTTCTGGTGAACCTCTCTTCACATACCTTCAGAAAAGCTATATAAAGATTTTCTGGGTAATTGTACCAAATTCCTACTTTTATTTTCCAGTCAGTTAGACAACAAGCATTTTGAAGCACTTACTATGTGCCAGACACTATAAGATCGCCTTAATAAACTTGACCCCAAACTTATTTTCCATGAGCCCCCCAGTATAAACTCTCTAGACCACATACATTTAAAAGTGTCTACCATGTGGTAGTCACTGTGCTAGTCATTTTGCAAATGTTATCTCAGTTGATTGTTATAACCTTGGGAGGTAGGTGCTTTTAAGATGGCCATTTTACAGTTGAGGAAACTGAGGTAGATAGAAGTTAGCTGATTTGCCCAGCATCACACAGATTGTAAGTGTCTGGGGCTGGATCTGAACTCAGGTTGTCCTGACTTCGGGCCCAGTGCTTTATAAAAGGAAGAACATTGACAGGGAAGTCAAGAGATCTGAGTTCTAGACCTGGCTTTATCAATGAACTGTTTGGCTTTGCATTGCTTAACTTTGGACCCTCTCCGGGGATGAATTTCATCATAGAATCCCAGATTTAGCACTGGAAGAAACCACAGGAGCAGGGTATTTTAAATTTCTCATTTTGAAGATGAAGAAATTGAAGCCCAGGGTGATTCAATTACTTGCCCAAGGTCATAGAGCTAATAAGCATGAAAGGTAGGATTTGAACCCAGATACTCTCACTTCAGTGCCGCTGTTCTTTCCGCTACATCATACTTCCTGCTTTCTTCAACAGATTAGATGACTGATAAAATCACTCCCTGCTCTAACATTCTATGACTAAACTACAGGTAATGTACTAAGTACTGGGGACAAAAGCAAATAATTTGTACCCATAAGCATGCATAAGTAAACAAAAGTTTATGTCTCAGTAATTAAGTTGAGGAGACAGACTCTTATGACTGGGGAGGAGGAGGTTAGAAAAGGCTTAAAATAGCACTTGAGCTGAGTCTTGAAAGAAGATAATGGTTCCAATAAGAGGTAGTAAAGACAGACAACATTCCAAATATGATAGACAGTTTTCATTGGGAGTTCTCCAGAACTCCTCCTCCTCTGGGTGGGGCTTCATGTGGCTCCACCTTCTTCATGGCTTGGAAGCATCTGTAGCCTGAGAACCTGATAGGGACCCCAGGTCTTCATGGGTCCTACCCACCCCACCTTGTGGGGAGTCAAATTCACTTCATGTGAAATGGTTCTTTGTCCTTCATTCTTGAAGAGGACCATGACATCAGGGAGGTGATGCCATGACAGGCAAGTGAATCGGACTTAAGTGTACAAAGTCACCAGCCCCACTTTCTCCTCCAGGGTCATTTGGGTCCAATGGCAAGATATAGGTCAGGATGACTGGAGATGGCCTTGGATGAATGTGAAATATACATAAAGCAAGAACTGTTTGAAGGCACTGGGGTAAGAGAAGGAATATCGAGTTATTTTGGGGAATGGTTAGTATTCCAGCTTGGCTGGAACATAGACTACATGAAAGCAGTGATATCAAATAAGCCTGGAAATGTTGTTTGGAGCTAGATTGTGGAGGGCCTCTAAAACCAGGATAAAGGGCTTGTATTTTATATTGGAAGCAATAGGGAAAAAGGAGCTAAGGGAAAGACATTATCAGCTCTGTCCCATGGAAAGATTAATTGAACTGTGTGGTGGATAGATTGGCAAGAAGAGTCAGCCACTAAACATTTACTAAGCACCTACTATGTGCTTGTGCTAAGCACTGGGAGTGAGTATATGGTCTTACATGTGAACAAAAAGGCTTCCCAATTAGATGATGTGCTTCTCAGGAGCAAAGATTATATATTCATTCATTTGTACTTAACTATCTGCATGTTGCTTCATGTGAGAGTATATTAGTTCCTTGAAGGCAGGGACGGTTTCATTTGTCTTTGTAGCATTTTACTATAGTGACTGGTTAGTGCGCAGTAGATACACAAAGAATGCCTGTTGATGAATTCATTTGTTTGTTTATTTATAGCCTACAGATTATTCTGCATAGGACTGACCATGTGGTGCTTAATTGTCACCAATTTAACTTGAAAAAAATTTCATTGGGTTGACCTTTGTGTATGAAACATGGATCAAGAAAATAGACTGGGTTTCAAAGGCAAAAATTAAAATATACCCTGCCCTCATGGAGTTTACATTCTACTTAAGCAAGATGCTTAAATTTATGGGTTTTTTAATGCCGTTACTTACAGGCAAATGCCCAGATTAGACTTTCTTCTCTTCAGGAGGAAGATCCTTACCAAGTCTCGCCTTCTCCCCCATCCAGAGAATTTGTTTTTCATGTAGTTTGGAGCTCAAAGCTTTCAGCAGTGAGAAAATCTGGTGTGCTGGGTGATGCTTCCAAAGCATCAGAACAGAGTTAAATATGTCCTGACCTAAATTGTAGCCTAAGTGTTGTCCAGCTCCAGTAATGAAATTTGACAGTCCTGTGTAAATTCAGCAATCAAAATGGTTCACACTCTGTCGTGGATTTCTAGCATAGAAATGTGTCCTCTGGAGGACTCATTCTTCAAAGACTGGTCATTTCCCTGAGATGTATTCCCTCACCCATGATTTTAAGGTCATTCTCTGGAGAGGAAGGATGGGAGAGGTAGGGGTAACTTTACCAGCTAAGGAATAAATATAGGGAACTGTTAGAGCAGAGGGTTCTGAAGTTGGGGTCCATGAATAGGTTTCAAAGAGTCTATGAATTTGGAAGTAAGAGCAAATAAATATTTGTTAATTAAAAAAAGAAATTAATTTTTAAGAGAATAAAAGATGGAAAGACCAACAAGCACGAAGTAAGGAAACCAACCCCGTTTCCATGTTAAAGTAATAAAACAAAAAAGAGTTTGAAGAGACAGAGAAATTGGCTGTTATTAAGGGGTAGGAGGCTCCCATGTCATAAGATGAGAGTTTGTGGCAGAATGGAGTGAAACTGGAGCCAGGAATATGGGGAGCAGGAAGGGGAATGGAGAGAGAAGGCACCATGCTGCTGGTTGGAGCTAGTCCCTGGAGGAATTTGCAAAGTAGGTCAATCAAGCCAGGCCCTGGGATGAATGAGTAGGGCAGCTATGAATGAGTAGAGGGATGTTATGAGAGATGAGATGCTGACTGTCCAGGAGGAGGTAAGCCTCTTCTACTTAAGCTAAGAGAGATGCAGCAAATGGACTAGGATAAAGGAGCTATGAAAGTCACCAGTAAGAGAGGTGACCTGAATATTCAATTCAAAGAATGTTTACTAAGCACCTACTAAGTGCTTTAGGGTACTCAAGTGTCTTTCTGTCTGCCTCTATGTGTTCTCTCCCCCATTAGAATATGTGGCTCTTGAAGGCAGGGACCATCTTCCTTTTCTAGCATCATCTCTAGCATTTACGATGTGTTTTTGCACATAGCGAGTCCTTAATAATTTATTTTTCATTCAATCATACATTAGAGTATAACTGAAGCGATGGAGTAAAGATAGGAAATGAAGTGTGAGATCAAAGGATCGCAACAGATTCCTCATTTCACAGAGGAACAGAGAATTTAAGTCACTTGATCAAGGTCATGCAGATGGGTAACCAAATCATAATTTTAACCCAGGTCCTCCAAGTTCAAGTTCAAGAGAAGTTAAGCACTTAAAAATAAACACAACAGTTTAAATATCACCATTTCTTCAAGACTGTAGAAGCAAATGAAGGGGCTCTGGAAGGAAAGATTGCATGGGAAAGGTCTTACTCATGAAGTGAAGAAATCTTATACATTTATGTGCATTTGGCTGAGGAAATGTACATTTATTTTCTCTGCATATTAAAAAAAGATTAAAGGGTATCCAAGTACATTTGCTAGGTGAAATAAATGTTCTGATGTTTGGGGAAAACTACAATAATTGACCAAAGCCAGCTGTGTACATAGGCAAACTACCTACAGAGTAGGACTTGGGAGATCTGGGAATATCTTTGCTTACAAAGATTTCTCTCCACTAACCTATTATAACCACTCAAAATCCCACCATCAGAGCCTGACCTTTAGGCTAAGGCCTCGTTCTATGGTAAAATGCCAGTGGGGGCAGGGAGGAAGGGTGAACTATTAAGCTATAATCACACTGAGCATAGGAAACTGGGAAACTATCAAAGAGAAAGCAATTTACATATGCATTTTATATGTTTACATGTTTTATATATGCATGTGTATATATGTATATATGTACATGCATGTGTGTGTGTGTGTGTATATATATATATATATATATATATATATATATATATATATATTTTTTTTTTTTTTTTTTCCTGAGGGCTGGAACTGGAAAGTCAAACTACCCTAAAACCCCAAGGTCTTAACATCTGCATGACCAGTAGATCTTTAGGCTTTCTGACCCTTTCCATCGCCCATGCCGCTAAACTCTTTTATATGAATTATCTCTTCCAATTGCAGTATGATCTTCTTGAAAGCAGGGACAGGCTCATTTTTTTTCTATTTGTATCCCTACTACTTAATGCATAGTAAGCACTTAATAAATGCTATTTCATTCATTTATTCATTCAGTCTGTTCATTCATTTGTTCATATGTCTATTCCTCCATTTCTCCAAGTCCATTTCCACCCTACCCTTGTAAAGCTCTGTCTTTACAAGTCTCAGGCTAGATCCTCACCTGTGGTACTAGGTCAGAACAAATCTAGCCTCAAAACATATAAGGGTAGGATAGATGACTATTAATTATTTTGTGTTCCCAGTCATCCCTCTGAGAATGGAACGGGTAGATGATTGGAGGAAATCCATTGGAATTAATAGTATCATCTGCCAAGGGTTTTCAGGTTAAAATAATTAAAGAGAGTTTAGGGTAAAAAGTTCATAGCCAATGGGTGGGAAGCATCTGTCAGTAGACAACAAGCATTTATTAAGCCCTTACTATGTGTTAGGTACCAACGTCATAAAGAAGGGCAAAAAGACTGACTCCCCCAGGGCTCTCTAATCCTAATAGAGGAGATGACATACAAATAGCTAGACATGTGCAAGATAAATAGGCAGAAGGCAATCTCAGGGAGGAAGGCACTGGGGGTTACACTGGAGAAGAAGATGGGGTTTGAGTTTAGTCAGGAAGGAAGCCAGGGAAACTAAGATGTACAGTGGAAATTTGGTATAAAGGTTGGTATATGATTCTCTTCTAGGGAAATTGGTTTATAAAATACCCAAAGGATAAGTCATTTCTGTCTCCACATCTCTCATATCAATGCCCTTCCCTCCCTCACATGATGGCCTCTCTACCTTAGGATCTCCTCACCTCTCACCAAAATTAATTCAAGGACCTTCTAATTGAACTCCACACCTCGAGTCTCTCCCCACTATGTGTCTCATTCTAATCTAGCCTCCAAACTTCTGCTCAATATACTCTCACGGTTTCCTATTACCTCTAGGCTCAAATACTAACTCCTCTGTTTGGCATTTAAAGCTCTTTGCAACCTAGACCCTTCCTCTCCCTAAGATTTTCCCTGAGATTTCCTTTCATGAGCTCTGATTATATCTTAGATGTACCTAGTTATCTACATATTATCTACCCCGTTAAGATGTAAGCTTTTCCAGGGCAGAGACTGTTTTTGTCTTTCTTGGTATCCTCAATACTCTGCACAGCACTTGGAACATAGTAAGTGCTTAATTAATTAATAAAGTGCCTGTTAACTGACATTGTTCCCCCATTCCATGTACTCTATAGTCCATCTATACTGGCCATCTCCTATCTTGTTGCCTTTGTGCTGGCTATCCCACACACCTGGAATGTTCTTCCTGTTCACCTCCACCTCTTAGAATCCTGGGTATCCCTCAAGGCTCAGCTTCAACAGGAGGACTTTCCCAGGCTGCCTAGCTGCTAGTAGTGCCTTCCCCTCTAAGGTTATCTTTTATCTACTTTAAATATATTTTGTAAATAAATAGCTACACTCATATGTGTTATTGCTTCCATTAGAATGTAAGCTCCTTGAGGGCAAGGACTATTTTTCTTTTTGTTTTTTTTTCTTTGTGTCCCCAGGGCTCAGCACACTGTCTGGTGCATAGTAAGTACTTAATGTACAGAGCTTCCAAGCATTTTGTACTGTTTTATTTTGGAAGGAAGAAATAGTCCATTTTTCCTAGTCTTGTAAATTTATCTATATAAGAACCATTAAATGTAATCCTGAGCCAATTATCTTGTTAATTCATGCTAATGAAACAAAAATAAAGGTGCTTCAGGGCATAGGAATTGTACCCATGGTGCATTTGAAAGATGTTATGTTCTCTATGTTTCATTTACAATTCATTCATCAAAATATTTTTCGTCAAGAGTTATTTGATTGTCTAAGTTACCTCTATGTAATTTGGTCCTCTGACCAAGAGATCATGCTTTGTTCCCTTTCTGCTAAACATAATATGAACATTTCTTTGAGTTTGAAATTTTAGTCAAATTTATTTTCTGGTTTGGGTGACTGGATGGAAGGCAAATCTTTTATCCATGGGTGCTCTTTTTATTCCTTATTTTAAATCATACTTGATGTGATCATTGTAGAACATTTTATACTATATATTATGTGCATTTATGTGTGTATATATTCTCTGCACTAAGATATACATGTGATGCTTCATTGTGGTATGGAGGTGACCCTGGCTTCTTCTATCTTTAAAAACTCTTTTTTAAGTTTAATTGTATTTTATTTTTTTCCCCAGCTACATGTCAAAAAAAACTTTAGCATTCATTTTTACAAGATTTTCAGTTCCAAATTTTTCTTCCACTCTCCTCTCCTCTCTCTGCTGAAAATGGTAAGCAATTTGATATAGGTTACACATGTGCTATCATGTAAAAATATTTCTATATTAGTCACAGTTTTGAAAGAAGAAACAGATCGAAAGAAAAAAACACAAAAAAGAGTAAAGTAAGTGAAAAATAGTATGCTTTGATCTGCATTCAGAATCCATCAGTTCCTTATCTGGATATGGACAGAATTTTCCTTTGTGAGTCCTTTATACTTGTCTTGGATCATTGTGTTGCTGAGAAGAGCTGAGTCATTCATAGTTGATTATTACACAATGTTTTTGATACTGTGTACAATGTTTCCCTGATTCTGCTCATTTCACTTTACATCAGTTCCTACAAATCTTTCCAGGTTTTTCTGAAATCTGCCTGTTCATCATTTCTTATAGCACAAAAGTATTCCATTACATTCATATACCACACCTTGGGTTCCTTGCTCAGCCATTCCCCAGTTGATGGGCATCCCCTCAATTTCCAATATTTTGCCACCATAAAAATTTATAAATATTTTTGCACATATAGGTGCTTTTCCTTTTTTTATGATCCTCTTGGGATACAGACCTAATAGTGGTATTGCTGAATCAAAGGGTAGATCCTGGGTTCTTGAAGGTCATGTCAGTAGAGCACAAGCTCTAGCAAGCCTCATTAAGCTAAAGGCACTTTGAATATTGGCTTGTTGATGAAATTTATTTCTAAGATTAAAGGACAAGCCTCACTAAGTCATGAAAGGCTCATCACCAGTTTGGCCACATTGTGATGAAGCTTTCAGCCAGGGCAACTCCTGAAGACTGTCTATTAAAGTGGAGAACATGTGTGAGTTTCATCCCTAGAGGAAATGGCCACATACAGATAGCATCTTTACAGTTACACAGTTGATGGGGAGCTGCAAAGTATATAAGATTCTGCTTTCTTTTCCTAAGTGTTTGCACTTAGTGTGGTGCCTATAATAAGTACTAGGATGCACATAGTAAGTACTTAATAAATTCTTAACTTGATTTAACTATTGAAAAAAAGTATTTGACATCCTGTAGAAGTCAAATGTAGAACAATAAAGCCCCAATATATATCAAGTAACCACAGCAGCACTCTTCATAATAGCAAAGAAATGGAAACAAAGCATGTACTCATTGATTGGGGAATCACTCAGATAGCTGTGGTATATAATAAAAAGATGAAATATGAGGAAATATGAAATTAGAAAAATGAGGAATTCAGAAAAACACAGAAAGATCTGTAAGTAATGATGGAGAGTGAAGTAAATTTGAGACAGGCAGCATATGGTATAGTGGAAATAACACTGAGTCCAGAGACAGAGGTGGTGGTGGTGGTGGTGGTTGTTTAGTCACTTTTCAGACATGTATAATGGAGCCCTGGAGCAGTAGTGGAGAGCTGCCTGCATCAGGACTCAGGCAAGAGCCAGAAGTGGCTGGCTTGGGGGGGGGGGGCAGGGTGTGGGGAGGAGGAAGCCAGGAGCTCAGAATTCAGCCCTGGGGCAAGATAAAAACTTTGCAGCAAGGCACTGAGTCTGCTTTTCTGCTGTGTTCACCTAGGATAGTTTGGGACCCAGGGGTAAGATGGAGTTGTCTGTGGGGGGGGGGGGGGGGAAGTGCCGTGGACACCCAAAGACCCACTCTGTTGGCTTTGTTGCCCAGCCACTCCTCAGGATTTGAAAGCTGGGGCTGGAGCAGTGTGGAGAGAAGGACACACCCCCAAGAGAACTTTATTTGGACTTTTTTATTTGTGTTGGGACTTTGCTCATTAAAGTATACCTATACCTGAGAGTGCCAGGAGGAAGCCTGCAACAGCAGTGTGGGGAGAAGGTCACACCCCCAAGAAGGACTTTACTTGGACACTTTGTATTGACTGAGGAGATTGTAACTTGCTGTGACCTACATGGTGGGTGTGGAGAAGTGCCATGGACCCCCAACGACCACACCCTGTTGGCTTTACTGCCCAGTCTCCCATCAGGACTTGGAAGCAGGAGCTGGAGTATTGTAACTTGCTGTGACCTTGGGGTGGATGGTGTTTTTATTTTCTGCCACCCTTTAAGGATATGTTGTGCTAGGGAAGACCCTGGCCTGGGATCCCCTGCTTATGTAAGCAAGTATTTTGGAGAATGCTACTGAATGATGTTTTGCTTAAGGATGTTGCTATGAATGTTATGCTTAGTTTATTGAACAATGATATATGCTTTGTGGGTATTCTGAGAAATGCTATAAGATATACTGAATGATATGTTTTGTTATCTTGTTGTGAACATTATGCTTTAGCTCTCTGAATACGATTGAGTTCTGAATAGAGATTAGACCCTTAAAATCATTCACAGCAGCAGTCCTCAGGTGTGCTACCATGACTGGCTTTACAACATGTCTGTCTCCTCATAACCCTATTTTGGAGTTTTCTTGGTAGAGATACTGGAGTGGTCTGTAATTTCCTTTTCCAGCTCATTTTATAGATGAGGAAACTGAGGCAAATAGGGTTATGTGATTGCCCAGGGTCACACTGCTGGCCAGATTTGAACTAAAGAAGATGAGTCTTCCTGATTCCAAGCCCGTCACTCTATCTATTTCACCACCTAGCTGCCCTAGAGACAGAGGACCTGGATTCAAATCTCACCTCTGATGTTTACCACATCTGTTACCTGTCATTGGCCCTCCCTAGGTCTCAGTTTTCCTCATCTTTAAATTGAGGGGCTTGAATTAGGTGGGTTCTGAGATCCATTCCAGCTCTGGATCTATGATCCTTTGGTCCTAAGCAGAATCAATGGAACATACACAATTTTTCCAACAAGTTAAATTAAAAGATTACTAAAAGGAAATTGAACTGCGAAGGTACAGGAGAACAAAATATGAAGCATTCCTCACAGCAGAGAGGTGGGAGTCTACTATTATCAAATATTAATTATATAATTGGTTGCACTCTATCAGATGTCTTTCCTAAATTGTTTTTGCTTGTGACTAGGGAGGCTTCAATAGGGAGAAGAAAAGTGATATGTAAAGACTATGACGTAAACATAAAAAGCATCAGTAAGACATGTTGTTTTAAAGCATTTGATTCAGTAAAGCAAAACTGCATCTTTAAAAACTCTCCAAGATTCTTCAACAAATATGATGGAGATAACTGGTTAGCAATGCCTTGATTTTATTATATCAAGTCAGGTATAAATCAGGGAGTCCTAAACTTACTGCAGATGCTTACTACTACCAAGCAAAATACTCAGTATAAATTCCAAGAGAAAAGTGGTTCCCTATATGTGGAAAGTCTTTTAGATGTTTCTGTTTAGGCATAATATTGTGCCAGTGGCACAGAACACAGTGCCTCCTAGGTGAGATTCCCATTCATTCTGAAGAGTCGATCCTAATAATCTACATAGAAAATAATAAGTGAGTAAAGAATAACTATTGCCACTGAGCTGGTCCATTAATGTCAGTAAATATACATTATACATGTTCATGTGCATATATATGGATATGCACACATACATATGGATATGCACACATACATATGGATAGGCACACATACATATGGATAGGCACACATAAATATGCATGCACATGAATGTGCACATATTCACAGGGAATGCAATGCATACATGTTTGTATGTATACTTAGTCACATGTGAATATACATATATGTACATAGTGCACACCTACACACATGCATGCACTTGCAAGTCAAGACATCGCCCTCCTGATGTCAGTGGTCCTTTTCGAGGATGAAGGATGAATAATACATACACATATATGCACCCATACATATGCATGTGTTTATATTAAATATGTGTGTGTGATAGCAAAGACAGCAGATACACAGTCATCTGGGGCCCATAAATGAATAGGAAGAAGGGAGCAGCAGGCTTCTCTAGATCTGAAGATGGAAGTCAAGTCCAACATGGGGGGGATCTCGAGCTTCGACAAGGCCAAGCTTAAAAGCTGGAGACGCAGGAGAAGAATACTCTGCCCACCAAAGAGACAATTGACAAGAGAAGCGGAGTGAAATTTCCTAGATCCCTGCAGAGATGTGCACTTTGAAGGGACTCCCCACCCCCTACCCCAGTCCTGGTTTCAAGGGAACATAGACAGTCACCTGCATTATCCACATTTAAAGGCAAGATGCACTGGGAACGAGGGCCAGCAACTTGGGCAGTCACCCCTCCAAGAAGGGTTCATCACTGGAATTCACAATCTTGAACTACCATATCTTAACCAGACTATCCTGCGATGTTATAGAAAGTTATTTGTATGACTGATGAAAATAAACATTACATTGAGAGAGAGAGAGAGAGAGGGAGTAGGATGGAATGTATTTGGAAAATTGAGCGATGCTTTCAACAACCCCAGGCTTTTCCACAAAAGAAAAAGTCTTCTTTTTTAACATCTCAATATTCTCTTGGCAATGATATACAGCTGTAAATCAGAAATTACCATAATCTCCAAAGAATGAAAATTGTAGGTCATCCGAAGATACTGAGAGACATGTGGTAGGGTACCAATAGGCTACATTATCATTGCAGTTGATGAGCCGTGTATAAGAAGTGGCATAAAAGGTATTACCCCATGGGTCAGGTATGCCATAAGAGTGAGAGATAACAGAGAGAGGTTTTAGGTGCTTCACTCGTGCCCAAAGAATGTCAGGTATTTTTTAAGCCTGCAGGAAGTTTTCTCAAAATGTTAACCCTATAAAGTATTTATAATTTTTATACATAATTAATTTATTGAATAATTTATTATTACTTATAATTTATTAATTATTTATTAAACAAATAATTATTGATAAAATTTGCACAGGACAAGAAGATGCAGATGTATTTTGAATGAGATCACCAAAGAGAAATTTCCATTTGTGAGTTTAAAGAGCTGTTAAAATATAAATAAAATGCATTTTCAGTGGCAAGCATGGGCAGAAAAGAAGGGCCTGCTGTGTTGTAAAAGTTAAGGATAACAGCTGACCAAAGTGTGTTGTTCTGGTCCTCAAGAGATAGTAATAGACCTAGAGTCTCCTCCATGTTAGAGGGGTTCTTTATTGAGCACATATGAAAAGGACTTGGACAAGGCTTGCACAGGCTGAGAAGTCCCAGTGCTTTTTCTCCACCATTGAACCCAATCCTTTAAAGATAAGAAAGAGATTTCAGAATAGAAGTACGATCTCAATCTCCTACAGCAGAATACGAAGATTTTTCTGTTACTCAATCTTGTTGCAAGCCTTATCATGTTCTAAGTCTTAGGCCAAGAACTTTAACCGACTGTGCAGTGCAGGATGCCAGCTATGGGATATTATTATCTTACCACTATTGGTAAAGCTAAGAAAAGTAAGAGACCAGCATTCAGTAGTAGTGTTACTGTCTACACCAATGGTGTCAAACTCAAATAAAAAGGGATCCCTGCTGCCTGCATATTGACTTTTAAAAACCACTATACATATCTATATCTATATATATCTATATATCTATATATCTATCTATATATATATATATATATATAATCTGTGATAGACAACTTATAAGAGGTTGTAAGAGAAAACCTTCAGACATGGACTGTTTAGTCAAAGAGATACCACTTTTTTCCCATTTCTAGAAAGGTCCCTTGAGAGCAGAGCATCTTTCATATTTATCCTCATCTCACTAGGACTTTGAGCAAAGGTTTGTTTGTTTCTCAGACCTGTGATTTTGCTCCCATGGGGAACAAATCTCAGTATGGAAATCTCTTCTATCAGTATCAATGGGTAACTGTAACATAATCTCATCAAGTTCCCTGGATCAGAGAGGTGTCAAGTGACTTGTCCATACCAGTTAGTATGGGTCAATGGCACAACCTAAAAGCAGGTCTTCCTGGCTCTGAGGCCAACCTCTTTCCACTATGACATGCTGCCTCCATTGCACATAGTAGAAGATTAGTCAATGTTTATTTGTTGGATTGCATTGAACTTTAACTGAGCACCTCCTTTTTGCAGGTGGCTTCAATTAGTTCTCCCCCCCCCCCAAAAAAAGTGAAATCATCATCAGAAAAATGGAATTCCTTATTGTTTCTAACCTTGGCAGAAAAATCTCTGAAGTTAATACAGTCTCATAGGACTGCCTGCTTCCAAAACTTTCCCTGCCAAACCTAGCAGATGAACCAACAAAGAACTACAGACTGTAACAATATAGTCGGGCCATCATTTGGCGAGTTGATGGCCTGGCACCAACAAGGCTTATGCTTCAGGCTAAGCCAAAGGGCTGCAAGAAGCTATAGAGTTACCATTCCAACTGCTACATGGATGTCAGGTCTGCACCTGCTTTTAGCAACATAACCAGTTTCTGGATGGAGTCATAGCTTGAAATCTCTCTGATACACACTGTGCCAAAGAGCAGGAAAAGATTTCCAACACCAGGGTTCTAGAGCCAGAGCAAATCTGCCCAGCCAGTAAAATCAAACTCATCTGAGAGGACAGATGTCCCCAAGAGGAAACACGCTTGAAGATTTATAGACACAAAGCCAACTGGAGTTGGCCTTAACCAAAGATGGATTTGAAACCAAATCCTCATTCTGAAAAAAAAAGGGAGCTAAGAGGCAAAGCACCAAACAGCAGTACTCCCCACATGCCGGGAAGCACATATGCTATCATTTATTTACATTCTATTGAATATGAAAAATTCTTAATAAGTTGGGCAGAAAGGACTGCAGTGAGAAACAAAGTTAAATGAAAAGGGAAATAGGAATAACCAGAATACACAATGAAGCCAAGAAGTCTGCATCCCAAAATGTAAAATGAGGGAGTCGAACCAGGTGATGTCTCAGATCCATTCCAACTCACACACTCTACGAGGCTAGAAGTCTAAAGCCAGCTGCAAATAGCAACTCGCTGCAACTATCTACATAGACAGAGTGAAAAAAAAGTTTTGTGCAATTATTTATATGATTTTGATTAGAGCAGACAACTCATCTGGGTCATTCAATCAAACAAACAAAAACCTCTTTTATTCTACCAATTATGACTTGGGAATTTATATAATTGCCAGAAGCAGGGTTGTGCTGTAGTGTGAGCTTTCATACCCTGGGAAATTGGCCAATGGTCACAAATCAGGCTTTGATTTACTGTTTTGTTGATTGTTTAGACTTAAGAAAGTGGTGGAGGAAATGTTAGCAATGCGAATTCAACTTAAAAAAGTGTCATGTCTTTTGTTGTTGTTGTTGTTGGCTGGTTGTTGAACATTTAGCAACACAACTCTTCCAAAGACATAAATCCTCACTTTACTTTAGTTAGATAGACCAGTGGTGTCAAACTCAAATACAGATGAGGACCTCGAATCTCTACATAAGAATCCCTGAAGGTTGCCTATTGACTTAGCTTTTAAATGTAACAGAGGGGCAGATAAGTGGTGCCATAGATAGAACACCAACTCTGGAGTCAGAAGAAACTAAGTTCAAATCCATCCTCAGACACTTACTAACTGTGTGACCCTGGGCAAGTCACTTAACCCAATTGCCTCCAAAAAAAGGATATAACAGTAACTGTTTTATTGTATTTTTATTTACTTTGTTAAATATTTTCCAATTACATTTTAATCAAGTTCAGGCCCCATCAGAGTGTTTCAGGAAGCCCACAGACTCAGGTGTTTGGCAACCTCTGGTGTACACAACACCACTACAACTGATAGATGGCCACTAATTTTTTTAGCTCTACTAACAGTAGCAAGACAACACCCATCACTAGAATACTACCCTGCATAATGGGTTGAGGTTCTTGGCCTAATACCTAGGATATGGGAGATGCTCCAACAAGATAAAGTAAAAAGCAAACAGCATCTTCATTCTGTCCCTTAGGAGGTTGAGTTGATGTTTCTCCTGTTCAATCTGTGCCTCTCATCTTTAGAGGTACTGCGACTCAGTGAAAGAGGTACTAGTATTCCTCATTCTGTGTAAGTCCTATCTAAGTCCTTTCCATGAATCCTCCATAAAGAATCTCCCCAGTATGAACAAGACCTTCCTCTAGGCCTCTTACTATCAACACACTCAGGCAGATCATTATCTCTGATTTTTGTGATACAACAGAACCTACCACTCACCTGCCAATACATATCCTTGAAAATGCATTTTGTAAACAAAATCTACATAAACCATGACCATGATTTTACTGATATTTTTCAGATATACTAATTGGCATCTGGTAACTCATAAATTTGGTTTACACATATTACGATTTTACATACAAAGCCAAATTTGGTAATGATTTTCCTTTCCGTTCTTTTCTTTTGTTGTGTTGTTATAAGTAACCTTTAAGGCTATTTATTCTTCTTCTGTGCTTTTGATGAATATTCATTATTTTGTCCAAGGGGAAAAAAGGACAAAAGATTGCTGAACTGACTCGGAGTCAAAGGGAAGACCAGCATTTGGATCCTCCTCTTCCCTCCACAGGCCTCCATTTTCTCATCTGTAAAAGGGGAGGGTTACTTTCAATAATCTGTATGATTCCTTCCAGCACCAAATCTATGATTATATGATCTTCTGACCCATAGGGAGAGAATAACTGGCAGCAATAAGGCACTGTGGCTAAATCTGACTTTTGCATAAAATAAATATGTTTCTATGACTGGGTACAGTATTTAGAGCTGAGATAAACCTTAAGGATTGACTAATCCAACACCCTCCATTGTCAAAATGGGGTGAAGTGATTTGTCCATCCTCAGTTAGGAGATGGCAGAGTTGTCACCCGAACTCACATCTTCTGACTCCGAGTTCACTGATCTTCTCCATGATACCATACTTGCTGTCCAAAGAAAGAAAGCAGAGAAAATGGCTTTCACAACTCAGGGGACAACTGGTTTCTTCCTCAGGGATAAAGGGTTCAGTGTGTGACATTCAGCAACATTTTGATTTACACATTCCCCTCATTTTGTAGCTGTTTCTAAGTAGGTTTTCATTTTCTCCCTTTTTTTCCACTGTAGCTTTGTCATGATAGAGGCAGGGCCCCTTGGGGTTCCCAAGGCCAAAATCTGAGTTTCAGATCAAGTGTCTTTAAGAGTCACTTCATTGAAATTACAAGAGAAAGTTGCCTTCAGCTATGCGACTATGAATCAATAGAGACATCTAGTGTACAGAAGAGGAAATGTCAGGTGATGCTACCTTTCATTGCTACAGGCTATCTAAGGTAGATGAGGTCAAGTCAAAAAGCTACAAGAGACTACTGGACACACACACACACACACACACACACACACACACACACACACTACCCCTGCCACCACCACATGTTCACCACCCATCACATATTGCATTCTTCTAATCTGTGAATTTTCTTGGATAGATATGTGATTATCCAGATCCTACTAGAGAGAAATTTTATCTTTAACCATGAAATAGTTGGGGAAGGGGTTGTGTTAATTAGGGGAGCCCCTGATTAATACGATGAGTCTTCTGTAATATAGAAAGGACACTAGAAAGGGAAGTCATTGCTACTAACCTTCACAAACTCAGCACTTATTTCCGGTTCCAATATTACTTGATTTTTTTTCCTACAGAAATTACTTGATACTTTGATATTACTTGATTTCTTCCTACATTTGGTAGGATATAGATACAAATTTATACATATATCTATACATATACATGGGTAATATAATATATCAAAACTTAAAATTGCACTAAGACTTTTGGGATACCTTGGCTATATGTGTGTGTATGTATATGTGTATATACGTGCATATGTATACATACACACATATGTATATATAGTGTGTGTTTATGTAAATATGTTTTTTATTTATATAAATATATCATTTTTATAAGTATACAATATATAAGCATATAATATGTGTATTTATATAAATATATAATGTGTGTTTATATAAACATATTTGTGTATTTATATAAATATATATGCATATAAATATATATAATTTACTTTTTCTTGACTAAATTAACACCAGTACTAATGTCTCTATCCTCTGACCTTATTCTCACCTCCTTCCTACTATCTGCCCAAATCCTGCTACCATTTCCACATTTTACTTCATTGCTTCATTAATTAGATTTCCCCCTCCAAAATGTGCTTTTAACCTAAAAAAAAAGTCTTGGAGAGCTAGAAAAAAATGCAATGATTAAAAATACTTCAAATGACATTACTATATAGATGTTTCTCTTATGCAATTTTTCTTTCCAATTTATCAGTACCTTCTGAAAATATTATGACCAATGCAAAGATAACATTGCTTAAGCATAGGGAGAGTAGACAGAAGCATAATCCACCTATGTAACGAAATGGAAAGAGTACTAGGCTGGAAGGAAGATGGGGGTTCAAGGCACAGATTCATAGGATCTAAGCTGTGGCCCCTTTGCAACATAAGGATAACAGATCCTCAAAGTCAACTAGGTGGCACAGTGGGCAGTATGTAAGATTGAAGTCAGGAGTCCAGAGTTCCAATCCTTCCTTGGACACTTACTAGCTGGGGAACCTGGGCAAATCACTTAAGCTATCTGTGCCTCTGTTTCATCATCTATTAAATGGTAATAAGAAGGACTCCTATCTTCCAGGCTGTTGCAAGGATTAACAGTCTTTAAAGAATTATAGAAGTGCTAGATGTCATTATTAGATCTTAAGCTAGACGAGACCTCAGAGGCTATTTAGCCCAACTACCTCCTTTTCCAGATGAAGACACTAAGGCCCAGAAAAGTTACGTAACATGCCTAAGCCTATATAGACTGTAAACAAAGGAAACAGAATTTGAACTCAAGTATCCTGTCCCAGAATCAATGCTGTTCCCATTGAGACATATGGCCAAGTGGTTATCCATCTTTTGCTTGAATACTTCAAATTAAGGGAAACCCACTACCCAGAAAGGTGGCTGAATCACCTCGTGAAGAGCTCTGATTGTTAGGAATGTTTTATTCTTTACCACAAATCTAAATGTGGTCCATCATGTTTCCTCGTTCTCTTCTCTGGGACTGAGCAGGACCAATCTTTCCTTTCTCCATGTAACAGCCCTTCAAATACTTGAAGACAACTACAAAATCAACCTAATTCAAAACATATTTATTAAATATATACTATATACAAAATCTCCATGCCCCATGCCCACCTCACTCCAAGTCTTCTGTTCTCCAGGCTAGACATTCCCTAAATCCTGACCCTATCATTTGTGGACTCCATGACATAAACTTTTTGAGTATCCATTTCCTTATTGGTAAAATGGGGATGAAAATATATTCTCTTTCTGTCTCACATTATTAATACTATTTTACATGCAGATGGAGCCTGGACTATGATTTCATTGGTCTAGGAAACTCCCTTGTTGGGAAAGTACTTTTGCTTAGAGAGCTAAGAGGATAAATAAGTTGCCCAGGATCCCACAGCCAGTATGTATCACAGGTAGAACTTGAACCCAGGTCTTCCGGGCTCCAGGACCAGTTCTCTTTTGATGGCAGTACACTGTCTTTCATTCACATATAGATAATTTTTTATAATTTACAAAGTCCTTTCCCATTTATCATCTCATTTGTCCCTTAATAGAATGATGAGAGGAGCGGGATTAGAAAGGAGTGAAGAAAGGATAGAAAAATCTTAGAGAAGGAGGAACACCCAAGAGGTCAGGCTCAGCATGGAACAGGGTAGGCCAGTCTGGACAACCAGAAGGGAACCCAGGCACCAGAAGAGGGGTGGAGATGGAGAGGGGGAAGAGAATGAGTAGGGTTAGCACACTAAGAGCTTTGAAACTAAGTAGCCCATGTCACAATTTTATCCAGATCTGGCCCCTGTGCCCAGACCTATTTCATTTAAGAAACACACTTTTTGGAAAAAGAGATTTATTTAATTCAAGAGTTATATGTGGATTGAGGGTATATGGATTCCCCCCCTCCCATACCTAACAAAGCATATTTGCCAATGTTCGGTTTCCTCTCATATATATGAATCAAATGACTTAACTATCAAGAAAGACAGTACATTATGGTCTGGCATTCACCCAATACCAGACATAAATCTTGGCTTTCCTCTTACTCTCCTTTTTTTTCTACATCTTGGCCATGGTGAGAATTAATGTGATTCACTTCACTAACTTTTTTTAACTCTTTCTTTTTCTTCCTGTATTTTTTTATTTTTCTATCAGACAATTTACATAAAATCCCTCTTTAATTTAGGGTGACAACTTCCCATGATAAACTACTTAAAGAGCAGCTTTGATCAAGAATGGAATGAAATAGCCAATCAAAAAGACATCACTGCTGATTTTTTTAAACCAATACATTCACTAATTATGTTAAAAAAAAAAACATCTGCAAAGGATATTTTCTCAGTTTTGACTTGTGGTAGGGTCTTTCCCATCTTCATGCAAATGCTGGAGTTGCACTCTGTCAAGTGTTTGTCATGTTAGAGAATGGCAATGAAGCTTCACATGATTCATAGCCCCTGGATCAAAGACTCTAAAGTCTTGAAATCCCAAATTGTCATTGCTCCATCAATGCCAGTGGTACAAAATTTGTGGCAGTCTTGCTTGTCCACTTCATAAATAGATACTTGGGTGATACTGTTTTGGTGTAGCATGTCTAGAGCAGTGTTGTGATCCTCAGTTGTGGCTCTTTTGTTCATGTTGCAGAAGCGTTCCATGGCAGAAATACTGCTCTGGATGCTCGGTTTTGGAATGTCTAATTTGGAGACGAAGGTCAAGGAGCCACGATCATCATAATTAAACAGCATTGGGCAGCAGTCATGGCCAGCAGCCACCACGCTATTTTCAGAGACAAATGACACACTCAGGAATGGGAGGAACTCTGTTTTCAGCTGTGAAACCATCATGTTTTTAGAGGCATCAACAACTGATACAGTACTATCATGGCTGACCCAAGAGAGGCGGTTCCCACTGGCAGAGAAACTAACTCCATGGACCCAACCACAACTTCCAGTACCACCAAACTCTGACATCAGTTGGCCAAAAGACATCTTGGTACCCCATGGAGTACTGGCTGGCTTTTCATCAGTTTCTTTAATGTAGGCAGAAAAAACTCTGCATTTGAAGTCACAAGATCCAACAGCCAGCAAAACATTGTTGGGGTGCCAGTCCAAACTAAGGACAGTAGAACAAATTGGCCTTTTTATATGTTTGCTCACCCACCAGTTATTTTCAGACTCAAAGTAGCACACAGAAATCAGTCGAGCTCCACTACCTACAGCAAATTTATTCTCCAGGGGACACCATTTCACAATGGTGGCTGCACGGTTAATCCTCAGGATCACCAGGGTTGGTTTCCAGATGCCATCTTTCTGACTCCAGGTATAGGCATTACAGTCTGCACCACAAGTTACAATCTGATTGCTCTTGGGAGCCCAGTCAATACCTGTGATGTGTCCATGGTGTTCTTTCAGTTCATGGGCTTTCACCCATTGGTTCCCATTCTTCTTGTAAATGTGGACTTCATGATTATTAAGGCTAAGGGCAATCTGAGTACGGTCTCTGTTCCAAGCATGGCAGGTGATTGGCTCTAGTGAAAATTGATGTAAGGACATTATTCTCAGTGTTTTCAAAAAAAGCTGGGATGGGGATGGTGTGGACAGGCCCCAGGGTGGAGGATTCGTGGACTCCGGTCAGTCAAAGGGAATAATCTCCGGCAGGAGGCAGGAGAAAAACGCTCTTTCTTTTTTTTAAACTCTTTAACAGTGTTAATATTTATGGGCCTACCTCAGAAACACATATAGCAGAGGGGACATGTTACAGAAGCTGTTGTTGTGTTCATTCTTTGATCTCCAAGAGGACCAATGACATCACAAAGGTGATGTCTTGACTTATGCATCAACTGGATCTAAGTGAGGCAGAGTTATGCAAAATCATCAGCCTCACTCTCTCCTCCAGAACCATCTAAGTCCAATGGCAAGACAAAAGTCAAGATGACTGGCAATGGCCCAGGATGCAGTGAATGACCTTGGCCTTTCTAAATTAAGGTCTTTCTCAGGCCTCAGTTTGTCTGAGGCAAAGACTATTCAATGACTAAGGTCTAGGTAGGAATTGAAACAAAACATGGTCTAATTCACCATCACAAAATTTATCTGGGAGGGGAAGATCCTCAAAGTTTCTGGTCAGAACAGAAAATAATTGCTATTTACACTCATTATAAACCATCAAAATCTTAGTAAGTTACTAAGTCTGTATTCTTCTCTTTTACTATTCCTGTGGAACTCCTACCAAAGTTGTCCCACTCATCACTTTAAAGACCATTTTCCTTCGATCTTAGGTGGATTAATGCTGTCAATACCAGTAATAGAGATCAAATAATAATGGTTAATGGAGGGGGGTAATGGGCTGAATATCCTCTCCCCATAAGTGGAAGCAGGTGGTGGTCTGGTGGCCCCCTGACTCCTAGGGGTTTATGGTAATGGTGCCAGAATTAGTGAACATATCAAATCAGCTTTAGATCCACTGCACCTCAAAACACCCAAGCTTGAGTGATCCACCAGCCTTAGTCACTCTAATAATAAACCACTATCCATTCCCATGGGTTTGCTCATCATCTCTATACAGACTACTGATATCTCTAAAGATTGATAGATAGATAGATAGACAGACAGATATAGTTACAAACATATATAATATGTATTTAGACATTCTTTCTATATACATATATTTATATGCAAATGCATAGGCTGTCCCCATTGCCTAGAATGCATTCTTTTTCCACATCCACTTCTTAGAATCACTAGGTTACTTCAAAAAGAGTGAGCTTCAATGTCTACAGGCATATATACATCTAGTGGACAGAATTTCATTTTTAACGTATTTGCATCCCTAATGGTCTAACTACCCCTATAGAATTTGGGTCTATGGCATCTAACCATCCTTGTTCTGAAGACTTTGAAATGCCCTCTCCTAAAACCCAGGGAACATAATGCCTGGCTTTCCTTGTTATCCATGATCAGCTCTGAGAGGTCATGGCTACTTCTCACCAAAGCTCCCCAAATTTCCATTTCAACAACTGGTTCTTCCCTTTTAGAGAGCATTGTATCTAGAATAGAATTTACCTTGGTTGCTTTCTTTGCTTTTTGAAGGATGAAATCATCATTGAGGCAAGTCAAGAAGTTACCAACTGCAGCTTAAGGCAGAAAGAGATTCACTGAATTTCTGAATAAAGTCCCCCATCACACCTGTGCCACGCCTCTGTTCCAGGCTTGTAATCTGTTTCCTTCATTTTTTTTCTCTTTTTCTTTCTGCCCAGGTGGTCTGTATTATTATTCAATGACATAATTATTTCTGTTTCTCCCTCTATGCTTCCTCATTATGCTTCCTCCCTCTAGTTCCTATATTTTCTCATATGAGTACAACTTCACTAATTAAAACAGAGGGTATTTTCTATGAGCTCTTTTGTGTTCCTTCCTGTACATCTCAAAACCCCTTAATCTCATCTGCCATTCTCTCCTCCTTTGGTGTAGTATCTGATGAAGAAATGAAATTCTCTTCACTAAGGCTAAAACTTTTACTTGTTCCCTCGACCCCACTAACTTCTGAATCATTCAGCTGATGGATGTTGCAATCATTCCTCTTTCTACATAATGTAAAATCTCTCTCTAGGTGTTAGTGTATTTCCTGATGTCAATGACAACGTCCATGTCTCCTCTACCCTTAAAAATCCTTGCTTGGCCCATACAGTTGGTTCAAACTATCATCCCACATCTGTCTTCCCTTTCATAGCCAAACTCCTTGAAAATCTGTCTGTTCTCCTGCCCTCTATCTCCTGGACCCTCTTCTCACTTCCCAACTCCTCACCATATAGCTTTCAAACTTAATCATTCAATTGAAATGGTCCTGTACAAAATTATCAATGAGCTTTTAATTGTCAAGTTTTTTCAATCCTCAACCTTCTTGACTACTCTGAAGCATCTGGCACCATTGTTCACCCTCTCCTCTTGTATATTCTCCTCTCTGGGTTTTCATGACTCTGCTCTCTCCTAGTTTGCCTCCTACTTATCTAATCACTTTTTTTCTGTCCCCTTTGAAGAATCACCCTGAATTGACCCTAAGGCTCTGTTCTGGGCCCTCTTCTCTCTCTAACCTCTCTCTTAGTGATTCCATCCATTTCACTCCAAATGTTCACGTGGACTATTTGTGCCTAACCTGTGTTAGAGCTTTCTGAGTTTGTTTGGTCTCATCATCCACTGTCAGACACACAGTACCTTGAACCCAACATAGGGATGTCATTTTGGTCTTCTTCAAGCACAAAGGACAACAACCATCAAACACCACCACCACCATCCATTCCCATAGGTTTTCTCATCATCTCTATACAGACTACTCCTCTCTCTCTCCCTCTCTCCCTCTCTCCCTCTCTCTCTCTCTCTCTATATATATATATCTATATATATATATATAGATATATATATATATAGATATATAGATATAGATATATATATGTGTATATATATATATAGATAGATATAGATATATGGACAGACATAGATACATATATATAATATATTTAGACACATAATCTCTCTATATGTACATATATGTAAGTACATCTATGTATACAGGCTGTCCCCTTTGCCTAGAATGCATTCTTTCTCCACCTCCACTTCTTAGAATCACTAGGCTACTCCAAAAAGAGAGAGCTTCAAAGCTTAGATTAAATACCTCCTTCTACTTGAGGTCTTTCCTGATTTTCTCCAAGCTTCAAGTACCTGCTTGATTTCCACATATTTATTTTCTATTTATTTAAGTGATATATGTGTGTGTATACATACATACATACATACATATATATATATATATATATATATATATATATATATATATGTTTTCTTCTCCTGTAAAATGCAAAATGCTTAAGGATAGGGACTACTTCATTTTTTTCTTTATATTCCCAGTTCTTAGCATATTATTCAACACATAGTAAATGTTCAACATTGACTTGTTGATTTATTGATTGATATATGTGGCTACTCCATTCCTTTTACCTATCCTATTTTTATTCAATAACTTACCTCTGACCACAGCCATATTCCAGCCATGGGTCTCATCTCACCAAGTCTCAGTGATATCTCTGAGGTTAAAGTTGTTTTATGAGTTATAGATCATCTTACTAAATTAACTTGGCATACTATTGTATAGTTCATTGAGGTCATAGGTTTTACCACTGGATCCATTCTTAGATTTTATATCTTGTGAACTTCTGTGTATTTTAGGCATTATTAATATATCATAGCTACTTTTTATTGTCTCATTTAATAGATACATGATGTGAAACAAAATAAAAGTAGCTGTGATATAGGCCACTTTCTCCCTCTCCCATTGTCTTCAGTGGTTTTCCTCTCCCATCCTTTTCATCTGTGTACTGGGACTACTGTCAAATCCAATATTTTTGCCTCAGCAAATCTCTCACCCCAGAATCTTGATACCCAAATAATGTCACTCTACTTCATCTGTGACACTCAACTCCATCTCCTATAAATTACTCCCTATTGCTATTTACTAAAGGTTAACTGCTGAGAAGCCAATTCATTCATTATTCTGTCTATAGAGGTAAGACTAGATCTAAATTAACCCCAGATAGATATGTCTCCTGCTTTAAAGATCTCTTGGAGTTAGTTCTTGAAACCTTGCCTGCTGCCTATTCCAGTGTCCGACACCTTGGGAGTCACTAAGTTCTTGCATCTAATTTACATTCCTTCATTTATTTAATTTCATTCAACAAATATGTATAAATATCTACTGCAGTAAAGATACTGTAGGAGATTCAAGAAGGATAAAACATGGTCCCTGTCCTCAATGAGTCTACAGGGAGATACGGCATGAATAACAATAACCAAATAACCATAAACATAGTGAACTATCAGAGTGAAATGAGGATACCAAGTTAGTTCAGGGAAAGTTAGAAGTATCAAGATAGGTCATGGATCATTTCCTGTTGAGATAGTCAGGGAAGATTTCATGGAAAGCATTTGAGCTAAGTCTTGAATCATGTGCAGAAATTTGGACAAGCTGGAGAGAGTGGCAAGGGCATTTTAGATTAAGGAGTAGTGCAAATTAAAGGCAGAAAAGTGAGAAACCCTTAGGGTGTTGTGTGTGTGTGTGTGTTTTAACTACAAATCAAAACCTTTCCATTGCTGCCTGATGAAAGGGAATAAAGTTAACAATACTGATATACACTAGGTTGATTAGGCTTGTGGAAAAGCTGGGCCATAGTACAGGTACAAATGCTACTAGAAAATAATCATGCTGTAAAAGTCTTCTGTTGACATTTAGTTAAAATGTTGTCTCTGTCTTTGTCTCTCTCTGTCTCTCTGTCTCTCTCTCTGTCTCTCTCTCTCTGTCTCTCTCTCTTTCTCTCTCTCTCTCTCTCTCTCTCTCTCTCTCTCTCTCTCTCACACACACACACACACACACACACACACACACACAAGAGATGTTTCTCATAGTTGAGTTGAAGTCAGAGACTGTCCCCATTTCCTTGTCTATCTTACATAGCTTCAGTCAAACTTTGCTTCTCCTATGGAATCTTCCTACACTGTTCCAACCCACAGTAATCTCTGATTTGGTATGCTCTAAGCCAGCTCTAAAAAATACAACTTAAAATAAATACCCTCTAGAAGCAGAGGGGCTAACCAGAACTAAAGGAGTTAACACTGATATATACATTGTCCTTTATTATTCCCTCTGAAATAATTGGTGGCTGCTTCCCCCTCACACTTGATCAGCTCCCAGTCTTACATTTGGTCATACCATATCTATCAGTAAGATCTCTTAATTAAAATATAAACTCACTGACAGTAGACATTCTACTTCCTGTTTCTTTTATATTCCCTAATGTGCCTGATACAGTGTTGTGGATCCATTTAGTCCCTAATAATTGAAAGATTTAATGCATAAAGAAACTCATAACCCTAAGTATAATTTTGCACTAAAAATTTAGCCTAAGAAACATCCCCATCCATTACGTAATACTGCCTTCTTATGTTATAACAATAATAGTCCATATGTCTGATACTTAAAATCCTTTACAGTCTGACTCTAACCTCACTCCCCAAGCTAATTACACATTCCACTCTGCCTCAAGGTGCACATTACACATGCCCTCTACATTTCAGCCAAACAGGCCTACTTGATGTTCACTGAACTTAACTTTCCATCTCTCACCTTTATATCTTTGACTAGGCTGTCCTCCGTTCCTGGGATACTCTCTCTCCTCACCTCTACCTCTGAGGACCCCTAACTCCCTTCATGGCTCACCTCAGTTGCCTTCTTCTACAAGAGGTGTTTCCTAATTGATCAGTCAATCCAATCATATTAAGTTCCTACTATGTGACAAGCAATGTGGTAAGGATGCAAAGATTCAAATGAAAATTGTTCTCAGAAAGCTTATATTCTATGATAAGAGATGTACATAAATAATGCATACAAACTAAGTACAAAATATACTTTTGGAGGGACAGCAATGCAAGGTGGGGGTACCAAGAAAGGCTTCCTTAGAAACTGCAATCTGACCAGAATTTTGTAGGAAACAAGGGATTATAAGAGGAGTTCTCTGATTTCCCTAGTTATTAAATGGGTGGATGGATGGATAGATAGATAGATAGATAGATATTGTATCTGTTTTGTATTTATCTTTTTATATGTTGGTCCTACTCCTTTCTTCCAACTCCTCAAGGCAGGAGCAGGTTTTTTGTTTGGTTGGTTTTTACTTTATATTCTTAGTGCCTGGCACACAGTAAGTACTTAATACATGTTAGCTGGCTTAGTTTAATTTAATTTAATTACTTGAGAAACACAAAGAATGCTTTGCCTTAGCTCTGATATTCAAGAGAAAACCCCACTCTATCATTCAGTAAACTGAACAGTATTTGTTGACTTCCTTTGTTTTGACAGAACTTAGCCAAATGAAACCAATCCTTAGCAAACTGGTGGTTGGTGATAGGGCAGCAGCACATGGACCATCAATGGTTCCTTTGGGTTATGCATCAGATTTCAATGTCAGTAGAAAATGTAGTCTGGTTCTAGCTCACATGTCAAATTCAGTTTGCACAGCTAGGGTACACACACCTGTCTAGCATCTTCAGAATACATGTCAGACTAAGAGGCACCTCAGAGATTTTTCTGATCCAGAATCATGACTTTTCCACAAGTACAGACAGTAAATGGGGGCCCTGATGTGGTGCAGTGGATAGAGTGCCAAGCCAGGAATCAGGAAGACTCATCTTCCTGAGTTCAAATCTGTTCTCAGGCATTTACTAGTTTTTGACTCTGGGTAAGTCACTCAAAATTTTATCAGGTATGGGGGCAGAGCCAAGGTGGTAGTTGAAAAGCAGGGACTTGCTTAAGCTCTCACTCAGGTCCCTCCAAACACCTATAAAAATAGCTCTGAACAAATTCTAGAGCTGCAGAACCCACAAAATAGCAGAGGGAAGCAGGACTCCAGCCCAGCACAGCCTGGATGGTTGCTGGGAATGGTCTGTCGCATGGAGCTGGGAGCGGAGCAGAGCAGAGCCCAGCATGGGCCGCACCAGGACCAACCAGACCTGGTGCCAGGCTGAGCAGGCCATAGGGCCATGAATCATTGAGCTGTGGCAGTTACCAGACTTCTCAACCCACAAACGCCAAAGACAACAGAGCATGTTAATGGGAAAAGCTGTTGGGACGGAATGAAAGGAGTTTGCGGTCAGCCACCACCCCGGAAGCAGCAGAGGTGGTGCAGCTCTGAGGCTGCTTCCAGAGCTACAGCTCCAGTTGCTTCTGGCCCTAGATCCACTTGGTGGGAGGAATTAAGAGGCAGATTAGAATGGGAGTGCAAAACTTGCTTTGCCCTGCATAGACCTGGGACACAATCCTGGTTGGCAGTTCTAGGGGGAGAAGGTGCACTGGTGTGGCAGAGCTTGCTGTGTAGAAGTAGCTCTGAAAACAGCAACACAGCCCCTCAAGTTTGGGACAAAGTACTCCCTACTCTAGTAATTTGGCTGGGAATATGGCCAGGCAGCGAAAATGGACTCAGATTCAGACTCAGACTTTGGAATCTTTTTTTGGTGACAAAGAAGACCAAAACACACAGCCAGAAGAAATAAACAAAGTCAAAGAGCCTACATCAAAAGCCTCCGAGGAAAATATGAATTGGGCTCAGGCCATGGAAGAGCTCAAAAAGGATTTGGAAAAGCAAGTTAAAGAAGTAGAGGAAAAATTGGGAAGAGAAATGAGAATGATACAAGAAAACCATGAAAAACAAGTCAATGACTTCCTAAAGGAGACCCAAAAAAAATACTGAAGAAAATAACACCTTAAAAATAGACTAACTCAAATGGCAAAAGAACTCCAAAAAGCCAGTGAGGAGAAGAATGCCTTGAAAGGCAGAATTAGCCAAATGGAAAAGGAGCTCCAAAAGACCACTGAAGAAAATACTACCTTCAAAAATAGATTGGAGCAAGTGGAAGCTAGTGACTTTATGAGAAATCAAGATATTATAAAGCAGAACCAAAGGAATGAAAAAATGGAAGACAATGTGAAATATCTCATTGGAAAAACCACTGACCTGGAAAATAGATCCAGGAGACATAATTTAAAAATTATTGGACTACCTGAAAGCCATGATCAAAAAAAGAGCCTAGATATCATCTTTCAAGAAATTATCAAGGAGAACTGCCCTGATACTCTAGAGCCACAGGGCAAAATAGAAATTGAAAGAATCCATCGATTGCCTCCTCAAATAGATTCCAAAAAGAAATCTCCTAGGAATATTGTAGCCAAATTCCAGAGCTCCCAGATCAAGGAGAAAATACTTCAAGCAGCCAGAAAGAAACAATTTGAGTATTGTGGAAACACAATCAGAATAACCCAAGATCTGGCAGCTTCTACATTAAGAGATCGAAGGGCTTGGAATACGATATTCCGGAGGTCAATGGAGCTAGGATTAAAACCTAGAATCACTTACCCAGCAAAACTGAGTATCATGCTCCAAGGCAAAATATGGACTTTCAATAAAATAGAAGACTTTCAAGCTTTCTCAGTGAAAAGACCAGAGCTGAATAGAAAATTTGCCTTTCAAACACAAGAATCAAGAGAAGCATGAAAAGGTAAACAAGAAAAGGAAATCGTAAGGGACTTACTAAATTTGAACTCTTTTGTTTATATTCCTACATGGAAAGATGATGTGTATAATTCATGGGACCTCAGTATTAGGGTAGTTGAAGGGAATATAGATATATACATATATATTATATATATATATATATATTATATATATATATATACATATATATTATATATATGTGTATATATATATATATATATACAGAGGGCACAAGGTGAGTTGAATATGAAGGGATGATGTCTAAAAAATAAAATGAAATTAAGAGATGAGAGAGGAATATATTGAGAGAGGGAGAAAGGAAGAGATAGAATGGGGTAAATTATCTCACATAAAAGTGGCAAGAAAAAGCAGTTCAATTGGTAGGGAAGAGGGGGCAGGTGAGGGGGGAATGAGTGAATCTTGCTCTCATCGCATTTGACTTGTGGAGGGAATAATAGACACATTCAATTGGGTATCTTACCCCACAGGAAAGAAGGAGGAAGGGGATAAAAAGGGTGGACAAAAGAAGAGAGGGCCGATGGGGGAGGAGGTAATCAAAAGCAAACACTTTCAAGAAGGGACAGAGTCAAGGGAGAAAATTGAATAAAGGGGGACAGGATGGGAGGGAGCAAACTATAATTAGTCTTTCACAACATGAGTATTGTGGAAGGGTTTTGCATAATGATACACATGTGGCCTATGTTGAATTGCTTGCCTTCTTAGGGAGGGTGGGTGTGGAGGGAAGAGGGGAGAGAATTTGGTACTCAAAGTTTTAAAAGCAGATGTTCAAAAAAAGTTGTTTTTACATGCAACTGGGAAATAAGATATATAGGCAATGGAACATAGAAATCTATCTTGCCCTATAAGAAAGTAAGGGAAAAGGGGATGGGGGAGGTGAGTGGGGTGACAGAAGGGAGGGCTGACTGTGGAATGGGGCAATCAGAATATATGCCATCTTGGAGTGTGGGGGGTAGAAATGGGGAGAAAATTTGTAATTCAAAATCTTGTGGAAATCAATGCTGAAAACTAAAAATAATAAATAAATTATAAAAGATTTAAAAAAATTCATCAGATGATAACCTCCATTTCGTCATCTGTAAAATGAGCTGAAAAAAAGTGGCCAGCCACTCCAGTGTTTTTGTCAAGAAAACCCCAAATGGGGTGACCAAGAGTTGGACACAACTGAACAACAACAAAAACATACAGTCAATATCCAGATACTGGATACGGGAAAAGAAGGAGAAATGAACAGGAGGAAAAGATAGAGACAGGTTACAGAAGGTAGTTCTGGTCATCCAGAGTTCTAACAAAAGAGAAAGATCTTCCTTCAACTCTCAGATGAAGAGATAACCACTTGAGGGCATCTGCATTATATATTAGAGACCATGCCAGAAATCAAAACTTCAAGGGAAGCAGCCAAAGGGCATCTTGGAAATGGATGAGTACTTGGGCACCTGACCTCCCTATTCTTCTCCAAGAGCTTCCTGAAAAGTAATTATGCTGTATACTCTGCAGCTTTCTTTTAGTTCCAGTGGTTCCTTTGTCTTATTTTTGATGTTCGGCTTTGTTTTCTTTTGATTTTTTTGATATGAATAGTGATGTTTCCCAGAGTTTGGTTGAAATTGGGGAATTTCTTCCAATTCCTTTTCCAATTATATACACCCTACATAGTCAAGGCCTGGTTCAAGATCTGCCTCTTCAATGAAGATTTCTCATACTATTCTAGCCTATAATGATCACTCTCTTTAAAATTATGTCCTTACTACCTATACCATTCATTTGCAATTTTATCAGGTGATAACACTTACATTGCTACCTTATGTTCAAACTTAATTATTATATCATTAGTTAACTTTTCATGCCTGCATGGCTTATCTACCTAACTCAATTAGATTATAAGTTCCTGGAGGAGAGATCATGTTTTACATTTCTTTGCATCTCCCAGACTATCCAGGATATTGTCTTGCATGCAGAGTCAACAAACATTACTTGGCTGTTGATTCTAGTTGGCATTAGGGAAACACTACTAATCTGTAATAGTGGAGGAGAGAAGATCCTGCGTGCTATGGTCCATGGGGCCATGGAGAGTCAGACAGAACCGAATGATTGAACAGCAACACTATTCTGTGAAAACTTTTAAATATTTCCTATATCTAATTTTATTGGGCTGCTAGGTGTTGCAGTGGAGAAAGCATCGAGTCTGAAGTCAGGAAAATTCACCTCTGTGAGTTCAAATCTGGCCTCAGATACTTACTAACTGTGTGACCCTGGGTAAGTCATTTAATCCTGTTTGCTTCAATTAGTTTTCTGCAGAAGGAAATGGCAAACTACTCCAATATCTGCCAAGAAAACTCCAAATGGGGTCACAAAGAGACAGACATGACTGAAAAAATAACAATAAATATCTAATATTAGAAAAATGGACTTCTTTCTCATTATTTTCTAAAAAATGTGGATTTTAATATCACAGGATCACAGATATGGAGCTAAAACAACATCAGAAGCCATTTGGTACAACCCTCTCATTTGACAGATGAGGATACTGGGATCCTGGGTATTTATAGAATTTGTTCAAGGTTATGGAGGTAGTAAGGGTCAGAGGTGGGATATGAGCCCAGGTTTTCTGCCTCCAAAGCCAGTGTCTTGGCATTATATTATACTCCAAATAGCCAACCAAATCCAAATGAATTCTTCATTGAGCATTTACTGTATGCAAGGGACCAAGCAAAGTTTAAAGCATACAACAATAAAACAAAGCACAGTCTCTCTCCTCAAAGAGCTTATATTCCACTGGAGTGACTCCCCATCCCCCATGAGCAGGGAAGAAATATCCTCAATTCATTCTGTCTTTACGTGAGAACAGAGAACACAGTAATTTACTGATATACACTAACTATCCCTTGAGAATAAAGTAGCAAAGTGAAGCTTTTCATGTGTTCATCCCCAGGGGAAAAAAGATCAGACTTCTACGTAGGTATACACCATTTCAAGGGGTTAGACTCCTCAGTTTCTCTCTCATCACACTTAGGTACTAATCAGGCCTAGCACGTGATCCCCAAATACTTAACTGGCCTTTTACCTCGAGTTCAATTCATACCACCTTTGAGCCCTTCAAGTTTCCTAGTATTGGGATGTTGTAATTTGTTGAAGCATTCATTCAATAATTGGGAGTGATTGACTTGCATTGCTGGGTTAGCATATGGTCTTTTTGATCAACAGCCAAAAGAGGGAGGGCTCTGTTCCAGGAGAGCAGAAATAAATGGAACCAATCATGAAGTAAAGGTTTCTTTGTTTCAGAGTTCGATCCACGGTGATAATGACTATCCTCTCCCAGGTCTGTGTCACCAAAGGAATGCTAAGAAAGGTATAAATTCAGAGATGTGTTGCAGTCCTTACTCCCTCCCATCTCCCCACTAGACACCTCCTCAGGCTGCCCTCAAAGCACATGCACCCAGAGGGCTTCTGACCAGGCTGATTGCCAGTTAGTCCTGTGGCTCAGTTTTGCTCTTCACTCACAAAGCTGGGGACGAGATTGTATCAGGTCCTAATGTGAGACACAGCACTAGTTCCTCCAATGTCCTAGATGCATGACATCCTCTTGGGGTCCTGATGCCATTATGAGTCATATTTGTCAAGCAAATTGAGATTCTACAGATAAATATTTGCAAAGAGTTATCACATTTACCCAAAGGAATTTTTACTGGTTTCAGCAAGCTCAGAGAACTGAACCAAGCAAGTTTTTTTTTAACTGACATCCTTTAAATAAAAAATCAACAGTGATAAAAGTTATCAAATAAGAACAAATCAACCAAATTTAATTCAGCCTTCTAAAAGACAAGCAAACCAGTTACTTTTTTTTCTATGACCTTGTATTGAAAATAGAGCCTGAAACAGTTTCAGGATGGCATTGACATGACTTTTAAAATGCCATTTATCTGATCATTTTCTCCATATACTTTCTTTTCATTCCTGCAGAAGATTTTAGCTTCCACCTAGGATGTTAAAATGATTGGTTTAGAGAACACCTAGTCCAATAACCTCCTTTTACAGTTGAGGAAACTGAGGCCAAGAGAAATTACATGACTTGCCCAAGTTTACGCAGATAGTTAATAGTAGCACTATGATTCAAACCTTAGCACTTTGATTAGAAATCTTGAATTATTTCTGCTACAGCAAATTGCTACCTAAAGACAGAAACTTGAATTACATCAAGGAGTTACTTAAGAACCGGGTAGATCTATGACTGATGCTGAAAGAAGTAAGCAGAACCAGGAAAGCTGTGTGTGTGTGTGTGTGTGTGTGTGTGTGTGTGTGTGTGTGTGTGTGTGACCACAATAATGTAAGTAGAAAGAACAAAAAAAAACCCGAACGCTGTGTAACCACAATAACCAAGCTCACTCCTAACGCAGACATAAGAAAATGCACCTTCCAGTGTTCTGCTTTGTTTTGTTTTTTTCTAGAAGTGAGGGACTGTGAATGTAGAACCCTGTGTTTGATATTAGACTAGATTGGTTTGTTGGTTATCGATGATCAACTGCTTTCTCCCTTCCCCCTTGTTTTTTAATTCTTTGTTATGGAATGGACTCCATGATTAAGGGAGAAGGATGGAAATATATGGAAATTGAGGTGACTGTAAACCTGTAAAATACCAACATTTTTAAACTAGAAAAAAATTATTCTGATCATCACAAAAGGACAGCTAACTTTCCTCCAGTGGGAGACTCACAATTTCCCCAAGAGTAGAGGGGACATTTAAGAGGGGATATTTTTGTTCCTCACTTTCTCATCTTGCATCTAGCTCTCTATTCAATGAGGATATATTAAGCACCTTCTTTGAGCCTAACAAAGGTTCTTCTGGTTATTTTTTTTAAATTCTCTATGATTGAAATTTAGAGAAACTTCCTAGAGAATCATTTACCAATGAAGAAATGTTGGTCTGAGAAGGATCCCACAATTATTCTTCCATAACTACCACCATCTAAAAACTTCATCCTTGGCAAGACAAGTAAACACTTAAATTCAAACTTAGAGAAAAAAAACTACCCACCGAGAATGAATAACAAGTAATAATAACTACCAAGATTTATCTAAATGTTTAAAGTTGCACTAAGACTTTTGGGAAGCCCTGTATAATGCTTTAAAGTTTACGTAGGCCTTTCTTCACAATAACTCTTTAGTGCAAGTATATAATCCCGGTTTTATACATAAGGAAATAGGCAGTATCAAACCTTCCTCCTGTTATAAAACTGCAGATCAAAACTAAGCACATAAGATAGTGTGGAATTTATGAACTAAATATTCCAAGGAACCATGATCAAATAAATAACAAGATATGTATAGTTCTTTGAAAAACCTTATCTGTCAATTCAATGAGTAGAAAGAGATCTGATCTCAGAATAAGGAAGACCTGTGCCTATAACACACCCTGCCTGTGTGACCTCGGGATAGTCCTTTAACCTCCCAAAGCCCCCAAAGAGAACAAGATCTGACCTGCGTTGGGTAAAAGGAATTTGTACATTAGCAGTTCCCTTTAACTAAAGAAATCACAGATCCAAACAGAAAAGAAAGTGTGTGTGTGTGTGTGTGTGTGTGTGTGTGTGTGTGTGTGTGTGTGCTGTGCACGTGTATTGATGCTGTGGAGAGTGCTGTACTTGAAAACAGGATTAACTGGGTTCAAATTTCATCTCTGATAATTATCACCTGTGTGACCACAGGAAAGCCATGTCCTTTCTTCATACCCTATGTGATTCTCTAGGACTATCAAGTTTTAGTTGGGAAGAAAGAAAGAAGGAAAGAAAGAAAAAAGGGAAGAAAGAGAGAAAGAAGGGAAGAAAGAAAAAGAAAGAAAGAGAAGAAAGAAAGAGAGAAAGAAAAAAGAGAGAAAGAAAGAGAGAAAGAAAGAAACAAAGAAAGAAAGAAAGAAAGAAAGAAAGAAAGAAACAAAGAAAGAAAGAAAGAAAAAGGAGGGGAGGAAGGAAGGATGGGAGGAAGGGAGGGAGGGAGGAAGGGAGGAGGGAAGGAAGGAAGGAAAAAAGAGAGAGAGAGAGAAAGAAAGAAGGAAGGAAAGAAAGAAAGGGAGGGAGGGAGGGAGGAATTAGCATTTATATAACTATTATATGCTAGAAACTATGCTAAGAGCTTTACAAATATCTCGTTTGAGCCTCACAATAACTCTAAGAGGTGGGTGCTATTATTTTCCTTACTTTATACTTAAGGAAAATGAGGCAACAAGAGGTTAAGTAACTTGCCCAAGATCACACAACTAGTGGAAGTCTAAGTATTGTCCCTGGAGAAATATTGTCCTGGTTTTGAACACAGAACTTCCTGCCTCCACGCCCAGGACTCTAACCATTGTTCCACCTAGCTGCCCCTGTTGATGTTGTGTTGCTAGGGGAAGTTCAACACTAACCAAATCACAGATCCTTAAAATAGTGTCATCAACATCACCAGAAACAACATAACCATCATCATCGTCATCTAATGATGCTCATATGGACATTATTTAATGATGATGATGATGGTGATGATTGATGATGAATAAGCAACCTGGAACAGAACGTCCATGATACACATTGTAAATCTGTATGCACAAAAGTGAAGAATATGAGGAAAAACCTAAAAGATCTTAGGCTTTTTTCATAAAATATAGATATAGCCCATATTTCATTCAATACTTCCTCTACCCACCTCCACTAACTACACTATAATCAAAGCCCTCTCCACAGGGCTAAGCTGGCAGGGAAGGTTCTGTTTCTAGGTATTCTATTATCACTAATTCTTCAAATCAGGGAGAAGATGAGAGAGAAAGAGAGAGAGGGAGAGAGACAGAGAGACAGAGAGACAGACAGAGACAGAGACAGAGACAGAGAGACAGAGACAGAATGATAATAATGAACTTTCTTGGCTAATATGTACGTAGTGGCTTTTCTGTGTGTGGGTCAACATAATGTCTGACATCTGTCTATCTTGAACAATATTAAATGGAAACATTGGAAAGTACTATACATGGACAATGGTTTTATTTGTAGTCCTGAGTCTGTGCAATTTTCCTCTTCACTTGGATGTGCACCAAGGGCCTGTCAACTCATGAAATAGATAAGTTTTCTGGGCAAGCTGAACAGACTCAATTAGAGTGCAGTACTGTTATGGCAGGTGAGAGCTTCCATTCACATTAATGGAAGCTACCCGTGGATACGCTCTGTGCTTTGGTGGGAGAACAGATGTTTAATAACTGCAGTAGCAAAGAGTGTGTTGCATAATATGGCTGAGCTATTTTTGAACTTCAAAAATTGCTGACTGCTTTTTTCAAAGTGCTTTTTGTAAAACCCAGAATATTCAACATAAAGAACTTCTTCCCCTTCTCAATCTCCTCCTCATCTGCATTCCTCCCCCACCCCACTTTGCTATTGTGAAAACTCCAGGAATATGTACAGGACCATGGTGACTTCATCTCCAGGTCTTTCCAGAGAGAATTTTAGGTTCCATTTTCATCCCCAAGCAAGACAGGTCATTGTAACTGTATCCAAATTCCATGAGAATACAAGAAATTATTTTACCCCCAAAGTCCAGGTAACCCACCAATGGACATCTTGTGAAAACACAGGGCTTCTATAGTCTATCACAAAACTACTTTGCCATTAGGTATTAGAAGTAGCATGGTATAGTAGACAGAGAACTAGTCTGGGAGTCTGGTTACCCTGGGTTCAAATCCCATCTCAAATGCTTATTAGCTATGAGACCCTGGATAAGTCACTTAAATCCTCAGAACCTCAGTTTCCATATCTGTAAAGTGTGGGTACTGAGACCACCCACCTCATAAGGTTCCTATGAGGAACAAATAAAATATTGTATGAACTTTGAAAAGCTTAAAGTGATCATATATATGTGAGCAAAAATTAGCATTCTATCTGTGAGTCCTGAAAGTTCACTCCTTAAGATGTAAAGTTGAAGTTTCTTATATGTTTCTTAAATATACCTCCTTCAGACTTTGAGGCATACCCTCTACTCCTAACATACTGAAATCAAGCTAGATAAGTCTTTGTTCACTCTTTCCATGTTTTCTTCCTAATCTTATCCACTTTGATCATAATCTCTCTGATTTCTCCAGACTAAGGAGCGCTAATTATCTTGGGCTATCACCGAATTGGAGCACCCTTCAATCCCGGCTCCAACTCCATCCCCCTGCCTTTTTAATGGCTTTCCCTGGACCTTACTCATCCTGAAGTTAACTGGTAAAAAGCATGGGTTCCAATCTTCACTGGACAGAATAAAGAAACATCTTCATGCCTAGATGTAATGTGCCACCTGCAATGAGCAGCCCGAGAGAGGGTCACCTGGCCACCAACAAACTGCATTTCCTGGGTGGGTATCAGTTATCTCCAGACAGAGTGATATTTCAACAAATGCCCCAAACTCAGTAGATTCAGTACTGGTGCAGAGAGATGATTTACCACACTTGATATATTGTTTCTGTGGGACTGAAATGCCACTTATAAAATTACTGCATTCGAAAGCAGAACCTCTGGAAATAATATAGCCAGATTTCATACCAGCAGGTATTTTTTAGAGATGGAGCCAAGGGGTGGTAATTGTGAAGAAATCTGAATAGTGAGCCGTTCATCACTCACTGCTTCTCTTCCCCCCATAAAAATTATATTTCCATTGCCTGCAAATTGACTAATGTTTCTATCAAAATTGCAAATTCCCAAATATTCCAGCTGTAAGGCAAGTCTCGTTATCAGCACAGAGAACTCATTAGTCCAGCTTCTCTGTGGGTCTGGCTGGATGTAGAAACAGTGCTTCCACATGGGTGTCTGTGTCAGGCCTTAATTCATCTGAGCATAATTCCTGAGAATTTGGAAATGATTCAGAATATAGAAAATGACAATTGGAAACAAGATCTTTAAGGAGGTCGCCATGAAAAGAAAGAGGGAAAAAGCAGTGAATTTTTTTAAGGTACGACTTCATTTTCAGACTGTGATTTCAAGGAGCATAACTCCCCCCGACGCCAGCTCTGATATTAAGTAAGTCCATTAGGTAATATCACTGAAGTATAACAGATTTAAAACTCAACACAAGTTTGAGGATGACCTTATGACAACATCTATGCTCTCCAAATGAATATGGCCATTGTGCTGCCTTGAACACAGCGTCTCTGTGGATTAAAGGAACAAGGGAAATCTCAGAGTTTTCTCCTTTAAGAGTGTCCAGTTTTAGCCTCTCTTTAAACATTGCTCGTTGGCTGAGGTTCATAGGATCATAGGATAACAAAGAGGTGGAAAGGACCATAGAGGCCATTGACTCCAACTCCCTCATTTTAGAGATGAGAGAACTGAGACATGTAAAGGGTGGGGGAGTCATATAACTAGAATCTGAGGCAATATTTTAACCCTGGTGATCCTGACTCCAACTCCAGTCCAACCACAAATACTTATCGAAATCTCTGAACAGATATAGTCATATGAAAGGAAATGAATGGGATAAATCCTAAGCAGATACTGCTGTACATTTTGAATCAGCTCTGTGTGTCATAGTAAAAAGAGAAGTGACTCAAGACCATGTCAGAGGACCTGGGTTCAAATCTCACCACTGACAATGATCTGTGTGACCTTAGGCAAATCACTTAACTTTTGTAGGCCTCAGTTTCTTCATCTGTAAAATGAAGAAGTTGGAATAGATGGCCCCTAAGGTTTCTAGATCTATGACCTTATGATCTGGGTTCAAGTCAAAGTTCCACTCCTTATTAATTGGGTTATCTTAGGTAAGCTATTTAAGGTAAGCCTCTTTGCCTCAGTTTCCCCATTAGTAATATGGATCTAACAATCTTGGCACTAGATCACAGGTATGGGATAAGGCAGTGCCATGTAGACAATTAAGCATAGCACCTGAAATCAGGAGCACATGGGTTCAGACTCTCCCTCTGAAACTTGCTACGTGACCATGGGCTAGTCACTTACCTTCTCTGAGATTGTTTCCACAACCATAAACTGGGAACAGTAATAGCAGTAGCACCTTTCTCACAGGGTTTCTGTGAGGCTCAAACGATGCCACTGTGTAAAATGCTTTGTAATCTTTACAAACGTCAATGATTCTCAAATGAGAGAATTTACATAAAATATACTGTCTTTGTAACGAGCTATGTAAATGAGTCTTTATTATTAATGATATGGTGAGAAACAATACGGCTACTCTCAGATTCAAGATCTGTGCTCAAAGCCTGCCTTTGATGCATACATACTAGGAGCAGGACCCTGCTGGACAAGTCACTTAAACATGTTTCTAAGAGTAAAAGCTAGAGATATGTTACCACCCTGCAATGATTAAGCCAATTTGCTCCCTGGAAATTCCTGAAGTAGATTAAAAATTGTATCTAAACCACTTCTCTCCCTACCTCTTCCCCCTTCCCCAAAAAAGGCAGGCCAAAAGGCATTCTACTGCTGAGAATTAGCCAAGGTGAGGGTGGGGTGGGATTCTAGTATTCCAAATCAAACTCCATTGATCCATATGTGGAAATAAAAAACTTCCTCTTACTTGTGTAGGGTATGCAGTGGGAGCTCAGGTTTTTCTATCTGTCCATAGCAGCTGGTCTTGGCTTCAGGAATGAAAGAATACTTTTCCAACATGGATGAGGCAGCGGTGGTGATAATCCCCAGCCCATCTCTTACTCTCTGCTCCAGACTGTAGTCCCAGTCATCATAGGAGACTGAAATGAGGCCTGAAGGAAACTCTTTGGGGATGAGCTCTGTGTTGCCAGAAACCAGATTTGGAACAATCCAGAAGAAATCGTAGCCCGTCAGGCCTAGGGAGCGGGCCTCGCTCAGAATCAGAACGGCTTCGTCCTTAGAGCAATAAAGCAGGATGACGGAGGAATGGATTTTCTTTAGCTGAATTTGCGTCTTGGCATCCCCAAAGGAAGTATCCAGGGTTATCACATTCTGCATGTCCCAGCCGACAAAGCTGTTGTCTACCGTGGTCTTGATGAAGCTTATGAAGTCCCGGTAGCCAGGAAAGGTGGTAGTCACCACAGAGAAGACATGCCAGTCATAATCCTGCATGATTTTCATCATGATAGTGGCTTGCTGCTGGATGGAAGCTCCAAACTGGAAGAAGGTAGACATCGGATCCTATAATAGGGGAACAAGACACCAAAATATAACATCAGGCAAAATAGAAGCCCTGCCAAATAAAGAAACAAACAACTGGAAACAAAGCAGCTGCCCATTAATTGGGAAATAGCTGAACCAATTGTGGCATGTGAAGGTAACAATTTCTGTTTTGTTCTACCAGAAATAACAAGTATGAAAAATTCAGAGAAACACTGAAAAACTTGTATATGCTTGGACTTGGAGTCATATGAATTTTGGTTCAAATCCCATCTGAGACATTTATAGTTGTGTGACCTTGGGCAAGTCACCTAACCACTCTTTGCCTCAGTTTCCTCAACTGCTAAATGGGGGTGAGAATGAGGATGTGTTTATAGCCATATTGATGATTTCCTATTGACAATGGCCACTGTAGTTTCCTGCAGTTTCTGTTGACAGTCTGAAGTAAAGATATCTCCATAGTACTACCTTTCATCTCTAAAGCTATGATCCTGTGAACTGAAGCAGTCTGAAGAAAGTAGAACAGGAAAAAAAAGCACAAGATAATAATATCTAACTTTTAGATAGCACTTTAATGTTAGCCAACTGCATTACATATATTATCTCTGATGCTCACAACTCTATGAAGTAGGTGCTTTTATTCCCTTTCTACAGATGAAGAAACAAGCTGAGAAAGGTTTAAGTAAGCTAATGAGGGTCACACAGCTATTGTCTGAGGCAGGATTTGAACTCAGTTCTTCCTGAATCCAAATCCAGTGCTCTATCCACCATGATAACAGGCTGCCACCAGATAGACTGCAATGAGCATCAACTTGGTCTTGGAGAAGTGATTGTGAAAAATGAAAAGAATGTTATCTCTGGAGTCAGGATCTGAGTTCAAACCCTACTTTAGATATTTACTAACTCTGTGACCTTAGACTAAACCAAGATTAATTAGATTAAACTCCCCAGGCCTCAATTTTCTCATCTGTAAAGTGAAGGGTTGGAAGTGGTGGCATCTGAAGCCCCTTCAGCAGCTAGATGGCCCAATGGATGGAGCAATGGGCCTGGACTTAGAAGAACTCCTCTTCCCAAGTTCAAATCTAGCCTCAGACACTTACACGCCAACCCTGGGCAAGTCACTGAACTCTACCTTAGTTTCCTCATCTGTAAAATGAGCTGGAGAAGGAAATGGCAAACCACTCCAGGGTCTTTGCTGAGAAAAACCCAAACAGAGTCACAAAGAGTCAGACGCAACTGAACGACAATGAAGTCCCCTCCATGTTTCTATGTTCAAATGACCTTTCAGAAGAAATGTTGGGTACCAGTGTGGACTGTAGTATATACCGTCAGACATGGTGGTTGTGTCTGCAGGTTTTGATGAAATGTTTTGGAGGTTTTTTCAGTAATAAGTAAAAATTCAAAGATGGGATGGTCTAAAGCAGGGGTTCTTAATCTGAGACTGGAACCCTGCTTTGTTTTTGTTTTTTAGTGTTTTGATAAATATATTTTATCATAAATGGTTTCTTTTGTAATCTCATATCGTCTGTATTTTATTTTATTTTATTTTATGCTCTTAAAAATGTAATTCTGAAAAAGGGTCCATAGGTTTTTACCATACACTAAAAAAATGATTTAGAATCACTGGTTTCAAAGGAAATAATTGGCACAAAATAAACAGTCAATAGTAAATGAATATACATTCACGAGGTGATATGTGAGGCCACCCAGAGGGGGACTGGCAATGGATCATCAGATGGCTTCTTAAGATCCCTTCCCAGCTTATGTCCTATGAAAAATCTTATTTAAATTCCTAAAGTTTCTTGAAGTCAAGCAACAGTCTTCTATTCCTTTTATATGTCCTCCAAAATGACAAGTATAAGACCCTGAGCATGGTCAGTGCCTAGTCCACATTGCTTACTCATTGACATGATGTTCAGTCGGATTCCAGCTGAACAGAAGGTCTGGCCTGAAGCTGAGCAAAATGTCACATGGAAAAGGTTGGGTTTTCTCTTTTCTGAGAGCTCCTGGACTTCGTTGCATGTACAGACACGCTTTCTTCTCTTCTCCATTCTACACTTACCATGCCTAGTTTGCATAACCATGAGCATCTGAATTATTTTTGCACTGCATGCAAAATTCCTGCATGTGTTGGGTCTCATTTAGTTACTATTTTGCAAGAAGACATTTTGTGGGTCTCCCTGGTGCCATGCTCACTAAGTGCAGTGGATTTATCTGAGTGAGCAACAAGTTACATCCACCATGATGTATCATCACAGTCTTTCTTATTTATTGCTTGGATCTGTGGTTTTATTAATGTAGGTCAATGGAGTCAAACTCAATAGAAATGGGGGCCACTAACCCATACATAAGGATCCCTGTGGGCCACATGTTCTTATAAAACTGAACGTGCTCATATATTTCTTTTTTATTGGTATACCAACACATTAAAATCAAAAAGGAATTACATTTTAATCTTGTTCGGCCACGCTTGGGAGTGCTTACAAGTTGCAAATGGCCCCCACATATCTGACACCTCTGGCTAGCCTCAAAAATTCCTAACATAAACATTAGCCTAAATAAATCTCCAATGGTGAGCTAGAAAAGCCATGTGACTGCAAAGTGGCATTATTAGACAGTCTCATGAATGGTTGAGTTCATCCAACCTTCCTTCCTTCCATCCCACTTCAAGAAAAGCAATTAAAGAAGTCCCAAGAACTCATTATAATCATTTTAAAAAGCAACTTAAAACCTATATTCTAGAAAAAAAAGAAGAAAGGAGGGATACCTCCCGGGAAGAAGTCATTGAATTAAGAGGATTGGATGTATTGATCACTAGGGTCGCTAGCAGCTCTAAAATACTGTGACACTGTTGAGTCTGCACGAGGCAAAGGAAGGAACTTCGTAGAGTGGCTAGTTAAGTGTGTACCGAGGGCTCTTTTTTCTGTATCCCAATATTTTCTAACAAAAAACTTTCCAAGAAAACACAAAATTCTGGAAGGAAAACCCCAAAATGGTCCCACACATTGGCTCAAATAGATTAAATTTAGGACTCAGCAAGTTCATGGAGCTAGCACATATGAACACATACGAATGAGTTTGAGCATCTGCTTTGCATCTATGAATACATCCCCAAAGGAGATTCCAGATCCCGCAAACTCAGCCTTGACTCATTAATTTCCAATCAATCAACAAGCATTTATTAAGCATCTCCTACATGTCAGGTGCTGAGAATTGTCAAAGGGGAACTTTGTTCCCAGGTGTCTCTGACTCTGAAACCATCTCTGCATCTTCTACACCAGTGGTTTTAAACTCAAATGGAAATAGAGGCACCATGCATTAACTTAGTTTTTAAAGGTAATGTTATCTCTATTTTAGTGCATTTTATTTATTTTGTAAAATATTTCCCAATTGCTTTTTAATCTGGCTTGAGAGCACTGCCCCATGCAGCATTGCCCAAGGGCAGACCTGCATTCATAAAGTGAATTTCCTTGCTGGAAAGTATACAGAAGCATACCAATGAAATCAAAGAGTTGTTCCAACTTTTTTTAAAAAATGTGCCAGAATCTGTGCTAAACACTGGAGATATAAAGACTAAAAAAGAAACAGCCCTTACCTTCAAGTAGCTTACATACTATTGACATGTATAAATAAATACAAGGCATCTAAAAAATAAGCATAGGGTAATTTCAGGAAGGGAGGCACTAGCAGCTAGGGAAGGAGTAGAGGAAAAGACACACCAGGGATGTGGTACTTTGAATGAAATGCACATTCAAAAAGCAGCCACAAAACTAACATTTCTCAAAGCAACATTGGGTGGATCCAGATGCCATAGGGCTATCTGTAGAGTGGGCTTAGGGAACCAACTTTTTATCTTTACTCTCTCCCTAACCCAATTTTTCTCCAAGGTGGAGAACCTCCCTAACCTTTCCCCTCTTTCTTCCCATCCCTAAGGTTCTTCCTGGATTTCCAATTAGGACCTCCTGCTCTACCTCCCATTTAGTTCAAGTCCCTCCCACAGGTGATAGCAATCTCCTTCATTAGCCAAAAGAAGTAGTATACATTCTTCTGTTCTAGAGCTTCCTCTTCTCCCCTACTTTTTATCTCTTATCAGATATATAGATGCCTTCTGCCACTCTCATTCGTACTGCCTAAAAATGTGCCTGTGTTTCACCCATCCTTGAAAAAAGCACATTTGATCCATTCATCCTATTGTCCTGTATTTCTCCTCCCTTTTGTGGCTAAATGTCTCGGGGTCATTTACAATAAGTGGCTCCACTCTTTGCTCTCAATCTTTTAACTCTCTAATCTAGCTTCTGACCTCATCATTCAACTGAAACTGTTCTCTCCAAAATAACTAAAAGCTCTTAATTGTGACATCCAGTAGTCTTTTCTCAGTCCTCATCCTCAATCTCTCTGCAGCCTTTAACACGGTCAATCATCCTTATCTCCAGGATAATCTCTTTTCACTATGTTTCCTTGACACTGCTCTCTCCTGGTTCTCCTCCTACCTCCTCTGACCACTCCTCTTTTATCCTTTGCTGGATCTGCATCATGTCACACTCACGAGTCATGCATGTCACGCAGTGATCTGTCCTTCACCCTCTTCTCTTCTCCCTCAATACTCTTTCATTTGGTGATTTCATCATCTCCCGTGGTTTCAATGGTCATCTCTATGCAGATCCGCTTGTCCAACCCTAGCCTATCTGTTGATTTCTATTCTCTCATCTCCACCTACTTACTAGATATCTCAAACTAGAAGTCATAGAGACATCTTAATCTTAATATATCTGAAATTAAACTCACTTACCACCCCCAAGCCCTCCCTTCTACCTAACTTCTCTATTACTATCAAGGGTACCACCTTCCTTCCAAGCTCCCAGTCTAGATGTCATCCCCAACTCCTTACTCCTCCCCCCACCCATTTCCGATTTGTTGCCAAGGCATGTCAATTTCACCTTTGTCAACATCTCCTGCATACACCTGTATCTCTTTTATACTGTCACTACCCTAGTGAGGACCCTCATCACCTCACACCTGCAGTTCATCTCCCTGCCTCCTATCTCTCCCCACTCCAATCCATGCTCCACTCAGTGATCAAACTGATCTTCCTAAAGTACAGGTCTGACCATGTCCCATAACATACCATCCCCCTTCAATTAACTCTACTGCCTTCCTATCCCCTCCAGGATCAAATACAAAATCTATTGGGCTTTTAAAGCCCTTTATAACCTGGCCCTTTCCTACCTTTCCAGTCTTTTTACAGTTCTCTCCCTCTTCATGTCTACCTCTTAGCTTCTCTCAGTTCCTTCAAATCTCAGCTGCAAGAAGCCTTTCCCAATACCATAATCCTGGCGCCTTCTCATTGAGACAACCCCCCAACCCAATTTATTACACACACACACACACACACACACACACACACACACACACACACACACAGAGAGACAGATAAATATCTATAACTATCTGTATCTATATATATATATATATGTATGTGTATATATTTGTGTGTGTATGTGTATATATGTGTGTGTGTGTGTGTGAACTCCTTGAGAGCAGGGACTATTTTTGTTTTTTGCCTTTCTTTGTATTCTTTGCACATTACCTGATACATAGTGTAGAAGGCACTACATGCTAGTTGATTTAAATCTGGATATGCTAATTTCAAAAGGCCAATGGCCAGACTATATGAGTCAGGGGACCCAAAAAAGCAGCCTTTATGTGCAGTTGAAAAAGACTAAGACAACTCTGTCCTGGGAGACAAAGTTGGGCAGGGGGCAGGAAACTTATTCTGTACTGGCTTAACTATTTGGCTATTTATATACTTTCTTTCTATTGGAGATGGAATTTTTGTTGGTTTGATTAATTATGGTAAAAAAAAAAAAAGGTTCGCCCTAAGCAAAACTTTGACATCTGTTCTTGGCACTTCCTACCTCCTCTCCTTTTTTCTTTCTTTCTGATAAGTTTCTTCTCCTAAGGTGTTTTCTGAGTCCCAATCCTGTCTCAGGAAAACATTGGCAAGGTTATCTCATGCTTAAGCTGATTAAAGGGAGAGAGAGAGAGAGAGAGAGAGAGAGAGAGAGAGAGAGAGAGAGAGAGAGAGAGAAATGGATGGATAGTTAATTCTTCACTCTCCCTTACCCTTCATTTTCAGTCAACTGCCAAGCCCATAACATCTGCTGCATCAATCTCCCCTCCATTTACATGGCCACCGGAGTAGTTCAAGCACCCACCACCCCTTCCTGAGCAACTGCAATATATGCCCCATGGGTCTGCCGGCCTTGTTTTTCCCCCTCTAGTTCATTCTTTATATGGCTGCCAAAGTAAACAAAAAATTCCTATAAAGCATGGATCTGACTATGTTACTCTCTTACTCAAAACTCCAGTAGCTTCCTATTGTTCCAGAATAAAACATAAACACACGATGGAAATACAAAAATGTCTTTTTGACATTCAAAGCCCTTCACAATTTGACTCCAGCCTGTCTTTTGATGCTGAATGTACATTATTCTCCTTAACGCACTCTAGACTCCAGCTTCTAGCTTGGCCCACTTGCTGTTCTCCACACACAACAGTCCATCCACTCAGAGGTAGTCCTCTATTCCCTCAATACATTCACTCTCTTCTTCCCTTTACCTATTGAAATTCCTAACTTCCTTCAAAGTTCAACTGTAGGGCCACTTTATATGTGTATATATGTATGTATGCATATATGTATATATATATATATATGTGCATATGTATTTACTTATCATTTGTTTCCCCTAATAAAATGTAAGAACATTGATGGAAGGGATTATTTTTGTGTGTGGATCTTTATATTTCAGTACCTAGCAGTTATGGACCCATAGCAGGCCTTTTATAAATCAGAGGTTGCTAACCTTTTTGTGTGTCTTGGATCCCTTTACAAATCTGCAAAAAGCTATAGAACCTTTCTCAAAATAAACTTTTAAAGTGCATAAATAAAATACATAAATTAGAAAGGAAACCAACTTCATCAAGATACAGTCAATAAAAAATAAAAATTAAAAACAAGTTCAGAACCTAGGTTAGAGGCCCCTGTTATAAATGCTTATTCATTGATTGATCATAACTCCTTTCAGGTACTTTTGTACTTTTAAAGAAGATTTCGGGAGGGAACATTGTTCAATATACAAAGTACTTAAGCAATAATAGTGGAGTCACAGGCTATGAGCTAGATATAATAATCTGTGCTGCTTGAAACCCCCTCAAATCACAATACACGTGCTTACTCGCGAACTCTCGAGTATTAGCCTAGACAGAGCAGTATTGTAGCATGTTTCCACATATACACTGATAGGGGCCATTTTATTACATTTTGCTCCCCCTACTCAGAAAACTCAATTTGTTCATCTGCTCATTCAGAAAGACTTCCAAAAATCTTAGGCATTTGTATACACAGTCCTCACAGACAGCACATATGTCCACTGGAAATTAAGGAAGATTCTGCCCTGTTTCTATAACAGATTTTTTTCAAACCCCTGACAATAATTCACTATGTCCCCAAGCCAGTACATTCATTCCATGGCTGCTGACTCATCTGTACAGTAAGCAAAACTAACTGACTTTCCTTAATATGATAAAATTCTCAGCTAGGACAAAAATTGTCCCTAACTTCCCCAGCCTCCTTGCAATCACAGTGTACTACTTTCTATTTACTTTGATATCTCAAACAGAAACTTCAAAGGAATATTTGGTCCTAAAAGCTTCCAAGGGAGTTGGATCCATTGGAGGACCAGGACAGGGAAGCTATTCACGAAGCATTAATGCAGAGCATTGGCATGTTGGCACACTCGGTATTAGATCTTTTCAGTATTTTGATGCATCAATGTGAGATGGCTGAGGACTAGTTTTGCTCCAAGGATTCCTCTTCCAATATATAGAGTTACTCAATCATTCCAGCCACACAGCCTTCCTTCTATTGTATGCTATGATTGCAAGGTCCATCTCTCCTGCATTTATCTCTTCCTGTAATCATTCATCCTGCACTTTCCCCACAATGCAGGCTGACCATTTGGCCAGCTGTGGGACCAGGTTTACTCAGTGACGTGTGCAATTCTCTTGCCTGCAGTAGGAGATTGAACAGATTTCAGACTCCCACTTCATTCTGAGGCAAAGTACTTCCCTCCCTGTCCTTCCTGCCTTGCTGAAGAGAGAACAAGCTGTTTTAAATAAGAAGCCAGAGGACCGCCTCAGAAACAGCAGGACGTGGGATCCTAGGGTCTCAATATGGGCTTTGGTGACCAGAAAAGGACAAAAAAGCCCTGGTGAGGACTGATTCCCACATCTCCATTCTAATTCTTCCTACTACCTTAATTTTACCAGTTGAACAATTTTTTTTACCTTTTTCTACCTCTAGTTCCCCATACTTTATTTTTAACTATTTTTTTAGAAAAAGAATTAATGACATCCTACCTTATATTGTAGTTACCTGTTTACATGGCCTATCTCCCCCAACCAGATCATAACATCATAGAATCACAAAGGAGCATTAGAAGCCATCAAATCTACCCCTCTCGTTTTACAGATGAAACTAAAGCTCAGAGAAGTCGAGAGATTTGCTTGTGATCACACAGCTAGCAAATTTCTGAATAGGATTCAAATGTGAATCGTCCAGATTCCAAGTCTGGGGCTCTATCCATCATGCCACCCAGGTTCTCTAATTCCCCTGTACCTACCCACCTCTCAACGAGATAATGTAGGTAAAACCCTTTGGAAATGTGAAAGTAACTGAAAAAGGCCAGCTCTAATCCCCTAAATGGTTCTGGGACCTCATAGATTTGGACATTCTCTCCTACAGTGTAGAGAGCAGCCCTTCCACTCCTGCTTAGCCTGTGGGATTGTCTTCCTTCTCAGTTGTCATCATCTTCATCACCATTAGGATGACATTGGTTATCACAGCATCATCGATCTTGAAGTAGCAGGGACCTCAGATGAGCCTAATTCTTTATTAGTAGCAGTAGTGGTACCAAGCTCCTTTAGAGCAGAACTATGTCTTATTCTTGTTTCATGCCCCTCAGCACACAGAACAGTATATTGCATGTAGCAGATGCTCAACAAATGCCAGGTGACGATATCAAATTGATTAGCTACAGGAGGCATCAATGCAGTATTAAAAGAGACATAGACTTTGAGTGCAGAGCACTTGGCTTTGAATCCTGCCTCTGATACTGGTGTTAACAAATGCCTCCTGTTGTTATAGAGTATGATGTTGCATGAGCTATTCAGGCTCACAGAGATCCAGTTTTCTCATCTGTAAAATTAGAGTTAAACATGGGGCCCCAAAGGTCCCTTCCAACATTTATGAGCCCGTGAACAGCTCTAGTGATGAAAAGGAAGATGGGGCTAATTAGCCATTCCCAATGATCATAAGAGATAAACTTCTTGAAACAAGGTGAAATAGGACTTAACACAGGGCCTTGTTTAAATTGTGGCTGCTTAAGTTGTCTGTTATTTTGAACGAAGCAGGCCCACTTGATCAGTTTTATCTCCTGCTTCATGGTTGGAAATGAATAATGTAGTTAAAAAGAAAACACAATATAGCTGCCTCACCAATGAAGGTGTAAGACCCGAAGGCAGTTTGCTTTCTGCGACTGTTTCACCTACGACATATGAAGTTTACCCCACTGCTGAGGACATCAAAAACATCTCATGGAATGTCCCTTTATAGGACAGAAATCTCCTAAGCTAGCTGAGTCCCTAAGGGGTGACACATTTCATTGGTAGCCAGAGGAGGTTGTAGGAGCTCATTCTCAATTAGGTATTTTTATTAAGGAAAGGGTAGTAGTAGTAATGGTAGTAGTAGTAGTAGTAGTAGTAGTAGTAGTAGTAGTAGCAGTGTCTGACAGCTAATATTTATAAAGTACTTTAAAGTTTGCAAAGCACTCTATAGATATCACATATGATCTTCCAACAACCCTGTGAAATAAATGATATTATTGTTTCATTTTTACAGTTGAGGAAACTGAGGCTAAGAGGTTCAGTGACTTACCCAGGGTCACACAGTTAGCAAAAATCTGAGACAAAATTAAAATTCAGGTCTTTCTAGCTCCAAGTCCAGCTCTCTATCTGCCATACCGCCAGGATTGGTAGTAAAATAAACTAGAAGCATAATCCTCCTTCCCAATATTCCATGACTAGGATATTAAGCTATACTGGAAAGAACACTTGATGGAAAATCAGAGGAACTGAGAGCTAGCTTTACTATTTACTACTCATATAATCTGGGGCAAACTGCTTGACCATTTGTGGTCACTTGGCCTCTGTTTTCTTATCTGTAAAACAAAAGGACTAGACTATAAGATCCTTTTGAATTTTAGGAATAAGAAAGGCCTGACCTTTGCAGAGTATACTTTTGCTTCATTTCTTCCTTTGAGCCTTACAAGCCTATGAAATAGGGAGAGCTAATATCATTACATACTCTCCTCCATTTCATAGATGAGAAAACTGAGACTTAGCTAGGTTATAGGACTTTCCCCTAGTTGGAAGAACACAACATCATACAATATTTTACCACAAAAAATGAACAAGAAAAAAATTCTCACACTAAACCAAAAGTGCAAAAGGAAATCAAATCAAATTGTTTTTATTACCTCGTTAGATTGTGTGTGTATATAGCTAATATATACACTTATGTGTATACACACACTTATATACTTCTTTTTTTAAAACAATTTAAAGGAAGTTCCTAGCTTTTTACACAAGCCTCTTATTCTTCTTGGAATATTTAAATGTTTATACTTAATGATGATTGTTTAGTTTGCAATAGAGAAGAATATTTCGTTTTTAAAAAGACAAAAAACAAACCTCTTGGATCATGATGGAACTATGTGAATCTGGCAATCCAAGGCCCATTTCTCAAGTTTTCTCTCCTGTCTCTACCTGATCAATGGCAAAGAAAAACCAGAGTAATAGAAAACTAGGCCTGCTCTAAGAAATAGAATGTTAGAGCCAAAGATTTGATTTCTTCTACTGCTGTTGCATCTACAGCTGCTGCTTGTCAGTGTTTGTGTTATTTTGCCTTTCTCTGCTTTCATGCTCTCCTGCCCCCAATCATCAGGATGTTACACGTGGGTGCGTGCGTGCGTGTGTGTGTGGGGGGGGGGGTATAGGTATATGTGTGTGTATGTGTGTGTATATATATATATATATATATGCATATATATGTGTGTATATAGGTGTGTGTCTGTGTGTATGATATAAGTATGTGTTATATATGTGTGTGAGCATGTATATATGTATATGTATATAAAATATGTATATACATACAAATGTATGTGTATGTCTATACTATATATACATATGTATGTGTGTATATTTAAATCACAATTGCCATCACCGAGGGGAAGGGCGAAGACATCAAAACCTGATTAATCTCAGACTTTCGATCAATAGCATTTATAGAGGTAAATAACTAAGCCTTTTCCATGTGAACTCTCTGAGAATTTAAAACAGAATGAAAAAGGTGCCTGTCAATTGTTAATTATGATTGTCTGCATTCTTCTGATGTAGAAAAGTCTCCAGCAAATGGAAGAACTGTCTAACTGGATGCCACATAAAACAAAAAATCAGACACTTGGTATGACAGCTGGCATCCTCATACCTACCTACTTTCAACAAGAAACAGGTCACCTCCTGCCATTCTACCTCTGATACCAACTATTCATGTAAACATGGGTAAGTCACAACCTCTCTGAGACTCCAAGTCCCTCTCTGAAATAAGAGATGGGTTTCAAGGGGACAGAGCCAAGATGGTGGAGAGAAGTAAGTATTTTTGCTGAGCTCTCCCAACACAACCCTCTAAACAACTTAAAAAAAGCATGTCAAACCAAACTCTAAGGGGCAAAATGAACAAAAAGTCACAGTATGTCATTTGCAGTCTGAAGATAATGGGGTGGGGGCTGGCTGGGAGTGAAGCTCAGCAAGGGTGTCACCACCTATGGGCCTTGGGTCTTGACAGCAGCAGCAATGGCGGCACCTCACCTAGCACATGGAGATAGTAAAGGGAATAAACACTTGATCAGAGATTTCGATCAGTGCCACTTAGCAGCTTCATCACCAATTACCCAGGTCCAGGTCACAGTTCCATGGCAAAAAGGAATGGTTACAGTCACAAGGGAGCTGGGACCCTACCCGGGTAAGGACCAGGGTACAGACAAAGAAGACAGTGACCAGTACTCTCCCCGGATCATGCTACCTTGGAAGCACCAAAAATCTATAAGTCCCCAGATTTAGCAGTAAAAGCAGCAGGACATAAAAGCCAGAAGACCAGATTAGATATCTCTCCTCCCTTAGAGATGAACAGAGCCCACCCAACTCTAACATAAAATCTAAAGTCAAGAAATAGGCTGAAAAGGAACAAACAATGAAAAAAAGAATCTGATTATAAAAAGCTACTATGGTGAAATCAAAACTCAAGACACAAACTCAGAAGACAATGATTTAAAAAGATCTACAAGCAAAGCATCAAACAAAAAGTGTATATTTGACACAAGTCCAACAAGAATTCGTAGAAGAACTAAAAGGAAATATATTAAAAAGAGCAAAAAAGTCATTTTAAAAGTCAAATAAGAGCAGCAGAAGAAAAGTGAGAAAAGAAATGAGGACAATGCAAGAAAAATATGAATAGAGAATTATCAGCTTGGTAAAAGAGGCAACAAAATACTAAAGAAAAACAACTCATTAAAAATAAGAACTGACCCAATGGTAAAAAAAGCTCCGACATCTAACTGAAGAAAATAACTCTTTAAAAATTAGAACTGGACAAATGGTAAAAGAAGTACAAAACTTCACTGAAGAAAATAATTCCTTAAAAAATAATAATTGGTCATATGGAAGCTAATGACTGTGTGAGACATCAAGAAGCAATTAAATGAAATCAAAAGGCTGGAAAATAGAAGAAAATGTGAAATATCTCATCAGAAAAACAACTGACCTGGAAAATAGATTGAGGAGAGATAATTTATGAATTATTGAACTTCTGAAAGCCATGATAATAAAAAAGAGACTGAACATTACATTTAAAAAATATATAAGAAAAATTTCCTAGATATCTTAGAAATAGAGGGCAAAGTAGAAATTGAAAGAATCCACACTTTATTGCCTGAAAGAGACCCCAAAATGAAAACTCCCAGCAATGTTATAGCCACATTCTAGAGCTCTCAGACAGAAAGAAAGAATCCAAATACCACGGAGTCACAGTTAAGACCACACAAGATTTAGCAGTTACCAATATAAAGGAGAAAAAGACTTAGAACATAATATTCCTGAAATTGAAGGAACTAGAATTGTGACCAAGAATAGCTTACCTGGTAAAACTAAGTATAATCCTGCAAGGGAAATGGGTATTTAAAGAAATAGAGGACTTTCTAGCATGCTTGATGAAAAGAACAGAGCTGAATAGAACATTTTACATTCAAACACAAGACTCAAGAGAAACATAAAAAAGTAAACACAAGTGAGAAATCAGAAGGACTTAGAAAGGTTAAATTGTTTACAAACCTATACAGGAAGATGATACATGTAATGCCTACAAACTTTATCAGGATTAGGGCACTTAAAAGGAGTTTACTCAGAGGGCATGGGTATGAGTCTATTATGTTGGGATAATCTCAAAAGAAGAAAGGAAGGATGAGGAAAAGAGCCACTGGAAGAAGGGGGAATGGGGAGGAAGAAGGGGAAAAATCATCTCACAAAAAAAAGGCACACAAGTAAAAGTTTTTACAATGGAGGAGAAAATGAGAGGGGATGCAGACAGTGCTTGAATGTCAATCTCATCTTAATTGGTTCAGAGGCAATACTGTACACACACACACACACACACACACACACACACACACACATATACATATATACATACATAATATGTACATACATACACAAATGCATATATACAAAGACACTCGGTTGGTTATAGAAATTCATCTTACCCCAAAGGAAAGTTGTAGGGGGAGGTTCTAAGAGAAAGAGGAGGAGGTGATAAGAGAAAGGATAGGTTAAAGGAAGCAGTGGTCGGAAGCAAAACAGACTTTTGAAGATGGGACAGCGTTAAAAAAAAAGAAAGTATAGATAGAAGATAAAAACAGGATGGAGAGAAATACATAACTAGCCCTTATAACTGTGAATGGGATGAACTCAACCATAAAATGGAAGCAGATAGTAGGATGGATTAGAAACCAGAATATAACAATGTGCTGTTTACAAAAGAAGCACTTGAAATAGAAAGACGCACAGACAGAGATAAAATAAGGGGCTGGAGTAGAATCTGTTATGCATTAGCTGACGTAAAAAAAAAAGGCAGGAGTGGCAATCATGATCTTAGACAAAGCAAAAGCAGTAATAGATTTAATTAAAAGAGATAACCACAGAAACTCTATTTAGCTAAAAAGGTACCATAGAAAATGAATTAATATGAATAGAGAACATATATGCACCAAATATGCATAGTATCCAAATTCTCAAAGGAGAAGCTAAACATGTTTCAGGAGGAAACAGATAGTAAAACTATACTAGCTTAGGACCTCAATTTATCCCTCTCAAGCCTAAATAAATCTAAACATAAGATAAACAAGGAAGAAATGAAAGAGATGAATAGAATTTTAGAAAAATAGAATAGTTCCCTGAAGAATACGAATGGGAATAAAAAGAGTATATCTTTTTCTCAGCTGTCTACGGCACCTTTACAAAAATTGGTTATTCAGTAGTGCATAAAAACCTCACAAATAAATACTAAAAAAAGCAGAAATATTAATTAAATCAAAAATTAGTTTCAATAAAGATGATGGAAGCATAGATTAAAAATTAATTGGAAACTAAATAATCTAATCCTAAAGATTGGGTCAAAGAATAAAACACAGAAACAATTTGTTTCATTAAAGATAATGAGAATAAAGAGATAACATGTCAAAATTTGTGGGGTGCAACCAAAGCAGTACTTAAGGGAAAATTTTTATCTCTAAATGTTTACATCAATAAAAGAAAGAAAAGCAGATCAATGAATTGGATATGCAGCTAAAAAAAACTAGAAAAAACAACCAATTTAAAATCTCCACTTAAACATCAAAATAGAAATCTTAAAAATTGCAGGGGAAATTGATAAAAACGAAAATAAAAATGGAACTAATAAAATTAGGAGCTGTTTTCATAAAAAAAAACAATTAAAAACAAATTAATTTGTCTGTAAAAAGAAGAAAACCAAATTACCAGAATGAAAAATAAAAAGGATGAATGCACAGCAAAGACGAAATTAAAGCAATTATTGGGAGCTATTTTGCCCAACTATATGTCAATAAAATGGATAATCTAAATAAAATGGATGAATTTTTACAAAACTATAAATTGTCCAGATTAACAGAAGAGAAAATAGAATAGTTAAATAGCCCTATCTTAGAAAAAATGAATAAACTAAAAATAAACTCCCTTAACAAAACCCTCAGGACCAGATGGATTTACAAGCAAATTCTACTAAACATTTAAAGAACAATTAATTCTAATGTTACATAAACTGTTTGAAAAAAAAAAAAGATAGCTGAAGGAGTCCCACAAAATTTCTTCTATAATACAAATAAGGTTTTGATATCCAAGAACAGCTAGGTAGTGGAGTGGCTAGAGCCTGGAGTATCCAGCCTGGAGTAAGAAAGTAAGGAAAGCGATAAGGAGTAAGGAAGACTTGAGTTCAAATTCGGCCTCAGTCACTACCAAGTGGTGTGACCCTAGGCATGTCATTTAACCTTGCTTGCCTTAGTTTCACCATCTGTAAAATGAGCTAAAGAAGGAAATGGCAAACCATTCCAGTATTTCTGCTGAGAAAACCTCAAAAGGGGTCATGAAGAGTACTACACAACTGAAAACAAGTAAACAACAACATCTAAACCAGGGAGAGCAAAAACAGAGAAAGAAAACTGTAGACCAATTTCCCTAATTAATATAGTGATGTAAAAATTTTAAATAAAATACTACCAAGAAGAATATAGAAATATTTTCACACACTATGACCAGGTTGGATTTACAAGAGGAATGCAGGACTGATTCAATATAAAAAAAGCTATAATCACAATTGACTATGTCAATAACAAAATCAACAAAAATCATATGATTATATCAATAGATGCAGAAAAAGCTTTTGACAAAATATAATACCCATTCCTGTTTTTTTTAAAAAAACATTTAAAAGTATATAAATACATGGAACTTTTCTTGAAAAGCTAAGTAGTATCTATCTAAAGCCAAGGGCAAGCATTATCTGTAATGGAGATAAAATACAAGCATTCCAAAAAGATCAGGGGTGAATCAAGGATGTCCATTATCACCACTATTTTGCAATACTGTGCTAGAAATGTTAGCTATAGCAATAAGACAAGAAAAAGAAAATTAAGGAATAGCATAAGCAACGAGGAAATAAAACTCACTTTTGTACATGATACAATGGTATATTCACACAACCCTAAAGAATAAACTAAAAAACTAGTTGAAACAATTAACAATTTTAGCAAAGTTTCAGTGTATAAAATAAACCTACATGAATCATCATCATTTCTATATATTACCAACAAAGTCCAGCAGGAAGAGATAAAAAGAGAAATTCCACTTAAAATAATTGCAGACAAATAATTGGGAGTCTGCTTGCCAAGACATACACACAGGAGCTATATGAACACAGTTACAAAATGTTTCACACAAAAAAAGACGGATCTAAAGAAATGGGGGACTCTTAATTGCTCATGAGTAGGCCAATCTAACAAAATGAAGATGGTCATGCTATCAAAATACTTTACTTATTCAATGCTGTACTAATCAAACTACCAAAGGAATATTCTATAGAGATAGAAAAAATACCAACAAAGTTCATGTGGGGAAATAAAACGTCAAAAATATCAAGAGAATCTGTTCTTTTTTATGTGAAGGAAAGGAATCACATCTCAAACCATGGTAAAAAGTGGTAATCATTGAAACAATTTGGTATTGGATAAAGTGGTTGATCAATGGAATGGATTAGTTACATAATATACAGAAGCAAGTGAGCACAGTAGCCTAGTGTCTGATAGACCTAAAGATTCCAGCTATCGGAGCAAGTACTCACTATTTGACAAAAAACTGCTGGGAAAGCTGAAAACTAGTCTGGCAGAAACTGGACATTGACCAATATCTCACACCATACACCAAGATAAGTACAAAAAGGGCACGATTTAGATATAAATGGTAATACCATAAGCATATTAAGGGAATAGGAAAGAAATTACTCATCAGATCTATGGATAGAGCAAAGTTCATTACCAAACAAGAGGTGAAATAAATCATTTTGCTTATGTAAAAATTAAAAAGTTTTTACACAATCAAAACCGATGGAGCCAAAATTAAAATAAAAGCATAAAACTAGGGGGTATAGCAAATGTTTTTATAAAAATCTCATTACTCAAATACATGAATAACTGAGCCAAACTTATAAAAATAAGAGCCATTCCCCTACTGGTAATGGTTAAAGGATATGAACAGGAAGTTTTCAGAGAAAAAAATCAAAGCTATCAAGTCACATTTAAAAAAATGCTCTTAATTACTAATAATTAGAGAAATGTAAATTAAAACATCTCCAAGGTACTACCTCACATCTTTCATATTGGCTAACATGACAGAAAAGGAAAATGACAAATTATGGAGATGATATGGAAAATAGATATACTGTTAGTGGATCTGTGAACTAGTCTAGTGCTTCTTAAACTGTGGGTCCTGATCCCGTATGGAGTCATGAAAAAATTTGGCCTCAGTAAAAGGTTTCTGAATATGCAAAGACCAAAAATTAGTGTAAAATCAAGGTGTTTCTTGCAGTGTTTGCCCATAATACATCACACACCTGCACTGCAGCCTTTCTTCTCAACACAAAGCATAAGCACTTTGCACTGCACATGCCCTCAGGCCATGCAGTGCCAAGGAACACTGCTGAAACAGAAAAGGGATCATGAGTGGAAAAAGTTTAAGAAGCCCTGAACTAGTCCGACCATTCCGGAGAACAATTTGGAATTATGTTCAAAGGGCTATAAAACTGGGCATATCCTTTGATACAGAAATACTGCCACTAAGTCTATAATACAAGGAGATCAAAGGAAAAAGACCGATCTGTACAAAAATATGTATAGCAGTTCTTTTAAGGTGGCAAAAAATTGGAAACTGAGCAGATGCCCATCAATTGGAGAATGGCTGAAAAATTTATGGTATATTCTCGTGATGGGATAATATTGTGCTATAAGAAATCATGAAAAGTATTATTTCAGAAAAACCTGGGAAGACTTATATGGACTAACGCAAAGTGAAGTCAGAAGAACCAGGAAAACGTCTAAACTGTAATCACAATATTGTAAATATATCAATTGTGAAAGAATTAGCAACTCTAATTAGCATAATGATACACCACAGGTCCAAAGGATTTGGGACATAAAATGTTCTCCACCTCTAGTTAGAGAACTGAGACACAGAGTACAGATTGAAGCATGTTCTTTTTTTTTCCTTATTTTCCCTGCTTTGGAACATAGCTGATGTGGAAATATGTTTTGCATGACTTTATATGTATAATGAATATTGTATTTCTTGCCATCTCAATGGGTAGGGAAGGAAAGGAGAGAATTTCAAACTGGAAAAAAAAGAAAAAAGAAAAAAAAAGAATTTAAAAATATAGATGGGTTTTCAATATGCAGGGAAGAAAGAAAGGAATTCAAAAACCAAAGAAATCAACGTAAGGAATTCCCACACCTCTGGAATTCACAGATCCTTAATATAATATCTTAACTCATTTGAGACTTCCAGCAATGCAGGTAGCTCATGTATTAATAATGCTATTATTGATAATATTATTGTAACATTTATATGATATATAAATGTATATATTTATATATGATATGCATATGATATTTTGAGGTTTGCAAAACATTTTACATATATTATCTCATTTGATCTAATTATTAGAAAGCCTTATAATACCATGAAAAAAAAAGGCAGATTAGGAGTCAATTAAAAAAATACATATTTAATGACTACTCTGTGTCAGATAACTCTGCTAATCCTGATACAGAGATAAAAAATTGAAATAGTACCTGCCCTCAAGGTGCTTTCATTCTAGCACATGTACATGCACATATATGATATATCTAAATATAGAGAATAAATACAACATAAATACAACACAGTTAGGAAAGGGGAGCAATATAGCCAGGGAGATCCAGAGAGGTTTCATGTAGAATCTTTAAGGAAGTGAGGGATTCAATGAAAAGGAGGTGAGAATAGAGGACACTCCAGGATGTGGGATAGTGGGTAGGTAAGATGAGCCAGAATGCTTCAGAGAAGCAGAATAAAGGCCAGTGCTTCACTGTAAAATGAGTGCAGGGGAGTAATGAAGCCCAGAGGACACAGATTCAAATCCAGGCTCTGCCACTTGAAAGTCCTTCTGTTGAGGTTTAGGGGTGCTGGAGACCCCAAAATACCAACACACCAGGTCCTGCCCTGATGAATTCGACCCAGGCCTTCCTATGGCCAAAGAAAAAGTTTATTAAAGATTCACCACACTGGCTAGACCCTTAAGAATCTGTGCCTTTGTGACACTGGTATTGAGAAGCCAGCCAGATTGAATCTGAGGTAGATTGAACCTGAGTGCCTTAACAGAGGCAAGATAGATCTTACATGCAGAAAGGCTGTGGGAGGGATCTAGGAGTGGTCAACTAGTCTGGGGTGATGGGAGGAGGGGTTTAAGGAGGATTTTGATGGGACTGGGAGGACTGGGGTGAGGTCAGACTCCAGAAACCAAGAGAATGGGATTAAGGGTGGGAAGTAGCTGAGTGCTACCTGGGGATTGCCAGACAATGGAGGACTAGGCTAGTCTAAGGGTAACAGATTTGGGCACAAAGAGCCAGATCAAGTGGAAAGAACCAGGGAGAGCCTAAGGGGGTTCCCAGAGCCTATACCCCATCACTTAGGCATGCTGCTGAACCTGTCTGCAGCCTCTATTTCTTCAGCTACAAAATGAGTAGGGTCACCTCTGACCCTTGGCCTCCTTCTAGATTAGGTTCAAATTTTACTTTCTGCAAGAGGCCTTTCCTGAGTTTTTCTCCTCCCCAACCCTCATTGCCAGTGCCTTGCCTCTGCCCATTTAACTGTTTATATCTTGTCTGTATATAGTTTTTTTTTGCATATTTTGTCCTCTGTTAGAATGTGAACTTCCTAAGGGCAAAGATTGTTTTTTTTTTCTTTTTCTTTTCTTTGTATCCTAATGAGTGGGACAGTGAGGACCTCTCATGGAAGCTGAGTCTCAGCCTTTCTGTGAAATGAGTGGGATAAATGGAGATGAGAACTTTTCGGCATGGCTCAGGGCTTCTGATTGACAGCTAGGCCTAAGTTTCGAGTTACTAAAAAATCATCTGAACTGTGTCCTTGCCAAATAGGGAAAAAAGCATTCTTAAGAGTTGGTATTGGCTAAATTAGCGTTTCCTCATTCCTTGTACCTGGGTTAGATTTCCGCATTTAGATCATAAGTGGTGGGTGGGGGTTGTTTGCGTTAAGGTATATAACTAAGTTCTGCTTTCTGGACCCCACTTCTCCCTGCCAATTGTCTATCAGTTGGGAGATTGCCCCTTTCTCCCAAGATTGTAAATAAAGACTCCTTTTTCTCCTTCTTGCTTCTATGAGAAGTCTCTGAATATTACTTGAGTTGTCTCACACACTAAGCACTTATCAAGTGCCTGGAACATTTGTTTTATTGTTCAGTGTCCAAATCTTTGTGATTCTTGGCAAAAATACTGGAGTGGCTTGCCATTTCCTTCTCCAGCTCACTTTACAGATAAAGAAACCGAGGCAAACAGGGTTAAATAACTTGCCCAGGGTCACACAGCTAGCAAGCGCCTGAGGTCAGATTTAAAATCAGGTCTGACAGACTCTAGGCCCATCACTTTATCTACTGTGCCACCTAGCTGTCTGGCACATAGTAGGCACTTAATAAATGCTTGTTGACTGACTGGCTGAGCTATAATTCCTTACAGCACTTACACACTGGTTCTCTGACTAGACAGAAAGGCAGAATGCTAATCTGCCAAATAATAAAACTTGACTGCTTTGCTTTTGTCTTTGTATCTCCAGTGCCTAGCACAGTCCCTGACAGGTAGCAGGGGCTTAATAAATTCTTGATTGATCGATGTGGACTTAGGAAGAAGAACAGAGAGTTGTGGTAGAGTTTAAAAAGTACCAGATGAGCACTTAACTTCTCCCTCAGCACTGACCTCCAACTGTGGTATTAGGATCACCCCCATTCCCTCTATGTGCGTGGCATTTTGAAGAAAAGGCTTTGTCTAACTTCGGAGAGAGTTACAAGGTCTGCCCCTTTCCACATAAAGCAGCCACTTAAGAGACAGGGCACTCAACGGGGAGCAGGAAGGGAGGGGAACTGGAGTGCTCTGATGTAGAGACAGCTAGAGAAAATCCAGTCTTAACTCAGAGGTGTATGCGCTTAGGATTACAGACATAATGGAAAGCTAAGTAAGACACATGGTGCTAACATAGGTGATGGATATTAGGCGAGATAATTATAAGCTGAAGTTATGCAGATTGAGGGGAGATGGAGTTACCCACAGCTACTGGATCCACCCACACAGCCTGATACACCTCACCCCAGACAATTCAACCTGAGGTGTTTTCTAAGTTGATGGTATTTCCTCAATTCTTATGAAAGACATCCAAGGATCATCTCTCATAGGGAAGAGTGGTTCTGAAATACCAGTCTCCCCTTTGCACGAACCTCTCAGCTATCCTATCTCTCACACACCTAGACATATCTCTATCTACCTCTCTCATCTTTCTCTATCTCTACCATCTGTTTCTATGTAACTACCTATATCATCTCCATCTATTCATTGATCTCCATAATCTATTTATCGATCTCTATCAATCATCTATCTCTATTTGACTATATCTATCATCTATGTATCTCTATTTATCTATCTAAAACTTATTGGTAGTATTTAGTTCTTCTGTTGTTTGCAATAGGAAGCTCTAGGCCTGCAACATTTGACAGAGAACAAATTTAATAGTTATCAACATTGTGACAAGACAGTGGGGGAAAAAAGTATTGTAATCATTGGACTAAACCTGTGATTTCATCTGGTATAGTGAACACTGCATGACAAAACCCCATCAGTGAAGAGAAGTACCTGTTCCACAGCTTGTAGACTTAGATGTTTGCCTGAGGTTGCTAAGACCCTAAATGACCTGGCTCACATGCCCATAAAGTGGTGGGGGGAAGCTTGAACCCAGGTTTTTCTGTTTATCAGGCTGTCTATATCCACTGCACCACTTCTCAATGCAGTCCCAGCCTGCTTTAAAAGAAGGTAGTATCCAACAATATTCTAGTCCCAGAGTCCTTTGCCCTGAGCAGATCCTGTGAACAAAGTGATTGGCATAGATTTTGAAAGGCTGCAAGTTGAAATGAGCTAACCTGCTTCTTTTTTTAGCTTTCTTTTTGTAATTCTATTCCCTGGTAAGGGTTTTGTTCTAAACAGACAAAACATAACTAGTAGCCATCTGATTCAGTCCAAATGGACCTAGCACTGCACATCGTCCCTCCCTGGATGAAACCATCTATCTTCCTGCGTGTTGGAGATGTGGTCCTGTTTATAATTCAGAGCCTGGGTCTAAGTAGTAGAAAGACTGTGAAGCAGTATACACCAAATATGGAGCAAACACTTGATGAATGGATAAATAAATTGAAAAATGAATAAAAAATGAATGAATAGGTTTTCCTGGTTCCTGCTGCAACCAGCTCAACGCACGTCCTCATTGCCTAACATGAGTCACAAAATGCTGGGTATCCTCAGCACCTAACCCCCACTGGACCAAGGTCATTTCCTTGTAATTATCAGAACTGTCCCATAATCCTTCTCCACATTCCCACATTCCCACCCATACTCTCATTTGCATCAAAGCAACTTGGGAAAAAGCTCAGCCTGGATCAGAACAGGTGCTCCGTCAAGCTGCAGGTGTGAAGGCAAACTTGGACTCAAACAGGGCCGTTGCTGATTCTAGATTGTCAACAGCATGGTCCAACACTTCTCTTGCCATAAGCCCAGGTCCCCCAGAGGCCAAAGAAAAAATGTCCTTGGCTCAAGAGTACAGGGTCAAGTCCCTGGTGAGTTAACAAACTGGATTTCAAAGGAACATTTATACTGTGCCACGTATAGCTGTAACTAGCTGTAACTGAGCTGGTTTCTCTCCTTTTATGAATAATCATTTAATATTTTGTGGATTTTTTTAGAGAAGCAATGTGGCATAGCGATTACAGTGATGAACTTGGTTCAAATATCAGCTATGTGACCCCCGGACAAGTTCATTGTGAGCCTTGGTTTTCTTAACTTTAAAATGGGGATCAGAAAACCTATCAGACCTAGCTCCCAGAATTACTGTAAGGCTCAAATGAAATAATGGATGGAAGACACTTTACTAAGTTTAAAGTATTACAAATCTATTATTATTCAAATAAGCAATAACCTCTTGTATTTTTATCCTTTGCCCCCCCCCAAAATACATGGAAATAAAATCCTAATTCATCTTCTAAAATTTAGTTCAGGAGAAATCAAAATACAAATTTGTGGAGGTTTTTTTCCCTTTTTTCTCCTGTCTCATTTCTTTAACACTACCATGCCTTCATCACATGGCTACCTCCTGAATCCACATTCCAGCTTCCAACTTCACTCCTTCATTCATTTTAATAAATATTTATTGTATTTATATTGTATTTATAAATATGTGCAATGCACCAAATTAAACTCTAGGGAAGATACAAATATAAATGAGGCATAGTGCTTGTCCTCAGAGCATACAATATAGAAAAAGAGAAAAAATATATTAATACATAGATAAAATATGTCATGGAGTATAAAAGTGTGTAAAGTGAGTGCCAACAAAATGTTTTGAGATTTCAGGTATGCAGGGATCATTTCTAACTTAGAGATGAGAGAGAGAAAATGGGAAGGCTTCATGGAAGCCTTTAAGCTGGGCTTTGAGAGATGAGTAGTATTTCAGCTGGTAGAGATGGCATTCCAAATATAGAAAATGGCATGAACCAAGGTACAATGATGGGAAAGCAGATGTTTTAAACAGTGAGAATCAGTATACCCAGTGATGGAGAGGTAGGGATGATATGATAAAGATGCTTCTCCAAGAAATATCAATTTACAATTTTTGGCCTTCCCTAAGATAATTAACTATTCTCACTTTAAGGAAGGATTTTAGCAACAGTAAGTGGTTGATGAAATCCAAGCTAGCTGACATTCTTCTCCATCATGATGTCTGAGTTCAGAGTACTCATGGGTGCCACAGTGCACAGAAGACACCCAGGGGTTGTCCTTCATTATTTGTACTTCACTGAGACAAGCAAGTACCTTATCTGTAACCGTGTCTTCCGGAGGGGCCAAGGAGGCAAACTATGGGAATCTGAATAAGCTGACTCTAGTGGGGGATGGTCAAAGGCAAGGTGAATGTCAATAGACACAGATACTGTGGCTGCTATTTGTCTAATGCTTCAATAGACTGTTGGAGCATCTTGGAGCCAGAAACTATTTCAGTTCTGTCCCTGTATTCCCAAGATGTGGCACATAATAGGTGCTCAATAGGTGCTGACTAATTGGAGCTTCCTCCCTCTTTTTCTTAAGAATGTTTACTTTAACTCATGATGGAAAATAATATTTAGAGAAAGAACTATAGAGTCCGAATGCAGATCGAAGCCTACTATTTTCATTGGCGGGGAGTTGTGGTTTTTCCCCTTTGTTTGGTTTATCCTTTTACAACGTGGCTAATGTGGAAATGTGTTTAACATGATTGCACATGTATAACCTATATCAGATCTCTTGCCATCTTGGTAAGGTAGAAGGAGAGGGAGGGAGGGAGAAAATTTTGGAACTCAAAATTTTTTTGTAAAATGAATGTTGAAAACGATCTTTACATGTAATTGAAAATAATACCATTTACCACACAAAAAGAGTGTTTCCTTTAGAGGTTTTAGCCTCTGACAATGAAGAGAGGTTGGCAGCCTCTTTGCTCCCCACTTTCACTTCCAGATCCTCTCTCTTCTGTTGCTGCTCAGCTGTATCTCTTCCATCGATGTTCTTTCCATCAAGATATATTGCCTTACCCAGATCCAGGCTTGAGGGAGGTAGCAGTTATTTACCATCTTCCAGATATTCTCCTCCCTTCCTCTATCAATTCAAGACCTGGCTCATAGTCTTCCTCTCCACCCCACACCTTGTCCTTATATTTAGTTTATTTCAATATAGACATTATCTCAAACACCCTAGCCTCTCAGTTCAATGACGTCCAAAATTCCCATGCCTCACCTTCACTCTAATTCAACCACACATATTATGTCTCTATAGCCCTCTCTGATACAACTATTCCAAATATCTTCGGTTTTCAAGCCCCTTCCTCATCATACTCTCATTCCTCTCTCTCCACAGAGAACCTCACTTGATATTTTTTTCTGAGACATGTAAAAGCCATTTGCCATTGTCCTTCAATCTCAAAATCCTTCAAAATCATCCCCATTCTCTCCTCTGCTCCAGTCACAGATGATGAGCTAGACGTTCCACAAAAGTCAACTCTTTACCTTTATCTGTAATTCTATTTTCTCTCATCTCATCTACAACCTGGTCTTCACAACTGCCTTTCTTCTGTCATCTTCAATCTCTCCTTCTCTATTGGCTACTTCCTGGCTGCTTATAAACAGGTGCAAGTCTACCCAAAACTAAAAAAATAAAATAAAACCATCATTTGAAACTACAATCACTTTAAATTTTTGTCATATTTATATATACATATATATATATATATGTATGTATTTGTGTGTGTATGGATATGTGTGTGTATCCCATTTAATAGAGACCATCTTAGGAAAAACATCATGGACTTCACTTCTCTTCTTCTCTTTTGCTTATCTTATCTCTGGTCTCTGACAAAACTTAATGGAAACCAGGTCTTTGGAAGATTAATATTGATCTCTTAATTAAAAGATTTGATGGCCTTTTCACAGTCTTCATGTTTCTAGGCTGTCCTGTGCTATTTGACACTGTTCCCCGAGCACCTCTTCTTGTATCCTCTCTCTTCCTTTTGTGATCAAGACGTTGCTCTTTCCTCATGCTCTGCCTCTCTAACTGCTCCTTGTCAGTCTCCTTTCCTAAATTATCATTCATGTCCTGCCCCATAACCATGAGTGTCCCTCAAAGTTTCATATTCTTCCTTCTCCACACCTTCTCAATGATTTCAGCCAACAGATCCCAATGACTTGAATGGAGTTGATTCCAAATCTCTATATTTCAGCCCTAGTCTTCAACTCCTGTCCTTTGGCACCAATTGCTCATTTCCAAATGATTATCTTGGTAGGCATCTCAAACTCAGTGTTCCAAAACAGAGCTCAATATCCCTGCCTCATTCCCCTATTCTCTTTCTAAATTCTGCACCGTCCTAAACTGTTTCCTGTCTCAGTCTCCAAGCCTAGTTTCCAGTTTCCAAATCTTGTTGACCCTTCCTCCATAATATCTCTGCTATCTGTTCCCCTCTTTCTATTCACATCACCCCCCATTCTTATCTTTAGCACCTCTTTCCTTGACCATTACAACAGCCCCCAGTTAGTTTTCTTGTCTCCAGCCTCTCCCCTTTCCAATCCAACCTTTATACAGCTGCCATATTAATATGCCTAAAGCTTAGGTCTGACCATGTCAGTCCCCTGTTTAAAAAGCTCTGGTAGCTGCATGTGGATTCTAGGATCAGATATAAATCACTCTGCTTGTCATTTAAACCTTTTCACAATCTGGCTCCAGCTCACCTTTCCAGGTGTAGACATTACTTCCTATCATCCACACTAAATTCCAGCCAAACTGGCCTACCAGCTGTTCTTTCTACCCAACAATCCATCTCTTTTCTCTGTGCCTTTGCCCAGACTGTCCTGTCCCCCTCCTTTCTCACACCTATCTCTTACAATCCCTTACTTCCTTCAAATCCTAGCTCAAGTGTCATTTTTATAAGCAGCCTTTCCTGATCCCCTAGTTCCTAGGACCCTCACGTCCCATCTCCAGAAACTGTTTTGTATGTGTATCTGCTGTTGCCTCCAAAATACCCGTTAAATCCTTTGAAAGGAGGGATGTTTCATTCTGTCTTTGTATCCCCAGTGTCTGATGAAGTGCCTCACACATATTAAGCACTTCATAAATGCTTGTTGAATGACTGAATTAAAAAAAGAGTCATGTTTGGCTGGATGAGTGAATATTAGAATATAAGTCTAGATGAGGAGATGAGACAAGATTATATATAATATACATATATACACATACACACACACACATATACACTAATGCAGATATATATATGGTATATACATCTAAATATACCATACACATGATCAAACATGCTGGTATATGTGTATTTATGTGTACATATGCATGTACACATACATATATACACATACACATGTATATACACTACTAGATACAGATATATAGTACATGTACGTACACATATGTATATGCACATACACATGTACATGTATATATGCATGCACATTTACCTATACTTGTGTGTGCACATACATGAACATAGATATGTACCTGTACACGCATCCACATCCACATATACATCCACATCCACATACAGTGTTGAATGCCAAGCTAGGCTAACATGGACTTTATTCAGAGGGCAATGAAGAGTATCTAGACAGTAATGGGCACAGTAATCTGCCTCCCTTCTCAGGACATCAGACAACAGAGGACACCTAGCCTAGGTGGCTGGTCATGATTGGTGAAGGTCACAGCATAGATCTTCTCCCCTTTGGTGTTGTAGGTAATAAGAAAGACTAGACAGAGTGGTAAATTCAGCTGAACTTAGAACACCTAAGTTCAAATCCTGGTTCTGACATGTTCTAACTCTAGTATGACCCTGCTGCTTAAGCTCTCTGAGCCTCAGTTTGTTCATGTATGAAATGGGAATAATCATATTTGCCATTATCTCCCTTGCAGGGCTTTATAATTTTTCAAGCCCTACTAAATATTGTTTTATCCCTCCACAGGAGGTTAGTGACGTGTAACCGAGGCAGTAATATCTATGTCTCCATAGCTTTCAGCGGCCACACAGTCAATGAGGAGAAAATAACCCTTCCTGGGCATTAATTCTCCTGTCCTGCCAGGCATAGCCTCTAACTAAAGAGAAGAATCAGAAAGATTAGGCAGCAGTGGGGTGACAAGAACAATGATAGCAATAATTACTAATAATAACCAGCATTTATGCAGCTTATTTCTGCAGCCATATACTGTACTATACACACTACATATATACTATATACCAAAGCTATAAACTAGCACTTAGATAGCTTTAAAGTTTTCAAAGCATTTTACCCCAATATCTCATTTGATCCTCACAAAAACCATGGGACACTAGTACTATTTTTATCCCCTTTTTACATTTAAGGAAACTGAGGCATACAGAGGCTAAATGTCTTACCTAGGATCACAGAGCTGGTAGGAATCTAAGGTAAGATATGAGCCCAGGTCTTCCTGACTCCAAATCCAGTGCTCTATCCACTCTGCTACCTAACTGCTTCAAGGTAAGATGTGACATGGGCAAACTGAGTCCCTTATATATTTAAGAACATATAAAGCTGACACATCTGCCCAAAAGGTAGCCAAACAACTTTCTGTGAAAGACAACATATCGAAATAAATAGAGTGTTACTGACATCAGGGCTTGAATTCAGGAAGCTCTGGATTCAAATCCTGTTTCTGAGGCTTATCAGCTCTAGAACTATAACCAAGTTACTTAACTGATGTAAAACTCAAATCCCTCATCTACAAAACAAGCATAATGATATCTGTAATGCTGGCTTCATAGCATTGTTGTGAGGCTCAAATGAGATAATGTATATAAAGGACCTTGCAAACATTGAAATGCCACATAAGTGTTAGTTATTATTACCCCTGCACTTAGCAAAATTCTCACTTCATTGTTGGAAGCCCTGATGGAAGTTTTATCATCTTCCTTAGCTACTTCATTCTGCAGAGTTAAGCATCAGCATTGGTTGTGCCAACAGCCTTTGCTAAGATGAGCTTCTGCGTTGGGTAACCCCATCTTATTTTATTACCCACTTAAACTTAATTTATTTTTAGAAGGGAAACATCTAAAGAATCCAGTGACATCTAGTGCTCAGTCATTACCCATTCTTCCAATAGGACCTTATTCTTCTCTCTCTCTCTCTCTCTCTCTCTCTCTCTCTCTCTCTCTCTCTCTCTCTCTCTTTCTCTCTCTCTCTTAGAACTAAGTTGCCCTTATACCAGAAAGAAACAAGGCCTGAGCAAATGTTGAAGGTTTTGGAAACCTAAATCTGCCCACTTCTACAAGGATGTAATCCTCTGCTGGCTAATCACTTCCCTACCAAAGATATCTGACTATACAATGTCCTATAATTTTTTTCTCCCCCGATCCATGTGCCTACCTAATGCATCATATGAACACAAGATTCATTAATCTCCAGTCCCCCTGGAGACCAAAATACTGAATGTAAAATAATATTATTTTGTTCATTCTGTTTATTTTTTTAATTTTGCTTATCCTGAAAATGTTAAGCTATGGATGTAAGTGCTCCGTGTGTGTGTTTGTGTGTGTGTGTGTTTGAGAGAGAGAGAGAGGCAGAGAGAGAGAGAAAGAGGGAGAGTACACATATGCACATGAACGCATTGGGCAGACATAGATAGCATTTACTGTATTTTCATAGGTAAGAGCTGTCCTATGCAGTTTTTCCCCACTTAAGATGTTCAGAGCTCATCATGGCTAGCGTTTGCTATCAGGTTTGAAAAGAGGACAAAAATAAATTAGAGGCATAAGCAAGGGGTGGGTGGTGACAGCAGGGAAACAACAACCCTAAACTGGAAAATTGCTGTTTGGAGTACTTTTTGAGAAGAGACCAAAAAGGTAGAACTGAATGTCAGCCTCTGGAAAGGGCTTCAAATGATTATACTTTGAATGAGGAAAAACAAATCAATAAAAGGCTTATTTATGTCTTTGCTATCTCCCTCCAGTGTCTATCACCACTGGGCCTCCAAGTCATTACCATGTACCACAGGACTGTTGTTTGGGTTAGAATGAGGGAGGATCTATCCTTAAGAAGCCTACATCCACTTCCATGTCGAGTGTCGTTCAGTCATTCAATCACGTCTGACTCTTCATGACTTCACGGGCCACTGCACACCACGTCCTTCTATCCGCTGCTATCTCTTGAAGTCTGTCCAAGTTCATGTTCATTGTTTCCATGACACTGTCTATCCATTGCAACATCTGCTTATGTCTTTTCCTTTTGCCTTCCATCTTTCCCAACATCAGGGTCTTTTCCAATGAGTCCTGCCTTCTCATTGTGTCAAGTGTGTTACAGTAACTGGTAAGAGGAAAAATCTACAACCAATCCACGTACCTATTTCCCTTGCCATGCATAGGATCCTAGATTTAGAGCTGGAAGGGGCCATAAAGGTCATTGAATCCAATTCCCTAATTTCCCAAGGAAACTAAGTGACTTATCCAAGACTAAAGGGCATACAGACATGGGTAGGCTCATAGATTTAGAGTTAAAATGGGCCTTTGAGGCCACTGATTCCCTCTCATTTTTATACATGAGGCACCCAGGAAGTTAACTAGCCAAAAGATCAAATAAATCATATACATAATAAGTGTCAGAGTCAGGATTTGAATCCAGGACTTTTGAGTCCAAATCCAGCACTTGCAACTTTTAGTTTTTGCTTTCTTATCCATTATCTCATCTGGTCCTCACAACAATCCTCCAAGGCAGACAGACCACATATTATTATCCCCCATTTTTTCAGGTGAGGAAACTGAAGCTCAGAGAAGTGATATATTTTGTCTAAGTTACCAGCAAATACTTAAAAACTACAGGAAAGTGGGATGTGTCCTTACCTTGAGGATGGAGCAAGATGGTGAATAGGAATAGTACAAGGAAGGGAGGTGATCTGAGGAGATGGGAGGGTATGTCTTTGTGTTTTTAGAGTCAGAGGACCTAAATCCAAATTCTTTTTCTGCCAAATTATTGTCTGTGTGAATTTAAACAAGTCATTCAACATCTTTGGGCCTCAGTTACCTATAGAAGAAGAGGTCTGGGCTGGATGGTTTCTAAGATTCCTTCTAGGCCTAGATCTATAAACCTTTGCACAGGCTGTCCTGGATACCTAGCATGGTCTCCCTCCTTGTTCTGATTCTTGGAATCCCTAGCTTCTTTTAAGGCTCAGATCAAGCACTACCTCCTCCTACATGAAGCTTTTCCTGACCCCCTCAGTTTTCAGTACCCTCATCCTCTCAAATTTCTGTGAATATATTCTGTATTGACTTACATGTGTACAAGTCATCTCCCCCATTAGAATAAGAGAGTAAGTTTTATCTTTTTAACTCCATATACCTAGAACACCATCTGGCACAGGGTAAGTACTTAATAAGTGTTTTCTGATTGATTGATTTCAGGCACTGTTCTAGTCACTAAAAATAAAATCATCCCTACCCTCAGACATAGGAAGTGCTGTTAAAATGAATGACAGAACTGATAGTGGAATCCATTACCTCATGATTTCTGATCTCACACTCCTTTTAATCTGCCTATGAAAAGAAGTATTAGGTGTCGAGATTCTAAATGAGTGAAGCACATCACAGAGGTGGAGTTAGAAAGGACCTTAGTAGCCATTAAGTGGACTCTTTTGCAGATAAAGAAACTAAGGCAAAGAAAGATTAAGTAATTTTCCCAGGGTTCTACAGCCAGTAAGTATCTGAAATCGGATTCAAACCCAGGTCTTCCTGGATCTAAAACCAGTGCTCCATCCATTGCACCATCCTATTGGCCTTCAATGATTTTATTCAACTTCACCAGTTACCTTATAAGTCCACACTTCTATACTTGGCACTTATATAGAGACAAGAAAATAGAGAATGGCCTAGAAAACACAAAAGGGCCTAAGTGAAGATAAATTGAGATTCCTCCCCCCAAAAATAATGTATGTATAAAATATATCCTAAAGAGGCAGAGCAAGGGTGGTGGAGTAAGTGTAGGAAGTCACCTGAACTCTCCCAAATTCCCCTGCAAACAACTTTAAGATACCACCTCAAATTGAATGTTGGAGCAGCAGAGTCTACAAAAGATTAGGATGAAACAGTTTTCCAATCCAAGACAACTTAGGAGTCCAGCAGGAAAGGCCTGTCATACTAGGGTGATGGTCAGGTCTGGAGCAAAGCATAGACCCCACCCTGGCAAGTCAGCAGCAGTTCTTGGAGGAGGCTGTAACAGCACAGGAAGCAATAGCTTCAGGAGCTTTCAGCCTACAGATGGTGAGACAGTCAGACAACTGATCAGAAGGAGATTACAGGGGACCCTTTGCTGGCACTAGGTTCAGGACCTTCTGCATTGCCCAGACACCATTCTGGGTCACAGTTCCAGGGCAAAAAGGAGCTACCACAGGGAATCAGGGACCCTGGACACAGTCACAGGGCAGAGAAGAGTACTTGGGGTTACTCACAAGGGAGAAAAATTCCTTGTTTCAGTCCCAAGGCAGAAAGGAACACTGGTGCTTGCACCTGGAGGAGAGCAGGGACCAGAATCATAGATCCAGTGCCAAAAGGAGTGATAGCATTGTGGACACAAGGTAGAAGGGTCCTAACCACAGCTCCAGTGTGCAGAAGAGGGCTTTTTGTTGGTCACAGGGGAGTAGGGACCCTGGTTTCAGTTTCAAGACAGAAAGGAGCTTTGGCACTTTCAGCTGCAAGACAGCAATGGACCCAGTCACAGTTCTAGGGCCAAGAGGAGTATAATAGTGGCTACAGAACAAGGTCCCTTCTTGGGTAAAGACCAAAGCACAGAGCAGGAGAACATCATCTTAGATTCATACCATCTTGGAAGCACCAAAAACTTACGGACCCTCAGAACTAGCTCTGGAAACAGCAGCATGAAAAAGTGACACTTGGGACAGTGCCCCCTCCACCCTGAGCACAGAGCCCAACTTTAATATAAGTTAAAAGTCAAGAAATAGGCTTGAAAAAATGAGCAAATAACAACAACAAAAGAACCTGATGATAAAAAGTTACTGTAGATACAGGGAATATTAATACACAAACTCAGAAGAAAACACAAATGTCATGACAGCCACAAGCAAAGCCAGAAAGAAAAATGCGATTTGGATACAAGCCCAACAATAATTCCTGGAAAAGCTCAAAAAGGATTTTAAAAATCCAATAAGGGAGGTAAAGCAAAAATTGGGAAAAGAAATGAGAGTGACACAAAAAAAAATTATGAAAAGAGACTAAACAGCTTAGTAAAAGAGGTACAAAAAACTGAGAAAAATAATACCTTAAAAACAGAATTGCTCAAATGATCAAACGGTACACAAAAATCTACTGAAGAGAATTACTTAAAAAGCAAAATTGAGTAAATAGAAAAAGAGATACAAAAATTCACTGAAGAAAATAATTCCTTAAAAATTAGAATTGGGTGAGTGGAAGCTAATGACTCCATGAGACATCAAGAAACAATGACAAAGTCAAAAGAAGAAAAAAATAGAATAAAATGCAAAATTTCTCATTCGAAAAACAACTGACCTGGAAAATAGATACAGGAGAGATAATTTAAGAATTATTGGGCTATGATCAAAAAAAGAGCCTAGACATGATATCTCAAGAAATTACCAAGAAAACCTGCCCTGGTATCCTAGAACACAGAATAAAATATGAAATTAAAGAATCCACCAATCACTCCCTGAAAGAGACCCTAAAAGGAAAATACCCAGTAATATTATAGACACATTCCAGAGCTCTTAGGTCAAGGAGAAAATATTACAAGCAATCAGAAAGAAATAATTCAGATATAGTGGATCCACAGTCAGGATCACACAAGATGTTGCAGCTTCTACATGAATGGGTCAGAGGGCTTGGAATATGATATTCTGGAAGGCAAAGGACCTAGTACTACAACCAAAATTAACCACCCAGCAAAACTGAGTATAATCTTTCAAGGAGTAAAAATGATACTTAATGAAATAGAGAACTTTCAAGAATTCCTGATGAAAAGACCAAAGCTGAATAAATTAGACTTCCAAATACAAGACTCAAGAAAAGCATAAAAAGGTACACATGAAAGATAAATTATAAGAGATTCAGTAAGGTTAAACTGTCTACATCCATATATGAGAAAATGATACTTTTAACTCCTAAGAACTTTATAACTATTAGAGCAGTTAGAAGGAGTATACATAGACGGAGGGCATAGGTATGAGTTGATTATGATTGCATGATTTTTTTTAAATTAAAGGGTTAGAAAGAGGGATGCACTTGGAGAAGGTAGAGGAAGAATGGGGAAAATTATCTCACATAAAGGAGAAGCTAAAGGAAGGGCTTGTACAGAGGAAAGGAAATGGGAGTATGGTAGGCAATGCTTGAACTTTGCTCTCTTCAGAATTCGCTGAAAGATTGGATAACATATACATGCAGTTGAGTATAGAAGTCTAGCTTACCCAACAGAGTAGTGGGAGGGGAAGGACATAAAAATTGGGAGGAGGAGTAATAGAAGGGAGAGTGGGTAAAGGGACACAGTTTGTGGTCAGAAACAAAAGGATAAATGGGAAAAATATGATAGAGGGAAATACACAGTTAGTAATCATAACTATGAATGTGAATGGGATGAACTCATCCATTAAATGTAAGTGGACAGCAAAATGAATTAAAAAACAGAATCCAACAATACATTTTTTACAAGAAAACATACTTGAAACAGAAAGCCATGTGGAGTTAAGATAAAGTGTTGGAGATAATCTATTATACTTCAGCTACTGTGATAGGCCTTTGGAGAAAACTGAATGGGAATAAAAAGGAATGTATCTTTTTCTCAGCTACATGTGGCACCTTCACAGAAATTGACCATGTATTAGGGCCAAAACCCTCACAACCAAATGCAGAAAACAGAAATATTAAATGCATCATTTTCAGATCATATTGCAATAAAAATTACATTCAATAAAGGCCCATGAAAACATGGATTAAAAATTAATTGGGACCTAAATAATCTAATCCAAAAGAATGAGTGGGTCAAAGAATGAATCATAGTAACAATCAATAATTTCATTAAAGATGATGACAATGAGACAAAAAAATTACATAGTAAATGATGATAGGAATCTAGTGTTTGATAAAGCCCAAGATCCAAGCTTTAGAACAAAAACTCACTATTTGACAAAAACTGCTAAGAAAACTAAAAGGCAGTTAGGCAAAAGCTAGGTATAGACCAATATCTTACACTGTATTTCAAGATGAGGTTAAAATGGGTACATAATTTAGACATAAAGGATGATGTCATAATCAAGTTAAGGGAGTATGGAAAATTTTACCAGTCAGATATATGGATAAGAGAAGAATTTATGACCAAACAAGAGATAGAGAGCATTGTGAGCTATAAAATGGATAATTTTCATTAATTAAAAAGGGTTTTGCATAAATAAAACCAATGTAGCCAAGATCAGGATGAAAGCAGAAAATTAGGGAATAATTTTGCAGCAAGTTTCTCTGATAATTGGCCTCATTTTTTAAATATATGGAGAACTGAATCAAATTTATAAAAAAAGAAAATTGATAAACATTCAAAAGATATGAATAGGAAGTTTTCAGAAGAAATCAAAGCTATCTATGATAAAGATGTGAAAAAAATGTTCTAAATCACTATTGACTAGAGAAAAAGAAATTAAAACAACTCTAAGGTACCAGCTGACATCTAACAGATTGGCTAACATAACAGAAAAGGAAAATGTTGGAAGGGGTGTGGAAATAAATGGGAAACTAATGCATTGCCAGTGGAGTTGTGAACTAATCCAAACATCCTGGAGAATAATTTGTAACTATCCTCAAAGGGCTATAAAACTGTACATACCCTTTAATCCAGCAATATTGCTACTAGATCTGTATCCCAAAGGGATCATTAAAAAGGGAAAGGACCTACATGTACAAAAATATTTATAGCAGCTTTTTTGTGCTGGCAAAGAATTAGAAATTGAGGGGATCCATATCAATTGGGTATGACTGAACAGTTTTTAGTATATAATGGAATACTATTATTCTATAAGAAATGACAAGCAGAGTGGTTTCAGGAAAAAAGAACCTAGGGACACTTATATGAACTGATGCAAAATGAAATGAGCAGAACCTGGAGAACATTATACACACAAACAGCAATATTATACAATGATCAACTATAAAAGACTTAGCTATTCTCAGAAATACACTAATCCAAGACAATTCCAAAGGATTTATGATGAAAAGCACTATCTAACCCAAGAGAAAGAACTGAAGGAGTCTGAATGCAGATCAAAGCATACTTTTTTAAACTTTTTAAAAAAATTTTCTTTTGTAGGTTTTTTTGGGTTTTTTGGTTTTTTGTCTGTGTTTTATTTTGCAACATAGCTAATATGGAAATATGTTTTGCAAGACTTCACGTGCATAATGTATATCAAATTGCTTACCCTCTCACAAAGGAGAAAGGGCAAAGTGGGAGGAAGGTCATTTGGAACTCAAAATTTTAAAAAAATGAATGTTAAAAAATTTTACACGTAATTGAGAAAAAATTAAGAGCGAAAAATATATTTTAAAAGAACAAACTAAAATGGAACACATATTAAATATTGAAGAAAAGAATCCCTAGTTCCCAACCTTCAATTTATTTTCTATTTCACAGAGAAAACAGAGAATATAATTGCATCCTACTCTTTGAATAACAGAAGGAATTAAAAGGTTAAGTATTCTGTGCACATGGTAGCCAGATTGAGATAGACAAACACCCATACACTCTTTTTTGGAGCCTAGAAGGGCCTCTTTTTTCCAATTCATACACATGGAATTTTATAATCTTCCCACTTGAATGACTTCAGGAAAAAAAAAGAAAGAAAAAAGAAACTTTTCTTTGAATAGCATGTAAAGAACCAAGGCTATTGTCAACCTGAGATGCAGGATACTACTTACAACTCACTTTTTTGGGAACCCCCAGACACCAAATTCATTAATAACCCTACAAAGGCTTCATCCCTTTTAAAGGCTTAAATTAGATGGAAATCAGGATAACCCAGAGAAAAGAAGTAAAGCTGGACTAATTCTCTTATCACTCGGTATGCAAAATTTCTGGGATATTAATTGTGTCATAATTGAAGGAGCAGAATCACTGCAGGTAAAAAGAAATGCTTATGTTGAGATTTTAATGAGCTTTCTGCTTCCAAATTAACACATCTGACTAATGCTCAAATCCTCATTCCCCACTCAGATAAAATGCCTCAGTGAAGAAAGCCAGACTATAGGATTGGGCCCTTAATTCCACCAGTAGATCTTTCTCTTTCTAGGGCCGTGTCGGATTGACTTTTCTTGTCAACTAAAGATAAGTTTGCAGTGACAGGAGGTAGATTTCCTCAGTAGTTATGCAAATAGGAAAAATGATTTTCTAGTTTCCTTTACCATACTACTACATATTGCATGCTTGTCATGGTGGTATGGACTTTCTTTCAGCACCAAATGCAGTGCCCTATGGGCACTCAATAAAACACGTGTTCAATGATTGCTTGGCATCTGGGCCAGTGGATCTCTCTGCCCTTTCCCACATACACATAGATGATTTTTCAGGATTTTCATAGTGAAAGAACAACAGAGGGACCATCATCCAATGCTCTCAGGGTACATCTATATAATAACACAATGGCATCTCACATTTCTGGAATATTTTATAGCTATGAAGCATTTCATGTACACTTATTTTCTTTGTCCCATATCAACTTTGTGAGGTAGGTATTGCCCAAGTTGTCCCCATTGTACATACAGAAGTTGAGGCTTACATTGGATAAGTGGCTGGCTCAATATTATATGACTTAGAAGCGGTAGATCTAATACTTCTGACCCTAAGCGCAGCTGTCTTTCTATTCAACCACGTTCCCTCTCACCAAGACTTCATGTAATTCATTCACAGGATCATAGGTTTAGAGCCAAAAGGGATTTCCAAGACCATTTGATCCAATTCCCTCAATTTACACATAAGACTTCTAAGAGCCAGGGATGTTAAGTGATTTGCCCAAGGTCACTCAGGTAGTGGATGAGGCAGAATTTGAACCCAGATCTTTAGAGGCTAAACCCAGGGCTCTTTCCTTGGCATCCAACTGCCTTTATTCAATCAAATCCATTAAACCAAAGTTTGTTTGGGTATTACTTGGTGGTGGGGAAGGAGATTTGGTCCTGTCTACAAATTTTCTATATAATTGAACTGACTAAATGTTTTAGTACTGTGATAGCACAACCTCGAAGTTTGGAGAATATAGAGAAAGGAGTATTAATGCGAGGGATGCTTATTAAAATGCTAAAGATACTTTAAAGTCTTTGTAAGTTACTCTATCACTAAAAGTGGTTAAGAAATGATGAGGTAACATCCATGTGTTTGTTTCATACAGAGTTACATCATTGTGTATGAAGAGGAAAATGAGGCGTATGTCTCAGTTATCCCTGCCTAAAAAGAATCCTGCTTGATGAGTCTAAGCTACCCCCGAGAGCTGGCTGCCCAAAGTACGGATGATGCATCGGAAGGCTTCATTCACCTTTACGGGGCTAGGCTTAGACTCATTAAGCAGGTTCTCTTTAGAGATAACTACAAAATGTGCTTTTCTCTTTCTTTGTCCCACAACTACATAGTTCTGTTTTAAAAGAATAAGTATATATCCTCATTTCTTCTTATTAAATGATGTAAATGTCTCAATGAGAACAAGGATTAAAAAGACAAGTACCAGGGTATTCTTTTAAACAGTTAGACTGTGAGAATGGTGTAGCAGGAAGAAAATTGGATTTGGAATCAGAAGGCCTGGCTTTGAATCCTCACTCTGCTACTCACCAGATGTGTTACTTTGAACAAATTGCTTAACCTCTTTAGGCTTCCATTTACCCATCTGCAAAATGAGGAGAATGAAACAAACAAACAGAACACTAAAAGGAAGTTGAACTCGAAGTCCTTTTAAGAACTTATTTAGGTCCAGAGAACCAATAATGAAGCATACCTTCCTTCTCTCACGAGGGTTGTGAAGTACTGTGGATACAGGATGTTATATACATTGTCAGATGTGGGTACTCTCTCAATTGGTTTTGCTTAAATGTTTTTCTTCATCATAAGGGAGGGTTCAAGGTCAGGGGAGGGTGACGATGTCAGAGATGTTTGAAGGTATATCTGGGAATTACTGTGTTAGAAACACAAGACAAGTCATACAGTTAGATATAGAATAGACGCAGTATACCATAGATTGTATAGAGAGCTCTCTTTGTAGTGAGTGAAGGTTTGGTCTCAGGATGAGGAAGGTTTAGGTTCATGCACCATCTCTAATATGCTGGCTTTGTAACCCTGGGCAAGTTATTCAATCTCTTGGTGCTTTAGGCAACTCCCTAAGATGATAACTTACAGAGAAAGTGCCAAATGGCTTTGGTCAAGGGAGTTTCCTCATCTGGGGAACTCCCTATACCAATATAATCATATATTCAGTCCGTAGATGGATAACTGGTTAGAGAGATAGATGAATAGATGGATGGACAGATGAATACATGTAATATGTAGTGCATACATATACATATATGTATTCATATACATATACGGATAGAGATGGATGGATGGATGGATGGATGGATGAATAGATAAAGAGGGAAAATCCTATACACAAAACTGAGGGGATTGGACTACGTGATATCTCATCCCTTTTACAGCTAAATCTATGGTCCTGTAGACTGTTATATGCTTCCATTATCTACATTTGCTTTCCTTTACCCAGGAAGACATTACTTTTCTCACATTTAGTTGCTGCCCCAGGATTTTCCATGGCTTTTGTCTTGTCTATGATCCCTACTCCTGGCTGGTATTCAGTAGAAAGGTGCTAATTATTAAGCTTAACACAATCCTGTTCCTCTGTGAGTACTAACCACTGTTAATCTCTCACAGATTAAGCCTGTATGTCCTGTTGCTCTCTGCTCTGTGGTTTTGAATTATTGTTCTCACACCAGACATAAATGATGTTCCTAACTCATTCACTCTCCTACTTGCTCCTCTCTCCTGTAATTGGTTCCTCTATTCCACAACATGGTTTATTAAAGCTACAACATGGCTTTTTTCTTCCTAATATTTTATATTAACAAAAAAATCCAATATATTAATGAAAGAGTTGGGTTAGTTGGCCTCTCAGGCCCATTCCAGCTCCAAATCTGTCATCCCACGATCCCACATAGACAGTAACATTAAAAGAATACATTTTTTCTTAAATCACACAGATACCTAGTTGATACTTTGTCCATCTTCTATTTATTTCACATATCAGCAAAGTGAGACCATCATGTTTCAAGACTTAGAGTGGCTAAAAAAAATAGTTCTGCCTTCAATAGGCAACACATAAGAGCTCAGGACTTGAAGCTGAAAGTTGCTTGAGTTCAAGGTCCTTCTTGATGCTGGTGCCTTAAATCTGATTCTTTAGTTCCTGACCACCTACCTAGGTTTTAGACTATTTTCTGTCTCTTCCCTCCAATATCTATTACCTCCATTGTCTTGTATAGATGTCTTATCCTCATTTTAATTTATTTTCTCCCCTTCCCTGGGAATGCAATCTGATTACCAGGTTATGAGCCACAACCTTAATTAGATGTTCAATAGCTGAACTTACTCTCACACCATGCTAATCATCTGATCCTACATACTAAACTCTACCTTGATTGCCAACTTCTGGACAACATCCCAGGTTTGGACAACTCTAATTCTTATCCTCTACCAAACTTCCAGCTTTACCCCATTTTTTGCAAACTTGACTGCACTTTGCAACCTCTTGTCCACTAGGACCTCCTATAGTCCTGGTGGTAAATCTAATTACCTCTAATTTTTCTTTATTTTTTTTTAATCTAAGAAATAAAACAAATATTAAAATAAAATAGTAGGAGAGGAAAAAGATGGTTATATATGAAACTGAAAATCTATTATGTATAACTTGCTATTCCTTTTAAACATATGATAAAGTTATCATGTAACTTTTCTTTTTCTCCCATTTTTTTCTTTGCCTCTGCCTTGCCCTAGAGACAGCTATCATTAGATACAAATAGGTATATGTGTGTATCTGTATATATGTGATTATATATATAATATATATGTATGTCTATGTATGTGTATATACACATATTTTATTTTTATTTATATATGTACACACATATATATGTGTGTGTGTGTGTGTGTGTGTGTGTCTGTGTGTATAATCATCCTGTACGTACTTCAATTTATCAGTTCTTCCTCTGAATGCCAAAAACTTCTTCCTTCATATTTCCTTTAAGTTAATTTGGGTATTTATGACAGTCGCTCAAAGTCATTCTTAAAACAATATTGCTGTTATCGTATACAGTGTTCTCTTGGTTCTGCTCATTTCATTCTTCATTATTTTGTGCGTGTCTATCCATGTTTTTCTAAGATCATGGAGCTCATCATTTCTTACAGCACAGTAGTATTCCATCCCAATCATATACGACAACTCATTCAGCCATTCCCCAGTTGACAGGCATCCCTGCAATTTCTAGTTCTTTGCCACCACAAAGAGAGCTGGGATAAATATTTTAAAACAGGGCTGTCCAAAATGTGGCCCGTAGTCTGCATGCAGCCCGCCTACAAGGATAGAAACTTACATAAATGCTTTAGTAAAGGAAGCCAAGCTACCGCAGAACTCTCACTAAAATGGCAAATCAAAATATATTGTGTATTGTTTCAACAAAAACCTAAGGTTGGACAGCCCTGTTTTAGAACATATAGGTTCTTTTCCTTTTTCCCTAATAGTCTTGGGAAACAGACCTAGTGGTGGTATTGTAGGGTCAAAGGGCATATATAGTTTAATCACTCTTTGGACATAATTCCAGATTGTTCTCCAAAATGATTGGATCATTTCACAGTTCCACAAACAGTGAGTTAGTAGCCCAATTTTTCTACATTCCACCAACATTTGTTGCTTTTCCTTTCAATCATCTTTGCCATTCTGATGGGCTTAAAATGATATCTCAAGGTTGTTTTAATTTGCATTTTTCTAATCAGTAATGATTTAGAGCATTTTTGTATGACTGTAAATTGTTTTGATTTCCTCATTGGAAAATTGCTTATTCATATCCTTTAACCATTTATCAATTGAGGAATGACTGGTATTCTTATAGATTTGACAGGGTTCTTTATATATTTGAGATATGAGACCTTTATCTGAGAATCTGTCTAAAAAATTTTCCCCCAATTTTCTGTTTTCCTTCTGATCCAATTACCTCTTCTAAAAATACAAGCACCCACCATGCTTACAAATAACCTGGGTGCTCCAATAGATAACTGGACCATCTTACTGGGACTGCTCTAGTCATGCCAATATTTAGATGTTATGTGTACTTTCTGGATGGAACAGCATTTCAAAAGAAAGGCGATACTTCTGGTGCTCTGCATCTGGGTGCCAAGAATCCATCTCTTCTAGGGAGCAAAGACAGGCAAACAGGATTTCATTTGGAAGTTGTTTGTTGCTCAGACCTATTTCTGCAGCAAAACCCTAACATCTGGCTGAGGTCTAAACCCCATTTAATGGTCCATGCAACAAAGATGAAATTCAAGCCTTTTATCAGTGGCAAAACAGCACACAAATGGGTTTGGATCCAGATTCTCAGGCTCCCAGATGCACTTGTTCTAGAATCTCTTCTCAGTGGCTATCTCCCTATTTAAAACCTCAGTTAATTTATAATTACATTGTATTTGAAGGGAAATACAAGCAAGAAGCTATTTTCTCTGTGACCTAAGGAGTAGGAGATAATATAGCATAAACAAAAGCCCTAAAAGCAAGGTTCATGGAGGGAGAGAAAAAAAGGCTGCTGGAGCCATGACTTCATGTAAGATCATGTAAGGTTTCATAAACTTCTATATTTAAAAGTGTCACCTCTAATATTTTTAATTGGCTCATTTAAAAACTGCTATGAAAACAGGCAGCATGAGAATCAGTGCGTCCTGGAGAGAAAAGCCCTGAACTTGAAGGTAGTAGAGACCCAGATTCAGATCCTGCCTCTAGCTAAGCTGTGTGACCATTAACAGGTGACGACTTCTCAGCCTCTGTTTTATCATCTGTAAAAAGGGATAATAATACTTGAATGACCCACCCCTCAGGATCGAAAGGATATATAAGCAAATTTAGATATGTATATATATACACACATACAGAGGACCAAAAGGTGTGTGTATATGTATGTGTATACACATATATACATATACCATACATATATTTACAAATAACATATATAACTGTATATTAATTATGTACATATACTTGTGTTTATATATATGTATACATGCATACACATATATACCATACATATATAGACATGTATTTTATAAGTATGTATGTATATTTTATAAGTGTGTACATGTATATTTTATAAGAATGTATGTATATAAATATGCAGCCCTTGGGTATTATATGTGTATGTATGTATGGTATATGTGTGTATAATATGTATATGTGTACATAAATAGCTTTTGGTCATGAGGTATATACACACATGTGTGTGTTTGTGTCTATACATACACACATACACATGCATACATACATACACATATACACACATACACATATATATATATATATACATTTTTAGATAGACAGATATACCTACAGATATAGATGTATGGAGCAGAGTGGCAGAGTGGATAGAGAACAGTCTCTAAACTAGCAAGACATAGGTTCAAGTCCCACCTCTGATATAAAACTGGCTGAGTAATACTAGGCAAGTCACTTAACCTATATGCCTCAGTTTCTCTAACAATAAAATCAGGATAATAATAGCATCTACCTCTCTGGGTTGTAGGGAACATCAAATGAGATCTTTATAAAGCATTCACAAAACTTAAAGCACTATATAAATGCTAGGTATTGTTATATTCTGCCACCATCACTGTGTAATCTTGAGCATGTGACCATATCTCTCTAGGTCTCAGTTTCTTCATCTGCAAAAGGAGGTGGTTGGACTAGGTAGCCTCTCAGATACCTTCCAGCTTTAATTCTATGCTCCTAAACTAACCATGGGTTCCTGTTGAAAACCAAGAAATCATCTTGTAATAGCTTTAAAAGAACATGGATTTCCAGGAGAGCCTTGTAGTAAGCAGTATTTCCTGCTTCTCTTTGCTGCCCAGCATCTGAAGAAGGCAGTAGAATGTTGGCTATCCTCACAAAGATTTAAAGAGCACTGAAATTTAGGTTTAAAACCATCTATTGAACACTAATGCACAAATTCCAAATTTAAACGCAGTCTTCATTCATACTGAAAATAACTGACTATCCTGATTGCCAAAACATGTTAATAAAATTAAATTCTTCCCAAATAAAGTTAACTTTTAGGATAAAAGACCATATTTCCAAAATTCTTATTACAGCATTTACGAAGACTGCTTCCCATTTCTCTCACATCAAGTAACCCTGCACATCAGCATTAGTTTAATCTTTCCTAAACACTGATGTCATCAAGTCCTTTTCACAATTAAGAATCACCCATACCTTTTTATTGCTTATTAGATCAAATCCTCCTCAGTTTGGTATGCAAGGTTTTCCATCAACTACTTCCATTTAAGTCAATTGGTAAGTATTTATTTAGTGCCTATGTACCAGGTACTGTGCTAGGATGTGAGGGATAAAAAAAGCTTAAAGTGTAAGAAGAGTTTTAGTGTACAGTGAAAAGAGAGTTAGAAGACCTGAATTAAAATACTGCCACTGATGTTTACTACCTGCGTGACCTTGAGCAAGTCATTTAATTTCCGTGGTCCTCAATTTCCTCATCTGTAAGATGAAGAAATCAGCCTAGGAGCTTATGAAAGAGATAATATATGAGTATGCATCTAAAAGTATATGCAAAATAAACAAATGCAAGATACTGGAAGGGTGGAGTTGTGGCCCTAGCACCTGGGAGAGGGGGATGGAGAAAGGTTTCAAGTAGAAGGTGGTCTTTAAATTGAACTTGGAAAGAAATGGAAGAATTCTAAAGGATGGAGGTAATAAAGGAAGGCAGTCCAGTCATGGAAGAAAGCCGATGTAAAGGTCTGGTAATGGGAGATGGAGTGCAAGTTGCGTGTGAGAAAGATCACCAATGTCACCTCTGGCTAATCTCCAGGAGTGATTCCTCCTATCCCTGACACATGCTATGCTCATTCTCACCTCTGTACCTATTCTTATATGCTCTTTTCTTCCCTCTTACTGTGATGGCCAGCTCTCCATCCCTTCCACCATCATTACTGCCCCATTCGGTTCTCTGCTGGTAGTAGACAGGGAAGGATTCATTTTATTTTCTGATGAACGGCAGCAGGTACCCAACTACACACAAAGATGGAAGGAGACCTGTAATGAAGCCTTACTCTCACAGCATCACATAGACTACAGCAATCCTGTCCTGTCCTGGGACAGACACCATAATCTCTGACCTTAAATAAGATGAAAACAACTGACATCAAATGGGAAGAAAGGGCAAAATACTGCCAATTAACAGACAAAACTGCCCTCCCAGAAACCCTAATGGCCCCCAATGCGACTAGCTATTGTATAGCTAGTGTGGGTATATATACATGTATATGTATGTGTGTATGTACATATGTATATATACACACATAAATACATGCATGCATATGTATGTGTGTATGTATGTATGTACACACACATATAGCTCCTAGCTATGTGGTAACATTGAATATTCTATACTTCCTAAGTGACCAGATATTTCATAGTGGTTCCTCAAAAGACAATATCTGAGCAGTTTGAGTGTAAGGCTGACAAAACTGACACCCCTCCTTCTTACCTTTTTGTAGTATCTTCTCTATATTCTTTTCAATAGAATAGAATAAACACTAGAATTAGAATCAAAGGACCTGAGTCCAAATACCACTTCAAGTTACTTACTACCTGTATGGACTTAAGTCAGTCACTTAAATCTCTGGGCTTTAGTTTGCTCATTGGCAAAAATGAGAGGTTTAGACTAGGTGGTATCTATAGTCCCTTCTATCTCAAAAATCTATGATATGATTATTGTGCTATAAGAAACGACAAGCAGGATGATTTCAGAAAGACCTGGAAAGAATTACATGAACTGACACAAAGTGAAATGAGCAGAGCCAGGAGAATATTGTACACAGTAACAGCAATATATAGTGAACTGTGAATAACTTCACTATTCTCAGTGATACAATGATTCAAAACAATCTCAAAGGTCTCATGATGAAAAATGTTATGTGCCTCTAGAGAAAGAACTTATGTTATCCGAATACAGAGAAGAGAATACTATTCTTTCTTTCTTTCTTCTTTCCTTCCTTCTTTTCTTTCTCTCTCCTTCCTTCCTTCCTTCCTCTCTTTTTCTTTCTTTTTTCTTTCTTCAAGTTTTCTCACATAAATTGACTAATACAGAAATGTTTTACATGATTGCACATATATAACCTATATCAGATTACTTTCTGCTTCAGGGAGGGGCAGGGTGAGGAAGGAAGAGATAGAATTTGGAATTCAGAACTTTAAAAAAAAGTTTAAAATTGTTTTTACATGTAATTGGGGAGAAAATAAAATATCATTTACAGAAAACTAAAAGCTAGGTTAAAAAAAAACAAGTTATGATTCAAATGCAATGACCAACCTCAATTTCAGAGGCCCAGTGGTGAAGCACGCTACCCACCTATTGACAAAGATGTAATGGACTCATCACTAAAATTTTTTTGGTGGGGGGAATGACATGACCAGTGAAAAATTACTTGATTACGCATATTTGTCACAAAGGTTTTCTTTTTACTTTTGTTTCATTTGGAGGTGGGGTAGAGGGAGGAAAAAAATAAATGGTTATTAATTGGAAAAAAATAAGATATTTTTACACATACAAAAAAAATCAAAGAACTTATGGAATCCTAGAGCATTTTACTATTAAAGTGAATTTTAGCCCTTGGTCACCTCCTTCCCTTTCCCAAAAACTCAGTCCATCCTGTCACTCCCATTAGATTGTGCACTCCTGGAGAGCTAGTGAAGAGCCTTGTACTTGTCTCCCCCCATTGCAGCTAGCAGCATAGTGCTTTGACTGTAGCAGCACTTGCTAAATGCTTCTTTCCTTGGCCTGACAACTAATTAACATTTTGGATGTACATCTGCAAAGAGCGTTTAGGAAAATATGAAAACTGTCTCTTTTAAAGCATTAGGAACATATTCCATCTTGCCTCTATTAGCATACAAGGTCCTCAGAGACAGGGATCATAACTTCTCATTCTTTTCTAACGTTGCTCTCACGAATACACCAAAGCCAGCCACAAATGGTGCTAAGAACCTTGTAATTCGTGCAGATGCTGATAAATAGATGATCAGTCTATGCCCTGGAGTGCCATTTTTACAACCATCAGGCTCTTGATACCCATCAATTACTGACTTAAAAACTTAATGGAGGTGGGGAGGGGAAGGTATTCGAAGCTTGAAGAGAAAAGGGCAAGTGGGCTGCTCTGGTCTTTGGAGGCATGGAAAGTGTCTGTTCACCTACTCAGATCACTTGTTTAAATTTTTTTTAAAACAACAGCAGCAAAACAGAAATATCCGGCCCCTTAAGTCCTAGACTGCATAAGCAGCTATGTCAGCCCACTATAAATTGCAACTATCTACAGTACTGCCCCAAATTGACTTTGACATACTCAGAACTAGGCTATCAGGAGAGTGTGGAATAGTTGTAGAGGCTTCTTTCTCTCTTAGCCTCCTCACCATTATGATAGAAACTTGGAACTCATTCACCCGACCTGGAGCTCTTCGTCCTGAGCTGTTTTCCTCTCCAAGCTGCCCACCAGGCAGAACTGTTTAATGTGGCATTTCTTCCTCCTATTTCAGATCCAAGTGGACTACGTGACCTTCCATCTATGATGCTAATATATGTGCAGTGTGCACCTGTTGGAAATCGAACTGCAACACTTTGGTTTGCAATCCTTTCAATTTGTTGTCAGGTTGACTGAGTAGTATTTAAATGTACAGCCTGAGCTCTCTTTTTGTGATAGCTGTGAGCTTTTTCACCCCTAATGATGTTTATCTAGTCTTCCCCTTCTCATTTGTTGCACCTGTTTCCCATTGTGTTGACACAAGGAGCCCAAGGAATTGGCACAGTAGAGATCTGGGTCATTGGTGAGGGGCTTGGTTTTGTTATTATAAGCTGTTTTTAAAGTGTTTTTTCTATATCAGCAAAGACCAGCATGAAATCCCATCTATCCATTAAAGGAATAAGCTTCAAATAACATCTCTCTACCAAGGGATGGGAAATTGAAGTTGTTACTCAGTTTTGTGCCCTTAGAAGAGCACAAACTATATGTTCTCAGTCGAGGGTTTTTCAGTTCGGGTTTTGGTTTGGTTTGGTTTTAATAGGGCATCTTACTGGATCTGGAAAGGAAGTGCTTAATACCTGAATAACCAAGTGGCATTTCTGTGCCCACCTGAGCACAAAGAAAGTAGCAATTAATTAATTTGAACAAGAATTTACTAAGTACCAACTGTATACCAAGCACTCTGTGAGGCACTGAGGATACAAAAGCAAAAATTAAAGTCTCTGTTTAGGAGAAATTGGTATTCCACTGTAGTAATACGTGTAAAAGAGCTTCAAGGTAATTTGGGGAGGGAAGCAGTAACAACTACAGGAATCAGGAAAGTCTTGTAGGATGAGGTAATTAAATGCTGAACCCTGAAGGGAGTTAGGAATTCTAAGAGACAGGAGTATTTCCGTACTTCTGCTGACCAACAACGATTCTACAAGTTACTCAGGCTAAAAACTTCCAAGTTGGACCCATCCTTCTCACCCAGCACTTCCCCCAAAGTCCAATCAGTTTTGTCATTTCTATTTATAATTTCTTAATAGTCCTACCTCTCCAATGGGCAAGTCGCTTAACTTTACTGTGCCTCAGTTTCCTCATTTAGAATATAAGGAAAATAATATTTTCGGTACCTACCTCACAGGGCTATTTTGTAGCTCAGATGAGATAAAGACTTTGACTTATTTCATCTTTGTATCCCCTGTTCCTTAAACATAATGGGCACTTAATAAATGTTTTCGTTAAATTGAATTGAAGAGCAATAAAAGTGCCTAGCAGCAATGAAAAAGTTTAAGTCTTAAAAATTTGATGTTTGAACTTACTTCTTCAAAACGCATACCAATTTAGACTTCTGAAATTAGGGCTAAAATTTCCTGCAGTGGGGATTTTCTACTAAAAATGATTGAGTCCCACACAAAGTACCCTGGCAGAACAAGAACTGTATGGTACTCCAACACTTCCGTACCAACTGAGACAGCAGATTCCCATCCTAAGCTTCTTTGCAATATTAACCAGCTGGTAGGTTCTGACTCAGAGGCGGCTGTGCATTCACAGTGGGTGGAGTGAGCCCTGTCAACCGCTTGTAAAGACCCCGAGGAACTTTATGAAGGAAAATGAAAGTTGACCGGAAGTTTTTTTTTGTTCTTGAGTCATTTTAGTTATGTCTGACTCTCCGCAATCTCGTTTGGAGTTTTCTTGGCAAAGATACTGGAATGGTTTGTCATTTCTTTCTCCAGTTCATTTTACAGATCAGGAGCTGTGACAGAGTTAAGTGACTTGCCTAGGGTCACACAGCTAGAGGCCAGATTTGAATTGTGGAAGTTTATCTGATAAAATAAAAATTTAGGTTCTGAGAGCCAAGGTGGCTGTGTAAGGAGTAAGTTGCTCTCACTCTGCCTTACTGACCTTGAAAAATCCAGAAAATATTGCCCCAGGAAAAATCCTGGAACAGTGGAGTCAGCAGAAAGACAGGGTACAGCAGTTTTTCAGCTTGTGAGGCTAGGGGGATTAACGGGAAAGGTCCCTCTTGCTGGAGCTGAAGTAGACCAGTACAGGAACGGGAGGCATCCTGGCAAGCCAGTGGGAGATCCTGAGCCCCAGAGTAGTGGAGCAGGCAAGCTCCAACACCAGGACACCCCCCAGCCCCACCCCCACTATAGCAAATTTACTACACCTCACTGATTTGTACCACACTGAAAGACTCTTCACTAGACCGCTGATGACTAATGAGAAGATCTGTGGGCCCAAGACAGAGCCAAAGGTGATTGCCTCTGCAGTCATTGAAGACTGGCTGTCAAACTTCATTTGGTACTACCCAATGTTTATTATTGCTAAAAAAAACAAAAAATAAAAAATAAATTAACATGCTACAATTTCTTCTGAGTCAGGGGAGTTATTTTTGCATCTTGAGGGCCATCCTTCCAAAGGCTTTAGTTGACCTTTTCTTATATCCAATTATACTATGCCCTTAGTGGGATGAAGAAATAGGACTGGAGTCACGAGATTTTTAAGGATATTGGCAGTCATTGAAGAATTTATTAAGTGCTTATGGGCCAGGCCCACAAGCCTACTCAAACACCATAACACATCAGTGCCAACTTCTGTTAGCACAAGAGAAGCTATACTTACACACATAAACTGAGCCTCTTTCACCACTCCTTGTACCCCGAAAGGTATTCTGAGAATGTTTGCTTTTCCCAGCAAACTCTCCTCTCTGGGATTTATTCAATCATCAATTATTTATTAAATACTTACTATGTGCAAAGCACCAGAGTGGGTACTGAAGATATGGAAGAAAACTTCCCTGCCCTGAAGGAGATAACATTTGTGGGGAAAGTGAGGTTATCACACAGACCATGTGTACATATCAACTGTTATTTCAAGTTTCCTCTCTCCTTTCTTCCATTTCCCCACTCTAGCATAAGATTATTGAAATTAATCAAAGAAGATAGGTCAAAAGGGTTTAGAATTTCTTCTGCATTGGTCTCCCATGTGGGCAATGTACCATACACTGCTGCATTTCCTAGACAATGATGGCACCAACAAAAGAAATTCACAACAGAGTTCTTCTCCTCTCTATCTCTGATTCTCCAGACTTGAAGAGTACCTTTTCCTCCCCACTCTCCCCCCTCCCATTAGAATGGAAGCTCTTTGGGGGCAGAAACTAACTTTCTTTTTGTCTCTATTTGTATTCCCAGTTCTGCACACAATGCCTAGCACAGAGTAAATGTTTAATAAAAAAGTTAAATAAAGGTTTAATAACAAATTCTTCAGCATGCCCCTATCATCTCATAATGTGATAAGGGCATGAAAGCCATGGTGTCATTTTCTTCTGGAATGGAATTTATAAACAAATAGAATTAAATATAAAGTTCTTTCTGGATTGACAAGATTACCTATAGAGAGGTTTGGTTACAAGGCAATTGCAAATTTCCAATCACTAAGGGAAACTTCATATCCTTCAAACAGGTTCTCCCTCTTTTCTTTGCAATACTTAATGGCATACCTAGAAATGTTGTGCCTATGAGCAAAAATTTCAGAAAGGCTAACTCTACTCTGAGTTAAAAATCAAGAGCCCCCTAGCCTCCTGAGAATCAGGGAGCACATAGGTAATGTTTGCCTCTATGGAAAAAGAGGAAGGAGGCCAGTGACAAAGGATGTCTCCTTGTAGCCAAAATAGTCTCCCACTCAATTACTTTTTAAAGGTCTTCTAGTCCAAATTCCTCATTTTCAGATGTTCTGCTTTGGAATGTTGTGAGTGAGCAATTCTCCCTAGACAGTAATACTGAGATACATACTAGTTTCATGACCCTGGCCTCATTTTCCTCATCTGTTGGCTCATTGACTTCTAAGGTCCTTTCTAACTTTAAGCACACTGTTGAAGACATAGGATATTCTTATGGTATCAGAGTAGCCAAGCTGAATAGATCTCAAGGTAGTATATACCAAAATGTGAAGTATGAGCTCTCAGTTTCTGGTATTATAATAAATGTAAGTCAGCACCCTGCCTCTGATTGGCCACGACAATGTTGGGTACCCTCTATGGCCACTTAGTTGGTAGGACTTGTAAATTTCCTTCTTCGTGGGATACAATTATCCATCAGATGGTATGCCACTTTGGGGGTGAGGCTGTAGCAACAATCTGCTAGCAGCTGCTATAGGGGTGTAAAACCCACCAACAGTCAGCACACAGAAAGCTGCCAACACAGCTTCTTTGATCTGCTTTACTAAGGAAAGTAACTTTAAGGGGTTAACAATCTCAGTTTAATCAAACATACAAATATCATTCACAGTTCAGGGGGAGAAGATCAGCCCCCTGAACTTCAAGGCAAATATAAACAGAAATTAAATATCAACAGACAGACCTTGTCTGATTCAAATCACAACTCATAGCTACCAGAAAAACACCAATATCTGGGTTGCAAAGCTGGGGGGTAGTTGCAGCTTGCCCAGCGTCTCAACACTCCTTCCGTGAGTGTGCCCCAAAAGTCAAATGTCAAGCTCTCCTCATTTATATCTAGTTTGGAGCCCTGAGGGCTCTTACCTCACCCATCATATACAAATCAATGACTCCCAATTGTCTCAGTGCTGAGAAATACTCCAAGACAAAAAGATCCTACTTTATCTACCCCATTCAAACAAAGGCAAGAATCATTAAAGGCATTTAAGAGAAGAATAGCAAAAAGTCCCACCTTAATTACTATTACAGAGGCGTAAAATTTTTAGGTTCAAATCCTATGGGGCAAATGATTTCTACATTAATGCAATACAAGAAGAGCTTCTCTTGCTTGTATTCGGTTGATTTGTAAAAAGGCACTTTCTCCCAGTCTTGGAACAGAGAAGGCTAACAGTTCTTTCCAAACAATAAAGAAGGAATTAAACCTTAGCTTTTCCTAACGGATCATGTTAATTAGAGATTGGTTAGATATATGACTCCCACTTGGCTTACTCTATGTGTATAGACTTTAAAACAAAGCAAAAAAACCCAAAAATATTGACAGAGCTTGGCAGGGGCCTGGTCAAAATCTTCAATATTACCGTCTGGAGGAATAGTCATTCACAGCAATCTGCATGCTTGAGAGTACACTGAGCACTGGACTTTGAATCAGAAAAAGTTGAGTTCAGATCCCACCTTAGACACATTAGCTGTGACTCTGACCATGTAACCTCTCTCAACCTCAGTTTCCTCATCTATAAAATGAGGCAGTTAGACTCAGTGGCTTCTAATATCCCTTCTAGCTCTGAAACTAGGATTTTGCAAGTCACTTAACCTCAGTACCCAAAATTCTCTCTAAGACTCTAAGTTACAGAGCAATGCTACTCTGGAGCTACTCTCGTGAAGTGAGCCTCCAACCTGGAAGATCCTCCACACCAGGGAATGAAATCACAGGCCTGGTGAGGTGGCATCAGGGGTCAGTGGGTTAACAAGCATTGTAATGTAGTTTGAAAAGAGATATGTGAAGATACCTCCATCCTACCACTTTGCTGAAGCTGGAGGTCTACAAGTGGTGTACATTGCAAGTATTTTCAGACTTTTTCAATATATTGATAAATTATGCTAATTTGGGGTCTTCAAAAAGAAACCAATGCAATATACACTGCCTTCTATAAATTTAGCTATAAGTTGTCAACATAAATAATTTGCATTAGAATTTAATTTCTTGGCATATGCACTCAAGTCCCTGGGAATACTTAAGGACAAACAGTTATACACAGTATTCGTCCTCTACTGCAAAGACCAATAAGTTACCTTCAGCATTAAAGCTAACACAACCTGGAAATAGGCATCAATATAGCAGTATGAGCTCCAGGAGAGAGTGGGCTCTGATTTTTGTACATACACCATGGATTAGACTGGCTTGGATTCACCTTAGAGAGGATTGTACCAGAGGTTAAGTCTTTGGAAAGGTTTCTCATTACTTTCACCTTGAAGGACAATATAAGGCCCTACCATGTACCAGGAATTATGCTAGATACTAGGGGTATATGTAGACAAAAATAAAACAATTTCTAATCACTAGGAGCTTATCTTCCAATGATGGAGACAAGAAGTATTCTCTCTCTCTCTCTCTCTCTCTCTCTCTCTCTCTCTCTCTCTCTCTCCCCCTCTCTCTCCACACATACACACATACACATTTATGTATGTATGTGTATAACATACACATATACATATATGTAAAAAGTACGATATGTGTTATATGTCCAAAGTACATTGTATATATTATATTCATACTGTATATGTATATATAATATACAATGTACTCATATGTTACACATAACGTATATGAATACATTGTATATATTATATTCATACTGTATATGTATATATAATATACAATGTACACATATGTTACACATAATGTATATGAATACATTGTATATATTATATTCATATGATATATACCCACTGTACATAATATATGTTGTATATGTAACATATACAATGTACTTCTCTCCCCCATTCCAAGTTAAGCAAGCTCCTAGTGAACAGGAATTTTTTTGTGTTGTTATCCCAGGATTATTGTGAGAATTAAATGAGATAGCATGGGTAAAGTGCTTAAAGTACTTTTAAACTGAAAAGTACTACATAAATTTAGCTAGTATAATTTATATTTATACTATATAAATAAAAGGGGAGACAAGAAGTACTTGTACATGTATATGTATCATGTGTCAAGAAGTACATTATATATTATATATGCATACTATATATAGTATACATATATACTATGTGCTATATAGAATATACACATACATGTGTATACATACACATATACTCAAACACACATATTTATGTATACTATATATACTTACAGATATAATATATATGTTTGTGCATAGACACATGTACAGAGCAATACATATGTGTGTGTACACATATCATATAAATATTGTATACATAAGTAGCAAGCATATATAATGTACTTCTTGACATGTCATAAAGAATATGTAGTTCTTGTCCCCCCCTATATTTATAGAGTATAAACATAAGTAATGACATAATAGCTAACTTCATATAGTGCTTTAAGGTTACATATACCATATCATTTGATCTTCACAATAGTCCTGGGAGATATGTGCTATTATTATCCTTATTTTACAAATGAGGAAACTGAGGCTGAGTGGTTAGGATACTTACACAGAGTCACAGTTATTAAGTGTCTGAAACATAATTTGAACTCAAATCTTCCTGACTGTATGTCCAGTGCTCCACTACACCATACCTAGCAGCCCAAATTAATAAGTACAAATATACACAAAGTAGTTAAATACACAGTAGTGTGGGAGCATAGAACTAGCATGGGGAGGAGGGGGGAGCAATCAGGAAATGCTTCATGCAGAAGATGGTGGGAAAAGAAAAAATGCTAAACAGTTTAAATGACTCAGAAAATTAAAGCAAGTTCCTCATTACACTGCCGAGGCTACAACCAGAGGAAAGAGCCGAAAAGGGACCATTGTAATGAAATAGCATGGCTCTAGTATTGGCAAGTCTGTGTTCCACTATTTTTCATGGCAGGTGACTGAGCTCGCCCAGTGGTACAGAACAGATAGTAACAGATGGACGGTACAGTAAATTCTGCTCTGTACCCAAAGACAATCCTAAGACATTAAGAAGTTGTGCCTACATCACATACACCCACAGTGAGGAAATCTTGATTTTCATCCAAGGTGCACATCAATACTTTCATCTGTTTGCTGTAAGAATCTCAGTAAAGGAATGTGCTTAGCTCTGCTAAGTGCGCCTCATTGGCTATGAAAAAAGCCTGTAGAGGAAGTCAGGGTTTGGAAACCTTAGCATAGTACATGAAGAAGCCATCATCATCGCCATGCCAAGGTCATATGCTGTTGAACTAAAATGAGACTTAGATATCATCTGTTCCAATTCTCTCATTTTATAAATAAAGAAGAAAAGCAGCATATTAAAATATATGGGGAGCCAGCCTGGGAGTCAAAAAACAGAAGTCTTGGGGCAGCTAGGTGGAGCAGTGAGTTGAGCATCGGCATCAGGAGGACCTGAGTTCAAATCCAGCCTCAGGCACTTGACACACTTACTAGCTGTGAGACCTTGGGCACTTAACCCCAATTGCACTGTCTTCCCCCCTCCAAAAGAAAAAGAAAACAGGAGTCTTGCTTCTGAGACCTACTGGTTGTGTGACCCTGGGTAAGTCATTTAATCTTTGAGTGCCTTAGTCTACTCATTTCTCTAAGACTACAAATTGCAGAGCAGATCCTTCTCTCCAGAAGAGGGAGTCTGCCAATCAAGAGTTCTCTGTATCGATGAAATCACACATCTATTCTTATGAAAGAAAAAAAAAGAAACTGAGGCAAATTAGCAACAAAGCCAGAATTATAATCTGGGTCAGTTGCATCTCAGACCAATAAGTTTTCTTTTCATTGCACCATGGTACTTCCATTAATATTAGACCGTGAGTACTCAACAGGTGTTTGGGAGTTATACTTAGCCACAGTAGAATCTTCTCAAACTATAGACAAAACCTCTAAAATTTAATAATTTTTCACTTAGTATTTTCTTCACCCTACAACTTACTTAGAAGGAAGCATGTTCATACTGGCCCTATAATCTCTAGCCTTTGAATCACCATAAGCCTAAAAGAAGCAACATAAAGGGGAAAATGGAGAAGGAAAAACTTGCTGTGTCATTATAACACCCAAGCTTGAAAGGAGATGAGAAGATTCATTTCCCTCTCTACTTGGAAGAGGCGGGTGACTACAGGAGAGGAACATTATACATACTGCCAGACTCAATGGATGGATTGGTTTTTGCAGAATTATTTTTAAATTCTTTGTTATAAGGAATGGGTTGTTGGGTAGAGGGGAATGGATATGTTTGAAAATGGGAAGGTTATATAAACAAAATATAGTAATAAAAAGTTAAAAATTTAAAAAGGAAAGAATTATTCAGGTTGTGCAGAGCAGCCACAAGTATGGTTATAAACAAGTAAGTATAAGAAAAAAATAGTGAGGATACAATCACAACAAGTATGGTTGTTACTGATACTCCTTTACCACCCCGAGGCAATATTGACACTAATAGAAATTTCAAAGAATTCAGAAAAGTTTCCAGGCTAGTAGACTTTCTGCATCTATTTGCAAGGCTGAGTTACAGCCCCAAATTTCTACTTATACTTCAGTTTGACAGAATTATAAAATGCCAGAATTGGAAGGGACCTTAGAGATTTCTTAGTCCTTTTATACTTCATCTTCCATCTCCATGACTTTGTACTGGCAGCTCCTTAAAACCTTCTCACATCAAATTCTTGGAATCCCTAGCTTCCTTCAAAACTCATCTCAAGTGCCACCTCCTGCATGAGACATTACTTAAATCCCTGGTTGCTAGTGATTCCACTCCAAAACAAAGGCATGGCTTCTTAAGAGCTTATGCATTGGAGAAGATCACTTAAAGAAGTCATCCAATCTGTAGAATGCAGTTCTCAGTATACTGGCCAAGTATGTCTTATACAATTTCAGGAGGTCAATTACCATTCTGACAACTAAGAATGCATCTATTCATGATGTCATAAAAGCTAACTATGGGATCAAATGCTTTATGGGTGACTCTCAATGTGGTTCCTAACAGAGACATTCCAAGTTCTCCTTCTGGTTTTTGTTTCCCCTCATAATTAGAAAGGAATGTTTATTAGTCAGCCACTTCATAAAAGTGGATTAAATTGGGAAAATGTTGTTATTTTGGCCAAACTCATATGCAACACTAGTCATCTGATCTCTGGTAAATGAAGAATTTACAATCATGTATGTATTTGTCTTGGGATGGCAACAGACACTTCAGTGAGAGAGGGGGGAAACATTCTATATGTTTCAAGCCTTTCTCCTGATCAAGACTTTGGAGACTATTCCAACTATGTTAATCTCTCCCTCCTCTGAACTGCTAAAGGATATATGGTCTAGACCTCACATCTGGCATTTAATCCTATGCTACCTTATACTCATAGAATGATAAATGTTGATAGTCGGAAGGGACCTTTGTAATCACCTAGTCCAACCCATACCTGAAAAATAATCCCATTACAATATATCCAACTGGTGGTCATTAAGTCTTTGCTTAAAGACCGTTCAAGTAGCCCAGTGCATATCTGGATGGCTCTAAAGCATTGGAAAATTTTTCTTGATGTCAATTAAATTCATCAAGCAATTTATTGTCATTATTTTTACTCTTTACTAGCACTATCTACTATATCCCAAGCATTGTGCTAGGCCTGCAGATACAAAGACCAAAACAAGACAACACCTAAAGGAGACTGTGGTCTCCTAGGCCTAAATTGCCTCTGCATTTTTCCCCCTTTTCTTACCACAGAGGCAAATTTACTGGTAAAGGACCTTGAATTCATGACACAGGAGAATCAGTTGAAGCAACTGGAGATGTTTAGCTTGTAGAATAAGAAGATTCAGGGAAGGAGATGATTAGTGAGTTCAAGCATTTGAAAAGCTGTCATGTGGAGGAGAGATTAAATGACTTGCTTTGTTTGGACCCAGAGGACAAAAGCAGGAACAATGGATGGGAATTGCAATGAGAAATATTCAGGCTTGATGTCAGGTTAAACTTCCAAGAATTAGAGCTGTCCAAAAATGTAATGAACTGATTCAGGGGTGTGCAGGTGGAGGGAAGTTTCCTTCCATGGAAATTTTTAAGGAGAAGCTGGACAGCCACTTGTCAGGTATGTTAGAGTAGAGATCCTTTTCATTTGGTGGCTGAGCTAGACAGCCAGTTAGATCTCTCCCAACTCTCTGTGATTTTGCATCCACAGCTCCTAGCACATAGTAGGTACTTAATAAATGCTTATTGAGAGGCAGCTAGGTTGCACAGTGGATAGAATGCTGGAGCTGGAATTAGTTGAATTCTGGCCTCAGACACTTACTTGCTGTGTAACCCTGGACAAGTCACTTGACCCCAATTGCCTCCCAATAAGTAGATGGATGGATGGATGGATATGAAAGAATGAATAAATGCATGTTGATTTGGATTTAATTGGCTGATTCTGATCATTTCTATTAGTTCTGCTCCCTGTGTTATGTTAGCCAAATCATCTAACCCCCCAAGACCTCAGTTTCCCCATCTATAAAATAAGTATGAACTTGAACAGACTTCGAGAGATAGTGAAGGCTAAAAGGGTCTAGTGTGTTATAGTCTATGGGATCTCAAAGAATGAGACACAACTAAACAACAACAATGAAGTCCCTTCAAGCTCTTAATCATTCTTCAACCAGACCAACCTTAAAATACCTGAAAACTCATCCCTGAGTAGGAGATTTCATCAAGTCCCTCTCTACCTTTAAGACACAGCTCAGTTTTCTGAATGAAGCTTTTCCTAATCCTCCCCCAGCTGCTAGTGCCCTCCCTCTGTACTACCCTGCATTTAACAACTTTCTATTTATTTACTATAAATTTATGCTAAACATGCATATGTGTTAGTATACTTTTTAGAATATAAGCTTTTAGAAGTAAAAATTGTTTTATTCTCCAGGATACAAGTGCCTGGCACATAGCAAGCCCTCAATAAATGCTTGCTGATTTATTGATTGAATTTTCTCTTCTCCAGGTTAAAGATCACCAGTTCCTTCAATTGACCCGCACATGGCATGAAGAGCTTCCCCCAGTTGCCCTGCTCCAGATGCTCTCCCGCTCATGACTGTCTTTCTTGAAAAGAGGTGCCCCAAACTAAACACAATACTCTTGATGTGGTTTGACCAGGGGGGAAGAGTACAGAGGACTCATTTCTTTATTCTCCCAGGTCTGCCTCTCTTGATGCAGCCCATAATCACATTAGCCTTCTTTTTTGTTGTTTTTTTTTTTGAGGGTGGAAGGCAGGGCAATTGGTGTTAAGTGACTTGTCCAAGGTCACACAGCTAGTAAGTGTGTCAAGTGTCTGAGGCCGGATTTGAACTCAGGTCCTCCTGATTCCAGGGCTGGTACTCTACACCACCTAGCTGCCCCACACATTAGTTTCTTGCCTTCTGTATCACACTGTTGGCTCAAACTGAGCTTGTGTTCCACTCACACTGAGCTCCTTAGCGATTAGAATTGACAAAGGGGAAGAGATCTCAGCTTCTAGATCCTGCTGGAATAGTTGTTTCCATGTGCAAATACCAGCGAGGGGATTGTGCAGGTTCAGCAGAAAAGAGAGAGCCTAATTCTCAGTCACTCGGCTGCAGTACATTTGTCCTATTTCTTTCCACTGACAAAGTTAAGAAACAGGTCAATATGTTTTCCAGGCCCTGAAGTTGAGGAGAAGGCATTTGTTGCTAAAATAACTCGCCCTCCTTCAGCTTAGCCAGCCAATGGGAGGAAACAGGACCGACTAACTCATTTACTGTGGATGATGGTCTGACTGCTGACGGGGCAGGTTATAAATTGTTCTTTTCATACGTTCTTTTCATTTTGCATTTTCCAGGGCTAATAAATCAGCCTAGAGAAGTATCAAATTAGCAATCTGAAACACAAGGCAAAAGAAAATGTTGGCACCAAATGAATCTGAAATGGTGAGACAACTTTATGTAGAGCAATTATATTAGTACATAAATGTAGAGTGTGACAAACCTTCCTTGGGCCAAAATGCTGCCTTCCTTTTCAGTTTTGCTTCCCTAGACTATCCTTTCCTCACATGGATAACAATAATAAAACTTTGTCTTTTTAAATAACTACTGTTTTCTCAAGACCTCTGAGCCCTTTTACCTTAAACCTCTTCCAAATATCCCCGTGGAAGATAGGAATTATTCTCCTTTTTTTTTGAGGAAACTTAGACTTACCCAAGGCCTAACATGAAAAGTCTGTAGCAAAATCAAGGATAGTGTCTGAATCTCTTGAGTTGCAGAGAGGCGGCACAGTAATGGATAAGGTAATTGGAAGAAAGTAGTTTAAAGGAAAACCAAGGTTCAAACACTGCCTCAGACACTTGCTATCTCCGTGAGTTTAAGCAAGTCACTTAAATTCTTTCTATTTCAGTTTTCTTCTCTGCAAAATGAGGAGGATTGAATTTAATGGCCTCTAAGGCCCATTTCAGCCCCAAATCTATTATCTAAATCTAGATCAAGTAAGGTACAAGGTTTCAGGTCACACAGAAGGAGACATGTCTATCCTGTCTCTTCCACTTCTTCGGAATTCAGACATATTCATTTAATCCCATTCTGCATCAAAAGATTTCCATTTCTATGTCTGATAAAGAGTAGGTATTCATCCTACCAGATCTGTAAACCAAGTACTTTAATATTCTTTAACATTTTTGAGCTTAGGGGACTTCTAGAAGAAGATATTTTTCATATGGAATGTTATCTCATGCGATTATCATCATATGTCTTCTGGTACAAATCCAAAGTTTTAATACAAATCTACTCTGAAGAGAGATAATTTCCTCCCTCTTTTTAAAAAAAATCCTTTAATCTTCCAACAACAAGTCCATTTTCCCCAATCTCTGAAGCATGCAGACAAGTCCAGACCATGGGCTTTCACTTGTCAGAACTCAGAGTCCATTTCTCCACTGTTGGGTAGTTATTTGGTGAGGTTACTTAGGTTACTTGTCTCATATTGGTGGTGCTCATTCCATCCCTTTCCTATCCAAGGCAATAAAGGAAAATGTCACAATGAGAGAAACCACAAAGCCTTCAGGATCCCCAGGTGGGAAGCAGAATGAGAGAGGAGAGCGGCGACTGGATCCAATCTATTAGGAGGCAGATTCTCACTTAATGGCGCTCTGAACCAACCTGCAGAAAAACAAACTTCTGTGTATTGAAGCTAAGTATGTCCTTTTTCCCCCAGTCTGGGCAAACAATAAGTCAGTAAGAATGTTGGCCTCAGTTTCCAAATACTCTGAAGAGGAAGATTCTTTGATCTTTAAAATTATTATTATAATTATTATTGCTTAAAGCAAATTAAGACAGATCAAGATAATAGACAAGATGACTAGACAAGTAAGAATTGAATAGCAGCAGAGCTATTGGAATTATGTCTGTAATCCCTGCTGCTGGGGAAGTTGAGGCTGGTGAATTACTTGAATTCAGGAGTTCTGAGGTGCAGAAGGACTAAAGTTGATTTGGTGTCCACGCTTTAATTGGCATCAATGTGGTGAGCCCCTGAAAGCATGAAGTGCGGGAAGGAGGGGCCAGGGAGAATTAGGCTGCCTAAGAAGAAACAAACTAGCCTAGGTTGGAAACCAAGCTAGTCAAGGCTCTCATGCTGACCAATACTGAGATCAAGCCCTTGAGTGTCCCCTACACTTCCAGTCTAGGCAAAATAAGAAGATCTAGTCGCAGAAAGAGAGAGAGCAAGAGAGAGAGAGAGAGAGACAGAGAGACAGAGACAGAGAGATAGAGACACACAGAGAGAGAGAGAGAGAGAGACAGAGAGAGACAGAGAGACAGAGACAGAGAGATAGAGACACACAGAGAGAGAGAGAGAGAGAGAGAGAGAGAGAGAGAGAGAGAGAGAGAGAGAGAGAGAGAGAATGGAAATGCTTTTGGAATTGCTATATATTGAGTTGCAATGGAAAATGCAATTCAATTCAAGTGAACAAACACGTTTTTACATTTACATTTGCAAACAAAACTGAATGCACCTCTGCAAAGGCACATGTCATATATGATCTGCAGACCAGATATTTTAATATTCGTGAGTATTTTTGAGTTGGAAAGGACAAGATTCATCATATGGGGTATTATGTCATATCCTATTATCATCTATATCTTCTGATACTGACATCCAACATCAAGGTAAATGCACTCTCAAGAGTGACAGTTACCTCCTGTCCTACTATGGTAAGGAATTGTGCTGGGCACTGGAAATACAAATATAAATAATGACACAGACCTTGCTCTTCGGGATCTTATATTCTAATTAATCAGGTATTTATTGAGCACCTACTGTTTGCCAAGCACTGTGCTAAGCGCTACAGACACAAAGACAAGAAGTAAAACAATTCCTGTTCTCAAGTTATCTTATATTCTAATGGAATAAGATGGAATCTACATGATTAACTGTGACATGAACTTTCTCCCCCTTGCTGTCTTCTCAACAGCCTTGTCACTGGAACAAAGACCATACCCTGGAAATTCAAATCCCTTCAGCTGTAGAGCTTCCACCTCAGAACTTCCCCACTATTCTGATTAGTGATTGCTTCAACTGGCCTTATTTCAGACAGAACCCATCCATGCTTTACTTCACTCCATACTCCCTGGCCCTCTTCTCAACAATCCCACTAATAGATCTGGCACACTGCATGTACCCTTTCCACCAACTCAAGATCTGGAAATGTTATCAAATCAACTCTACCATTGTTCCCGGAAGGAAAGAATGTTAACATACTCCCCTGTGGCCCCATCTCTGTAAATTTTAGGATGAAACTTTGCCTCCCTGGCCACTACTCCTCTGTACACATTGTACCCCTGTCCTGTGCACTAAAATATAAGCCCTTTGATGGTATGAACTCTCTTTTCTTTTGTATTTGTATCTCTAGCACTTGGAATGGTTCCTGATACATAGTAGATTCTTAATAAATGATTTTTCACTCACTTATGTAGAAAAGAGGACCATAAAGGACAGATCCAGATGGAATGTTATATGAAATCACTCGTGCCTAGAGGGTGAAGTAAGTATGTTTCATGTTAGCTCGGCCTAGAGAAGGAAAAAAGGGGATTTTAACATTTTCAATGGGTTTGAGGGGCTAGAAATTACTGTCATGAGCCCCCTCTTTACTCCAACACTGATAAAAGCAGATGACATTTCTTTCTATTGTCATCCAGAGAATCAAAGCTATAGAGATGGAAGGACCTTCAGAGACCACCTAGGACAGCTTTCTCATTTTACAGAAGAGAAATTTGAGGCAAAGTGAGGCTGAGTGATTTCTGTAAAGTCACATAAGTAGCAAAGAGTTGGAGGTTATATTTGAAACCACCACCATCACTCTTTCAACAACGTACCAGGCACTATGGGAAGTGGCTTAGAAATCTTTCTCTCCCTCTTAACTCCTGCTATGACCACTCTGACACAGGCCCTTGTTACCAGCTGCCTCTTGACACAACTCTCTTGCCACTGAAATCCAATTTTCGTGCCATTGCCACAAATATCCTTCTTATACCTACGTCTATTCATGGCCCTCCTCTGTTCAAAAATTTTCAGTATTTCTATCCAGTAAAAATTCAGATTTCTTTGCCCTGCATTCATCCCATCCACAATCTGAAACCATCCTACTTGTGCTGCCTTATCTGGTTTAAGTCTCCACTTACATACTATACACACTAAAACTGATCCACTCTCTGCCCCAAACACTTCCTGCCCTCTCCTACCTCTACGACTTTGCTCAACCTATTTGCGATGCCTATAACATTCCACCTCCCCTCTGTTGAATTCCTACCTCTTCCGTAAAGCTCAGCCCTAAAGCTACCTCTTCCTCTCTGAAGCCTTCCTAGATCCCCCATCAGTAATAACCTTTCCCCTCAGATTTTGCATAGTACTTTGCCTTATACCTCTCTGGTGTACATGTATGTAAAAATGTACACAGAGAATTGGCAAAGTGCATAGAGTGTTCCACCTAGAATCAAGAAGACCTAATTTCAAATCCTGCCTCAGATACTTAGTAGCTGTGCGACAGTGGGCAAGCCACTAAAATTCCCCAGCCTCAATTTCTTCATCTGTAAAATTGGGATGATATCACAAACCTCAAGGGTTACTGTGAAAATCAAATGAGATAACATACATAAAACACTTTGCAAACCTGTAAGCACTTCATAAATGTTAGCAGTAGCCTTTTAATATTACAGTCATCTGAATTTGTGTCTTACTTTGAAGGCAGGGACTGTTTCCTCTTTGCCTTCAAATTCTTAGTGCCTAGAAGAGTGCATGACACATAGAGACTGTAAGCTCTTACAAGGGCAGAGACTAAGCTAAACTCCCCAAACTTTGTACCATCCCCAGCACCTTGCACAATGCATATGAGAAGTACTTATTTGATGGACAAATTTGTGAATGCTGCTAAATCACCCAGATAACCTGTAACTACATATGTGTTCCCATTTTCAGAGTTTCTACAGGTATTTGATGATGATGATGATGATGACGATGATGAAGACTGTGACGACGACGACGATGACAATGATGATGATGATTCTGGAAAAAAGGTGAGAAGCTTTAAAAAGAAATGCAATTTAATTCCAAAAGCAATTACTAAGTGCTGACTATGCATCAGGAACTGTGCTTAGATATTAAAGATGCAAAGACAGAAATGAAACAATCCTTATTCTCAAGAAACTTATGTCTATTGAGCATTGATCTAAGATTTAGAGGACCAGGCTTCTATTTTTCTGACACCAATGTGCTGAATGGCCTTAAACAAGATATTTCATCTCTCTTCTTCTTGATTTTCTAATGGCTAAAATACAGGGGTGGGGGAGGTTGCTTTGATGATCTCTATTATCCCTTTGATTTCTAAATATGGCAACTCCACATTTCCTTATCTGTTCCCAAGACCAGAGAAGCAGCTTCAAAATTCCCCAGAATTATGTGTCAAAAAGTTAGTTCCACTGAACAAGAGACTAACAACATGAAGACTCTCAAGTCATCACAACAAAAATGTTTCATTCATTTTGTCATTTATTCATTATATTATTTATGGATCACTGGCTACATGCAGAAAAGCGTCACAGAGGGGTATACAGTAAAGTCCAACAGGCAGGATAGTGGGCATGGAAATAAACATAAGAGGAAAAAATAGTCCAGGCCCATTGCTGGTGAAATAGACATGGCAAGGAGAAGAAAAGAGATAAGAGATCGACAATAGGCATGAGGTATAATTCAAACCTAGCGATTTGTCAGCCAGTCTGGGAGAGCTTAGACCAACTGCCAAGAAAGCCCCCAGAATAGGGAGAAGCCTACTTCATGCAATCACATCTCCTACTTCCAAACCTTCACATGTGCCTAAAATGTTGGCTTCTTCAGTTCCCTAAGTCCTTACTCACCCACCTCTTCTCTTTAAGCAAATTCCTTGAATTCCTAATTCTCCAGAAGCTTAAGTGTAGGCAGGGAATCCATAATCTCTTGAGCCCTGAATGCTAACCACAAGTGACTTGTAGTTGTTACTGGTAGACCTGAGACTAGGAACAACTAGAGCTGAATTCATATTTTGGTCCTTCTTTTTAAACTTTAAAAGAAAATTGCATAGCTTTTGCTTTTATGTCACCTTCATTTCTGAATATCTCCCTCACATTCCCTTACTCAGAAAGTCATCTCTTGTAACAACAAAAAAAAAAAAGGAAAAGAAAAAAAAAGAGGGGAGGAGAGCAGCTTAGCAAAGCTAACCAATACATCAACCAAATCTAATAGCATAGGCAATGTTCCAGATCCACAATCTATCTGTCCCCTCTGCAAAGTAGGAAGGAAAATGTACATTTTTGTCTTCTTCAGGAAGAAGCCTGTTCATAATAATGGCACAAGTATTTGGTTATGTGGGGGTTTTCTTTCTATTTTCATTGTTATGTTGTCTTCCTTGCTATTATTTCCCTCTGAATCAGTTCATAGAGGTTTTCCCATGCTTCTCTGAATCATTCACATGCTGAGTTTTTATGTGTGTGTTTTTATGTCACAGTAGTATTCCACAATGTTTATGTACCACAATCTGTTTGACTATTCCTTGGTCCTCTCACTTTTTCTTCTACTAGCTGTGTGACCTTGATAAGCAAAATCGTTTCCCTTCTCTGGGCTTCAATTTTTTCCTCTATAATATGAAAGGATTGGATTAGACAATCTTTAGGGTCACAACTCAACGTTCTATGATTGCAAGTGCCAAAGAAGACAAAAGAGAGACAAAAACAGAGAGAGTTAAAAGCTAGGGGACAGGAGATGCTAAAAGAAAAGGAAAAACAAGGGAGACAAAATATGCAAGGACAAAACAAGGAGAGGTTAATGGTTTAGAGCAGTAAACTGCTGTTGAAGATTATCCAGGGATTAGTATCAAGATTCTTATTCCCATCTTAATGATTCAGCTAAGGAAAAGTTGATGAGGATAACAGGCCTGGTATAATAATAGTGAAGATAAATTTCTATAGAGCTTTAAGGTTTGCTAAGCACTTTACATATATTATCTCATTTAATAACAGCAATAGCTAGTACCTTAAGGCTTGCAAAGCATTGTGCCTCCATTATCTCATTTGACCCTCAAAACAAACCTGTGAGGCACATGCTATCATCATCCCCATTTTAGAGATGAGGAAATTGAGTCTGAAAGAGGTTAAGTGACTTGTCATAGGTCATATGGAGTGTGTGAGGCAAGATTTGAATCCACATCTTCCTGACTCCAACTCTAATATGTATCTAGGCATGCCAAACTGCCTCTTTGTTTCGCAATCTAGGCAAATCTGATGTAATAGGATTGTCTCTTCGATAGCCTCATCTCCATCTCCATGTTCTCTCCCACATAATTGCCCCCAGAATTGGAATAATCCTAAAATAGAGTTTAAATAAAAGCAAACAGACACACAAAAAAACTTTTCCTTCTCTATTATCATAAATATTAAAAGGGAAAATTAATTGCCTTAGGCTGGTGCTCAAAAATCCAACCAGACTTCATCTCCCAAGGGATTGGGCCTTGAGTGAGTTATGCCAGACCTGCCAGTAAGTAATCTTTCCAATTCATTCCTGCTACACCTTCAAAGAAAGTTCTCATTGGGTGGGAAAAGGAGACCACCAAAAAGGAAGCTTCATCATGGAACCATGTTTAATCCAGTGCAGGCCCTTTCCTGAAGAAGAGGGTGATTTGAAATGAATAAGAGAGTATTCGTCTCATTACTCCACTGATGGAATAGCTCAAGTGAGAATAAGATCATGAAACTTATACTGCCAGTCTAAGAGGGGCACAGAAAATCAAACATTGGTAACATTGCGATCTTTGGAAACTCCATGTCAATTCGTTCTCAAGAGGAAGAGAAATAACCCAACTAATTTTAAAAGCTGAGAGGAAAGTGTGGCCTCCATGTCAAGAATTCAGTCAATCAACAGGCATTTATTAAGCACTTACTGTGGGCTAAGCAGTGGGGAATATTCCACAAGGTAAAACCACAGCCCTGCCTTCAAGGAGTTCTCATTCACATGTGGGAGACAACATGCAAACAATTATGTACATACAAGATACATACAGAGTAAATGGAACGCAATCTCAGAGCAGTTCAAGGTCAGGAAAAGACTTCCCTTGCAAGGCTGGAGTTCACTATCTCACCATCATATTAGCTACGTGACCCTGATCAAGTCATTTAACCTTTTAGCTAAACCCCCAGGCAATTCTCTAAAACTGCAAGTTGCAGAGAGTGTATTGAACTCCATAGAGGGGAGACAATTGCATCACTGAAAATTCCCTATACAGATAGAATTGCAAATCTATGCCACGTGTGCCCTCCCACCTTAAAAAAAAATTATAAAGCTACTGTTAGTTTTCTATTCTCATTTTTCTAGTTTGGCTGGTAAAGACAAATGTATAAAGCTTCCCAAAAAAATCAGAATTTATTCAATGCCTAAAGCTACTTTTTTTCCTTCTTGCCAGAACACTGGCAATTCTCTACCACTATCCTCCATAAAAAAATGTCATTTTAAAAACATAACAGAAAACACAATCTATGAAAAAAAGCATTTCCACCAATCATTATTAAGTGAACCCAACCAGAACCAAATGTCCTCTCTACTACAGACCAGGTATAGCCCAATGATCACCAAGTGTTAGAATAGTACCATGGGGACTCTCTCATCACAACAGAGAGAGGTCTGTGTTTAAAAGCTCTAAGTGGAAAAATCCTCCCCCTTGCCATGCATACACTCCAAGAGAAGTAATAGGAATGATAATTAGTTTTACTGTAGTTCCTTCCCCGGATTCTTGGATCTCTTCTATCTCCTGTACTCAATTGTTCTCAGTATATCTCCTCTGGATGCTTATAATCTTCTCAACCTTTAGGTCTCTCAGGGTCTGGTTCTTTATTGTTGTTTTTTTTTACTTCATCCCCTGAGTCCTCTCCCTACATCCAAGGCTTCCCAGTCTTTGGCAGTACCCCCATATCATATTACATATTGTTTACAAATAACATGTAACACCCTCATTTAAAAGTACTTATCACTAACTTCTCATGTAATAACTAGGAGAGTGCAAATGGGCTTGTTTGGGGAGAGCAGGGTGGATATTAAAAATACATGATCCATCCTTATCCATCCCATCAAGGTCAAATCCATCAGAAAGAGCCACATCAAGAAAACAACCATCAGCCAAAGCTAAAGATTCCAATTTATCAGAACTTCTATTATATGCCTGAATTATTTCTTATCCTGGAACGACAAAAAGCTTTGCATGTTCAATTCATCCAGGCAGGTACCTTAGGTCAGCAGGGACTTTATTGTAAGAATTTTAGGCTACAGTCAAGCAAGGCAATTTCTCCTCTCGAAGTCAGCAAGCCAAGACAAGGCTTACTAGTTATGTTCTTGATTTCACAGATACTGAAGGTACAGAATGCCCTGTGGCATCCCAAATACACTCTAAGAAATGCCAATTCTACCTCCCCATACACAGGTCACCTGCTTGAACCCATAAGCAATAAGAATTCCACTCTCAAAGACCAACTAACTAGCCCCATAGGTCTCAGAGAAGCATCAGTGTGGATACCCAAACAGAGATAGAGAGAAATTTCCTAGTTATCAGTTATGGTTTAATGATCTTTCCTTGGTCTTGTCAATAAGAAATAGTGGATCATTCATGGACCTCTGACTCTCAGCATGGCTTTTGGGCAGCACCCTTTGAACTCGGTAGGCCAGGGCCACTACAAGCTTTTTGGATACCAGTGCCAGGATGCTAGGCAACTGATTCACTGGGATTGCTCCCATATCACCACATTGAGTGACCTGAAACGACCACCCTGTCTCTTTCCAGACCCAGGAGATCAAAAATGTTGTGTTACTGTCTCCCTTCTTATCTTTGGATCAAATAGATGGAAGATGTCTGTGACTGAGCAGGTAACCAATGTAGACAGCCCATTCAGCGATTCAAGGATGTCTTCATGTTTCTCCCTGCTCAAGAACATAGAAGGGTTCCATTGGACCTACTCAGACTTCTCATCCAAACTTTCTCCAGATTCCTCTTCCTCCTCCTCATCTGCCACATGGCTACCCTGGGAAATCTCCTCTCCTGAGGAAGTTTCTGACATTCTCCTCTCCTGATAGGTGGCCCCCTCTCCACTGACCACCATTTTGGGAAGGACACCAACCATGCTTTACCTAACTCACACCTTGACTGTCTCCAGGATAACCCTTTCTCCTTCTTCATAGACCCTGAGAGGATATTCTTTTTCTTCCCTTTCCTACTGCCCCTCACCCACTTTCTAGTACCCCATATATATTGCCTTCCCTTATTGTTATATAAACCTCTTGGAGGTAAGTATTGTCTTTCTCCTCCTCCTCCTCCTCCTCCTCCTCCTCCTCCTCCTCCTCATATTCCTCCTCCTACTCCTTCTTCTTGTAGTTAAAACAGCAGTTAAAACGCTGCCTGGCATACAGAAACAATCTAAATGTTTCAACTATACCAACCTAGTTTCACATAGCACCCCCACTTCAAATCCTCTGTTCCTGTCAGGCTGATAACTTTGCTACCCCTCCCTGCACCAGCTAGGCCTCTATCTCCATGTCTTTGCTCAGCTTTAGCCTACTCTTGCCCAATACAATGTACTGAGGGGATCTCCTGGGTATAGGCAGAAGGCTCCCAAACTCCAGCACCTTCCCTTCTGTACTAAGCGTTAGCTTTCTCCTACTCTGCTTAAATCATCTGCGGCCCTTCACCTGAAAGTTACCAAAGGCAGAGGCACCTTTATATCAATATTCTAATTAGAAATTGGAACTATTTGTCTACATTTCTATGGCTTTAATACTTCCCTATCTTATGGCTAACAAATTAATCCCTACCTCCTATTTCCATAATCCTTATGATGCTAAATTGTGATCTACCCAAGGGGAAAACCCCTTTCCCAGTACTCTCAGACCTATCTTGCTTAGTCCTATTCCAAGCCAGCCTATATTGTGTTTTGACATCCAAATCCCCTGCTCTTTTATTACCAGACTCTCTTTAACCCTAGACAGATAGAGCCAAGATGAAGAATCAACATACTGAATAAATAAAAAGAAAAAAAAATAAGAAATGCTTACTATGTCCTATGTACCATGCTTAATACCAGGGATACAAAAACAAAATGAGAGATGGAGCCTTGCTTCAATAACATGCATTCCATTAGGAGGGAGATAATATATACATCACTGGTAGCCAGCGAAGAGAGTTTTGGTCTCAGAAGTCATAGACATGGCAAGATGATATATAGAACAGTCAGTTGACATGTCTTTTCAAGAAGTAATCATACTATCGATTTGATTACTATGCTCTGATTCTCTGCTACCACCATAACTTAGCAACCTCTTATCTTTAAAGTTTATCATATTTCACTGCATAATCATTGCCACCACCTAGTTGTTGTACCCTGTTTTTTCAATCCAAATATTGGTTTATAACCTTTCATCGTGTAATTGTTGCATGGCATAATTCTGTTCATCACAACACTTAAAAGGCAAACAGTAGCAATGTATTCACCAGTGGCATATGGATGCACATTTATCTCTTGGGCATTGCGAGCCACAAGCCTAGAATTCTCAGTGCATGCTCATTGTCAGAATTCAAATTTAACATATATTCATGAGAATTCTGTGCATCCTAATATTGCACGAAAGACAGTTTAGTAATGAATGATTTTTTAAGTAATACCAACACAATTTTTAAAAGCTTCATATGATGGTCGTACCCCATTTCGGGCAAAAGTTGGTATAAAATCTGCAACGATTATGTGGTGAAATATGGTACTCCATTGAAGTATATCATCCAGGTTAGGTCTGTATTGCCATCATCTATGAGATCTAAGTCACTCCTTCCTCATTTGCTCAATGATTTCAGTGGCTGGCTCAGAGTCTGCCACTACCCTTAAACCCTACCTTCATCCTAAGCAACTTCAATATTCACCTTGCTCACCTGCGTACATTGGCCTCCAAGTTCATTGAGATCTTCAATGCCATGACCTCTACATTCTGCCTCCCCATTCAACTCAACTACTGACAGGTTAGTAATAGCTCAGAATTATCATTTAAAACTGTATCCCTCCAGGATATGGAACTCTGAATTCCCCCTCTCTAATCACAGCCTCCTATCACACAGTCTATTCCTCTGACTCATGCCTCCTAACCCTACTCTTCATACTCACCTCAATCTTCTGTCTCTCCCTATTCTCCTCAGTTCCAAAGCCTCTTTCTTGATCTTCCTGTGAATTCAACAAGGCTCTGTTCTCCCCTTTTGAGTCTCTTCTTTGTCCTTTCACTGTTCACACTGTGCCAATCTTCAACCCTGAGATACTCTGACCAACCATATTCTCATCTCCTATTAGCAGCTCAAGACAGGTCACAAGATCACATGGACTAAATCCATTACAAATTCATATTATATAACCTCAACTGTCCTCCTTGTCACCTGATAATTCTTTTATTCATTTATGATTGCCTACGTATCTAAATTCCCACAGTGGTTGTTCCTGATCTTCTCTTCTTTGTTCAAGCTACTAACTCCATCCTCATTTTCATCTCCCTCAGCAGATGATTTCACTTCCTATTTTGCAAAGATGATTGAGGCCACCTGTTATGAGTTCTCTTACCTCCTGTCCTCCATATCTCAATACCTCCATACATCTTCACCTAACTTTTCTTTGCTCCAATCTCAGTTGATGAGGTTACTTTTCCCATTGCCAAAGCTAACCCATTCATTTGCACCCCAGAATCCATTCCCTTTGTCTCTTCTAGAAGCTTGCCCCATCAATCATTCCTTCCTCCAATCCATCTACTTAGCCTCCTTCACTGATTCCTCCAAAATGCACATGTCTCTTTATTCTGTAAAAAATAAAAACACCCTACTGTTTATCCTGCAATTCTCTCAAGCTATTGTCTTATTTCTCTTCACTCTGAAATACCAGTAAAGATAGTCTACATTTGCTGTCTCATTTTCTTATATGTTTCTGAAATCTGACTTTGAACCACACTGTTCTACTAAAACAGCTCTTGAAAAGGTCAAGAGTAACTTCTTAATTTCTAAATCCAACATCCTTTCCCCAGTTCTCATCTTCTTCAATCTCTCTGCAGTTTTTTACCCAATTGATCAACTCTCCTTCTTGAATATTCTCTCATCCTTTGGGTTCCATGACATTGTTCTCTCCTGACTCTTCTCCTACCAGTTTGAATGCTTTGGAGTCTCTATAATTTGTTCTTTGTCCTGCTCCTGCTCCTTAGATGTGGCTGCCTCCCAAGTCTCTATACTTGACCTTCTTTTCTTCTCTCTACATATCCAGCATTGGTTTCAATAACATCTGCATATATGCCTCTCAAATCTATGCACTGAGTCTTAGTCTAGTTCCTCAACTTTTTAGGCCACTTATGAATCTACCTAATTGTTCTATTAACTAGCTCATATCTCCATATTTTCCACAATAATAACACATTAAACTTGGCTTAATATATGTATGAACTTGTGTGTGTGTGTCTCTGTGTGTGTGTGTATAGAAAGAGAGAAAACATAGTGTGTATACACACACATTATATATACATATATACTGTATAAAAGTGATATACAGACACTTTCAAGGTCTCTCTTAAAAACTTTGGAACTGATTGTATCACATGGGAAACACTGGTACAGGACTGCTCAGAATGGCATGCCCTCATCAGAGAAGGTGCTGTCATCTATGAGCAAAGCAGAATTGAAGTAGCTCCAAAAGAAACATGAGATATGCAAATTTAGAGAATCCACCCCAAATGTTCACATGGATTATTTGTGTCTGACCTGTGGTAGAGCATTCTAAGCTCATAATGAAAGACAACAACCAATCAACCAATGTATATACAGTATATATGTATATACTGGGTGGGGGTGGAGTTGGAGAGGGTGTGTATGTGCATGTGTGTGTGTGAGAGAGAGAGAGAGAGAGAGAGAGAGAGAGAGGGAGAGAGAGAGAGAGCATACACAACCTCCAATGTACAAGTTCAATAAGCCTGACTGAAACTGAAATAGGGCTAGTCAGGAATGACTTTTATTGCTAAAACTCTGATGACTCTTTCTAATCATGTCTTCTGTTTCTAGATATGTACCAATCATCACTTTAAAGATATGTAGAATTATGTCAGGAATCAAAGTTACAATTGTGGGCCTCTAATTTGCACATTCCATTTCTCTTTCCTTTAAAAAAAATAAGGAATTTGCCTTTCTCAAGGACTGTGATACCCTCCTGCCCTCCATAATATCTCAGGTAGTACTAACATGGCTCATGAATTACATCTCCCAGCTCCTTTAATATCTAAGGCACTGTTCATTTGGAACAGATGACTGGAACTCATTAAGGGCACGTATTACAATCCCCTTGATTATCTCGGATATCAGCTCCTTCTTACCTATATTTGTACCAAAAATTCTGAACACATTGAATGAACCCAAAGAATGATTTGATTTCAAAATGGCAGAATATCTCCAATGGAGTGCCCAAATAATCAATGCTATCTTTCACCAATGACTTGGATAAAGGCACAGGTGAGATCTCTCAAATTTGCAGGTGACACAAACCTGAGAAGGATGGATAGAACACTAGGTAGTAGAGTAAGGATTCCAGAGGATCCTGACAGGTTAGAATATAGGACCAAATTACTTAAGCTGAAATTTATTAGGGATAAATACAAAGTCTTACACTTGGATTCAAAGCATGAACTTCATAAGAACAAAGTGGTGAGCTATGGCTAGTAGGTTATTTATCTGAAGAAAGATCTAGAGGTCTTAATGGTCTCCTGGAACAAAATGAATCAGCAGTGTGATATCTCAGTCACAAATATAAAGCAGTCATAGGGTGCATTGAGGAAAGTATAGCTTCTAGGAATAAAGATACTTTACTCTGTCATCATTAGATGATATCTAGAGTACTATATTCATTTCTGGTCATCACATTTGAGGAAGTTCATTGGTAAGTTGGAGAATGTTAAGAGGAGGGCAACCAAAATAATGAAGGGCCTTGAGCTGATGCCATATGAGGATCTGTTGAAGGAACTGAAAATGTTCAGAAAAGAAGACTTGGGCAGGGATATGACAGGTATCTTCAAATATGTTAAGGGATACCATGTGGAAAAAGCATCAGATTTATTCTGCTTTGGCCCAGAGAGCAGATCTAGCAACAACATGTAGAAGTTACAAAGAGATAAATTTGGCCATGAGTCCCAAGCACTGTGCAAATTTATTTTGCAAATATTACCCCATTTGATCCTCACAACAACCCTGCAAGGAAGAGAGGAAACTGAAGGAAATAGAATTTAAGTAACTTTCCCAGGGTCATACAGCTAATAGTATCCGAGGCTGCATTTGAACTTGTCTTCCTAATTCTAAACCCAATATTCTATCCTCTGTTCCACCAGCTATATGAGGCAGGTCAGGAAAAATTCTTGGGGCTATCCAAAAGCCTTCCTTGAAAGGTAGTGCATTACTCTTCTCTATATATTTCCAATTCAAAGCTGAATGACCACTCATCAAGTTTATTGTAGAGTTTGTTCTTTGTTGGGTTACATTTAGGTCCCTTCCAACACTGAAGTTATGTGATTCTTAAAGTTTCTACCTGCTAAAAATGAGCCAATTCCATTTTCAGGAGGGGAGGAGGGAAGGAAACCTGAGCTGATGGTCCATCTTGGCCTTATTTTAGAACTTATTCAAATGAGAGTGAGGCAAAGGAATCGAGAATGGACAGCCCTTGAAGGTAAAACCTGAAAATACACTGAGGAAGCTTAGGAGCAATCTTCTCTAGAAGCTGAGCTAGTTTTTCTATCTAACCTATATAAGTTAAGTCATCTTCTGGGATTCCCAGCCTTCCCAACAGGAATTGTTCAATCTTTTGACTTGACAGTGCCATTACTGAGGAAGCCAGCAGAATGGCTCATCTCTGCTCACTCTTTTAAATCAATCTTGCTCAGGAAGGGGGAAAAATAAGCATGTTTATACCTGAATACATCCCTTGAACAAGGGCCCTCATAGTATAATTCACATCCCTGGCCTTGACTCCTACCAAAGTACATTGTATGGTTTGCTGGTTTTCTATAAGGGACTCTTTTTTCTCATTTGGCTCATAGCCTTCCTATTGTAGGACTTATTCAGTATCAATAGTATGATAGATTTAGAGCTGGAAGGAACCTCAGAGTTCATCTGGTCCAATTCCCTCATCTGACAGATGTGAAAACTGAGGCCCAGATGTATTTAATGACTTAACCAAGGTAACACAGGTCATAAGTGGCAAAGGAAGAATTTCTAAAGGACACAAATCTAGAGCCAAAAAGTGCCTTAGAGGCTATCATGCTTAGGGGTTTTTAACCTGAAGTATGAATTTGTGATTTTTTTAAAAAATGGATAACTATTCCAATATAATTAGTTTCCTTTGTAGTCTTATGTAATTTTACTTTATTGTATAAATTTAAAAACATTCTGAGTATTCCATAAACTTCAGTGGACACTATCAGTGGACATGATACACAAAAAAGGTCTAGAACTCCCTGATCTAATCCAAACCCATTTCATTTTACAGATGAGGAAACTGAGGTCTCACCTTAACAGAGAAGGTTATGATGGGAAATAAGCATCAGAGACAAACTTTGAACTCACATCAACTGATCCTAGGACTGTGGAAAGTTAACGTCCCCAAAGACATCAAAGCCAGGTCATGCGTGCTATCATTGCCTAGCCTCCAAAGCAACTATTGGGAGCTTTTATAATTCCTATTTTTAAGTATCTTTCCCTCTTTTCCACGAAAAGAACCATAGAGATGGAAGGGATATTATAAATCATCAGTTCTAACCTCTTCATTTTACACATGTGAAAATGGAGATTTAAACTGTTAAGGTGACTTGTTGAAAACTATATAGCTAATTAGTGTCAGAATTGGTGTCAGCCTCCAGGCTTCTTTACTTTTTCTTCTTTCCACTTTTTCTTCTTTCCATTCACCACATTTAGCGTTTCTTTTCTTCTACTGTCTTTCTTTTCTTCCCTCTTATCCCCCCACCCCAGTCCTATCACTGTCTGCACTAGATAGGGTTCATTGTTACTCCTGTTAAAGAAGCTTCAGCCCATTCCAATAGACCAAGCCTGGAGATTAGAAGTGCTGATGACACCTCAATGTAGACTATACCTGGAACCTTTTATTCCTGCAGACTGAAACCAAACACTTCTTTTTGTAGTTTGAGTTGTCTAACATCTGAAATCATTCTCAAACAAAACAAGCAATTCAAGACCACCAGAGAGTGAATAGAGTGTTCAAATGTCCCACTTATCACACCTTAGTCCATGAGCCAAGGTGTGTTCTTGTCTGTCGCAACCGGACATGCTATTCTCAAAATCAACTTAATTTCCTTTTGGCTTTACCTTGTGAGACTCAGGAAATTATTCAACTGTCCTTTCATATCAAACTGATGCTTTCAAGTCATATAAAGTAGACAAATGAATAATAATACATGGCAAGAAGGCAGTAAGGTCCCTAATGTTTCATCACTAGCCTCCTGTAAAAGCAAGAGTGACAGAGCTGTGAGTTGTAGAATCTAGGGGAATCTGAATCTGGGTCTAGGGATCTTAGCAAGCCACTCTACGGGAAAGAAGAAAAATATTTTTACACTCCAAAACAGCATTTTTCACTTAATTAGCCCAAGGTCCACAATTACCCAGCATCGATGAACTTCAATTGTTGGAAAAGAAAATGCCCAACATTTGTCAAATACAACCACAGTTAACGATAGTTGTGGGCATGAAGACCCTGAAAACTAATTCCCAATAAGGTATATTTAGAGCCTTTGAACAATGCTGGAAGAACTTTTAAAACACCTAGAAATCTAGCACGAGGTCCCATTTAAGGCATCTAACCCAGAATCTCTTATAAGGAGGCCCATTTGTCCCAAGAACCACCATGAGACAGTGTGATACAGAGCAGAGTCATCAAACATACTGTCCACCCCAGAATTACTTCTCAATGCAGCTCAAGCAGATTAAAAAGTAATTAGGAAATATTTAACAAAAGAAATAAATATACAACCAAGCTTATCTAATGTCAAGGTGTGGGGTTTTTTATGTGAATATGCAGCCCACAGGGAACCTTATACACAGTTTAGTGGCCTGAGTTACTACTTGAATCTGACACCATTGGTACAAAGAATAAAGCGATGGATTTGGAGTCTGATGACCTGGATTAAGTTCCCTCCTCTGCAGTTCACTACCTTCTGACCTTGGTCACATCACTTATATTTGCTGTTCCAGCTCTAAATCTATGATCTTATGATTTAAAAAAACAACCTTTTTTTATAGAAACGATCTTGCGAAATAGGTAGCGAAAATAATACAGTTGAGAGAACTGAGAACCAACGATATAACATGACTTGCCCAAGTGTCAACAAATAAGTCGCGAAGTCCGGATTCTGTACTGGGTTTTCTGATTACAAGACAAGTGCCTCACCCTACTGACTCTCATAGGTCTAAGAACGTAAGGCCAAAAGAGGATAAAGCATCAGAACAGGCCACTTGATGTTCAGTGATGAGCTAACACTTTGCTTCCATTTCTCTGTTTCTGTTTACAACTAACTTTATCTCAACTTCTAACACTTAACTTTCACTAACCTGAAAAGCACAGATGTCCTCTGGAGGATTTTTAAGGAATTGTGAAGAGACAAGGAAGCCATACTAAAACACAAACTAATCTAATCATCAAACATCTTCTGGTTACTACCATATAGCCATTGGTGCTGAAGGCCTTAACGCTATTCCACTAGGAAATTCTATTCAGTCCTATTGGAAGGAAGGATGCTCAATCCATCATGTAAAATGCCCTCAATGTCAGTAATCAATTGCACTGTAAAAAATAAGGGCAAATTAGGGCTAACACAATAAGGAACTCAACATCCAGGGGGGAAAAATTTCCCATGCAGAGGGCAAGAAAAATATATACTCATTATAGCATTTTTTTTACTTCTGGCAATGAGAAACATCATAATATAGTAGCAAGAATGTTGAATTTAGATATAAACTCCCAGGCTTAGAATCCAAGCTCTGACATTTACTATATGTGTAAATTTGAACAAATTGCAATTTCCCTGGGCCTAACTTCCTCATCTTTAAAATGAAGGAGCTGGACTAGATGGACTCCAAGGTCCTTTGTAGATCTAAATCTCTGATCTGATGACTTCTAGTTCTAGCAAAGAGGTAGCATAAGTTTGTTAACTATAACCAACATCATCCTTTAATTAACTTCTCTTTAAAGAAGGCCTTGAAGTAGCCACCGTAATGATACCTTTCTTCAAACAGTGAAAATGAAATGCACAGATTTGGTGAAACTGACCAAGAGTCCCAGTATCTTTCTATAACTATCTTATATGTACCTTCGGAGATGATCCAGCAAATCTTTCATCCAATCAGGATCACTGTGGAATGATCTGAAAGTCAATCCAGATTTTTAAAAAAGGTAGCCCCTACTCTTTGGCAATGATAAATACACACATACATACATACATGCATATATACATACATACTCATATGTGCATAAAGAGAGGGTGTAACTAACAGGGAGTTCCCATGAATTTGGGGGTTACTGAACTAATTATAATTTATGGCTATAAGAGAATGCTATTGTGCCATAAGAAATGACAGAAAGGATGGATGGATGCAGAGGAATACGAAGTGAACATAACCAGAAGAACAATTTATGTAATAGCAACATGCTCGTTTAAGAAACAACTTTAAAAGACATAAAAATTCTGACGAATATAATGATCATTACAGTTCCAAAGGACTAATTATGAATGCTACCTATCTCCTGATAAAAAGGTGATGGTCTCAATATGAAGAATGAAACATTGTTACCTCATTTTTCAGACATGGTCAATGTGGGATTTTGTTTGGCAATGTTCATTTATTTACAAAGGTTTTATTTTTCTTTTCTGTTTCCCCAAATAGGAGATGGGAGGTTTAAGAGGGGGAAGAGAGAAAAAATAAATGTTTGTTAATTTAAAAAAATTAAAAATATTTCCTTCCTCAGTCTTCTAGATGGTGGCAGCTAGGTAGCACAGGGGATAGAGTGCTAGAATTTGGATCGAGAGGCCCAAGTCCAAATCTTAACTCTGATACTTATTAGCCATGTGATGCTGAGCAAGTCACTTAACTTGTCTCTTCCTCAGTTTCTACAACCTTAAAATGGACATAATAATAACATCTATGTTGTTCTTGTGGGGATCAAATGAGGTAGCATAAAAAAAGCCTTTTGAAAACCATAAAGTGTTATAGAAATGCTATTATTATTTATTGTCAATAATTACTCCAAAGAAGGGGTGTGTAAAACCCCATTTGGAAAGTCTTGCCAGCATCTACCAATCCCTGTGGTCAGGAAATCCTAACTTGAATCCATTACTCAGCAGCACTGAGTCTCTGTGATTTGCTCGTAAGAGCTGGAAAAGGACTACTTGCCAACCTCTACATAATAACCCACTACTCTCCTATTGATATGATAATGATGCCCATCCAAGAGACACAATTATTGTGGAATTCAGGGGCTTATTCCTTAGACCCAAATAGGAAGGTATCAAGAGTAGGGCCAAAAATGATTTTTAAGCCAAACTTATAAGATATGTCTTAATAGTTTTTGTGGATGCTGCATCCCTCAATGTTTGTTTGATACCTTTTTTATGTTCATTGTTATACATTCTGCCATATAGAGCTTTACTTTATAACAAAAAAGTTAGAGCAACAGCAACCGTTACAATCATCAGGCCAGACAGTGAATGAAACATTCCCTATCTGTTGTCCCACCCAGAACCTCTTTTCCAAGAAGAGAGAAATAGGTTCCATCACTGTCCTAGGACCATGATGCATCACTAATCAAATGTCAGTTGTCATATTATCTCAGTCATTGCGTGTATTGTTCTTTGGTTCTACTTTCTTCACTTTGCATCACTTAATGTCTTCCTATATTTCTCTGAACTTCTTCAGTCCCTGATATTTATAGCACAATAACATTTTATTAGATTTATGTTTGCTTAGCCATTTGTTTTGCCATTCCCTATCTATGGTCACTCACTTTTCTAGGCCTGTGAGCTGCTACTGCCTTCCCCTCAAACGTTACCTTCTATCATCTCTGTATTTATTGTGCATGTCCATGTATGTCCATTAGAATGTAATCTCCTTCAAGGCAGGCATGTTTTTGTTTTTTCTTTGTATCACCACTGCTTAGCAGAAGGCCTAGCATATAGTAGGTATTTAATAAATGCCTATTAGTTGATTGGTTTGTTTCCATTTTGGAATGGAATAAAGTGTGTTTCAAAGAAAAGCAAGTTATATATGTACGATAATCCAACCTGAAGGGGAAATAAGCTGGTACTTTTGGTAATAGGAGGAAACTACTCCCTTACCCTCTGATATCTTCTAGTCCTGACATTATATACCTTAATGCCTTTGAGGGGGTACCGCCTTTGTTTTGTTGTATGAGTTCTGCATAGTGGTCATGTTCCAACCAATATCCTGTGGCTATTTTGAATGGGAAAGCTAATTTGCTTGTGTCATGCTAAGAATCCATCTCCTAATACAAATGTAACAGGTTAGAACATAGCAGTTAAGCTGCTATGACCATAGAGAAAATCAAAACAAACTTCAAGAAGACTGAACAATATGTGATCCCATAGCTCATGCTGCTATCCAGAGACCAGAATTGGGATGAGGAAGGGTTGGTGTGAGGTGGCACTGGAATTTTTTTTGAAGCAATGGAAACAGACCAGCCCAACTCCAAAAATATTGTTCCCTTTACTGAAATACACACTTGAGGGGAAAAATAGAAATGGTGCAGAAAGAAAGGAGAGAGATGGATGAAAACAAAGAGGGAGGAATTGAGGCAAAAGGGCTAAGAGGTGGCAGGGGGACCATAGCACAAACTTAATAACAAGCTAAAATACAAATAACAACAATAGTCCTCATATCTGTGACTCAGCTCAGTACCCTGAGGGAAGTCAGCAAACGGAACACAGACCAACCAGTAGCTGGGTCTCTATAGCTAATCCAGGTCAGCAAGCTAAAGCAATAACGGAAAAGTTTGCTGCTGCTTTAAGAAGCTAGAAAGGAAGGGGCAGCAGAGAGCAGTTCTTGACATAACTCTTAAATATACCTGCTTATTCTTCTTGGTTGCTTTCAATTCACTGAAATTGGAAGGCCACTGAAAAGAGTCACAGCTTCTGAAATACAACTCACCATGGCCCCACTCAAAAGCAGAGCTGTTCTCTTAGTGTTATGCTCTGGGGAGCTGGAGCTTTCTGCGAAAATGTTTTCCTCAAGCCCCTGCTCCCCAGAAATCCAAATCAACATACCTTTCCTATATAGGATGGAGAAGGAGAGGGCAAATGGGTCATAGTCCTATGACAAACTCCATAGGAAAAGAGAATGAGAAGAGGGAGGGCTTAGTCAGATGAGTTCTTAGTACTACTATCTGAATCAGAGGACTATGGAAGAGTACCCTAAAAAAGGACAGCCTGGTCTCATTCCAAGGTGACCACTTACCCCAAATCAGATAAAGCTGTTCCCCAGAAGGCAAAGATAGAAATAGAATCCTGTTCATCAAAATATTCACTACAATACTTTCTATAGCAGCAAAGAATTGCAAATAAAGCATGTTTGTTAAATAGGGAAGAGCTAAAGAAATTGTGAGGTTATGATCGTAATGGAATATCAGTGTGCTGCAAGAACAGATGAAGATGAAAATTCATAGAATTATTGGAAGACCTACATGAACTGATACAAGCTAGTAGGCAGAATCAGGAAAACGATGCACATGACAACACTATAAATGGAAAAACAAAACAAAGAAAAACTGAAAATGAATGCTGTGTAATTGTATTAATGAAATTTGGCCTGGAAAAGGACATAGAAGAATTCACTTATCTCCCTTCTTTTCAGAAGTGGGATACTATGGATAAGGAACACTGTATATTTAATGTTGGACTACTTTAATTAAACGTTAGTTTTGCTGAAATATATTTTTCCTTTTTTGTTTTTATTCATTGTTTTAAAGGGAGGTTCTCCAGTTTGGGAAAAAGGGAAGGATACATTGAAATATGAAAGAAATTTTTTAAAAGATATCAATAGAATTTTTCATAAATCATTACCTCAGGTTTATTAACATCCCCCTCTTTAATGTATGAAATGGCAGGTACCATGGACAGTTCCAGGGAAGGCAGGGTATGTATGGAGAGGTAATGGGCACTTTCCTGAAAGCCTCAGCTTGAGAAATATGGAGGCTAGAGTGAAGAGTCTGACCCACTCTTATATCACAAACTGGACAGCAGAAACAGACCAGACATCCCATCAAGCTACAAGTCTGAATTTAAAGAGGAACAAGCACAAAGAAGAATTTTCTCCTAAAGGTTGTCTACCTTAGGGTAATATCCACCAGAAAGGAAAACAATAGGAAGAACAAGATACAGTGGTTTCCATTTTCCTATTACTCTTCTATTTACTATTAATTTCAGCCTATCAACTAGCAAAGATGGAAATATTCTAAGCACTGTGATGTGTCACGATGTAATGGCAAGAGCACTGAACTTAAAAAACCTAAGTCTAAGCTTGGACAAATTATTTAACCTCTCTGTGGTCAGTTTCCCCATGTGAAAAATGGACATAAGAGTATTTATGTTAAATGCCTCCTAGAAATATTAAGATACTCAGATGAGATCATAGAATACTGTCATCTAATCATGATCACCCCCCTCCTTTTATAGAGGCAGAAACTGAGACTCAGCAAAGGGAAAGCACAAGATCAAGTTCACATATCTAGTAAGTTGAAGAGCACCAGGACTCAGGCACACAGGTTTTCTGATCTCAAGTTCTGTGTTTATTCTACCAGGGCCATGCTGCCCCTCAGAAAGAGCATGTAGCCAGAAAACATTATAAATAAATATAAGCTATATACTACCATTTCCTTTTGCCCTGATTTGGCCAATTTCAGTTTTCTTTTCTGACCTCTCTAAGAAGGGAAATTCCTTCCAGGCAGGGATTTTCCACCCCTGAATAAGCACTGGGTACCACATTAATGACAATATGGACATTATCTATGAAAGAATGATAGCTGAGGAGATAGTATCCTCAAAGCAAACACAACAGAGACCTCAGGAACAACAGGCCTTGAAAATTGGACACACTCCAAGAGAGATTGCTGAATGCACCTATCTAGGAATGAAATACGCTTATTCTCACTGGTCCTTTTCCCATGTCCCAACATATTTCAATACAAAGGTTTTCCATGTAAACAATATTTAGCTTGCTTCTATTAAGCTTAAGACAAGCTTCCCTGAAATCACCAAGGCACCTAGCCATCGATGCTCCCACCACTGTGATCTGACTCTCTCTGGTACATGAGCCAATTAGTAGTTACAGGCAGGTATTTGCTTCTTTCCTCTGAAGACTAGTTGCAATGGCTCTAGTCATTAACTGCAGTGTAGGACAAATGCAAAGTCTGGCTTTTTCCTCCTTGCTTGCTCCACAATTAATTTTGCAGCTGCTTATGGGTACCTTTGTAGAAGCTACTTGGAATCCTGATGGAGCAAAGACATAGAGGAAGGAAAATAAAAGAACCTGTTTCTATTTTGTGGGATAGTAGGTGAGTCTACAGGCATTGATTAAGCACATATAATATGCCAGGCACTAGACAACTACTGGGGATGCAAAAAAAGGCAAATAGTCCCTGACTTCAAGGTGCCTCCACTCTAATGGAGGAGAAAACATACAAAAACATGTACATGCAAGATATATACCAATCAAATCAGAGGTAATCTCAGAGAAAAGGCTTCATAACCTTATCAGTCATTCCTCACAATTAGACCATACAATCTTTGAAGCCCAGACCAAGATTGATCCTTTGTTGCATCCATCACAGAGCCTGGACAAATGCTTTGCACATTGTAGGTTCTCAATAAAGTTTTGTTGAGTTGGAGTGGTGTTTAATCACCTTATGCCTTAGATTAATAATAAACTATTTCACATGTGGATGCCTTATCTCCAAATGATGCTGTTATTTGATAATGCAAGCCATGTTTTGTGATGTGTGTGTGTGTGCATATAATCTTACCTAGCCATAAGCAAAGGACATATAAGCCACTCAAATATCTGATAGAACGAACTGGTATGGGAGGAATTCATATCCCAAGTCTACTACTTACTCTCTGTATGACTTTGGGCAAGTCAATTAACTTTCCTTTGCCTCAGCTTCCTCAGCTGCAAAATGAAGAAAATTGGACCAGATGGCCTCTGAAGTTCCTATAGCTATGAAGTGATTGTACCAAGCATGCAAAATAAAGCATTTGGACTTTGCCTGGGCTCTAAGCACACAGAGCCCAGGGATACGTACTGGCCATGTGCTATCACTAGGGCAGAGGATTTAAAGACAAGACTGGTTTTAAGTATAAGGTATGGAGGAGGATAGCAGAGCTTGGTACTTGCCACTTGGGCAGGACTACCATGCTTAAGCAGTTTAGGTGCTGTGGACAGAAATCCTGACTCACTAGAGGAAGCTAGGTGTCACAGTGGATAGAGCACTGAGTCTGAGTTCAAATTTATCCTTAGATACTTAATACCTCTGTGATCCTCGGCCTTAGCCTCATTCTTCCTCAGTTTCCTCAACTGTAAAACAGAAACAGTAAGAGCACCTACCTCCTAAGGTTGTTGTGAGGATCAAATTTTATATATGTATGTATGTATGTATAAGTGTATATGTATTCATATATATGTATATCTATATCTATATATGTGTGTATATGTATGTGTGTGTATGTAGATATAGATATATATATTTCTTAGCAAAGTTCCTGGCTCATAATAGATGCTGAATAAAGTCTTGTTCTCTTCTGTTCCCCCACCACCACTACACAAATAAGACTTGCCCAGTCTGAAATGGAAAGAGACCATTAAAGAAGGACCCCCTAAAAGCTGGATATCTGCTCAGAGAGCCAACTCCAAAGTCTTCCTCATCATCTTAGACTCCTCTTTGCCATATCTGTCTTATTTGACACATTTTTCTGAACACCCCCACCCTCAATTTCATTTAGTTTATACTTTTTTGTACCCAGAGAGACATCACAGTATTCTTTATAGTGAGTCAATCTTAGATTCAGAAAGACCTAGTTTCAAGTCCAAACTCTAACCCATACCGGTTGTGTGACTCTAGTCATGTCACTTAACTTGGAGTTCTCTAGGCAACGAGTTGCAAAGAAGGTGCTGTTACGCATTTGGAGTAAGGAATTTCTTCACCAGGAATTTCCTTAGACTGTTAAAATGTGTGTGTCCAGTTCCTATTGCTGTATTTTGCATATATTTACACATGTACCTATATCCCTGCTATAGGCTCCTTGAAGACAAAGCAAGTTTCATTTTTATCTTTGTACACCTAGCACCTAGCCCATGATAAATAATGTTTGCTGATTGAGAGGCCTTCAAAGTACCTCAATAAATTGGCTATTGATCTACCACAAAAGTTGGATGTAAGAAAGAAACCTAAGCAAATCTCCTTACTGGCTTCCTACCAAGAACATCCAGGGGAATTGTGGGGCCCACCTAACACTGGGAGTTGATGTCTAGTCCAAGGAGAATGAGTACATTGATGTTAACTTGCTATGATCCATTCTAATATTCTGATTAGAGCTTTATACAATGTGTTTTTAAGTTCCCTTTAATGAAAACACTTCAGGGTTAAAGGACAAAGGAGGGGTCTCCTTAGCATAGGATGGGGGTGAAATTGAGGGCAAAAACTGGTTTTTTTTCTTTGTGTCCTCAGTGTTTAGCTCTGTGCCTAGCATATAATGAGCATTTAATAAATGCTAGTTAATTGGATAATCTACACAAACCTCTAGACCGGGGTCAGAACTGAGGACACTACCCACAAAGGGATTAAGCCAAAGAAGGTCACAGTAGATATCATAGGCATCGCCCTCCTTTGATCATGCAACCATGGTTTAGCCATTTTTTCTCTTGAACATTTACCCCACCCCAAATTAGAAAAGTGGGGACCAAAAAGGCCCCAAGTTGCTATGGCTGATACCTCAACATACCTTCTGGTATTGAGTAGTACACATGGCAAGATGGGGTAAATATCTGATTGACAGAACGTACCTTGGACCTTGCTACTAAATAGGGTTGAGCGCTCATTGCAGATCAACTGGGTGAATATCTTTCCATTTTTAACACACTCCAACTTGTATTATAAAAACGTTATAATGTCTGCTTCCCCATAATTTCTATTCACTGCTTCTAATTCTGCAAACTCTAATTCATCAAATAATCTAAATCCCTCTTCTATGGAATAACTTCTCAAGTATTTGGAGATAGCAATGTGGTCTCCTCACACTAGATGTCTCTTTTTCTAGAAATTCAACTCCAGTTCCTTCAATCACTGAGATAATAGCATGATATAAGGGAAGGGGAAAGGTATTTTAAGCAAACTACTATGTGCCAGGCACTGTGCCAAGTGCTTTACAAATATTAACTCATTTGATCCTAACAGCAACCCTGTGATGTACTTGCTATTATTATCACCATTTCACAGGCAAAGAAACTGAGGGAAAAAGAGGTTGAGTGACTTTCCCAGGGTTATATAACTTTACTCTGGGCCCAGTACTCTATCTGCTATGCCATCCAGCTGCTCTACACACACACACACACACACACACACACACACACACAAGCAAATACACATATACACATATATCTATCTATATATCTGTGTGTAAATTTAGTTTGTGTTTTTGTTTCTATTTACATTTTATGTTTGTGTTATGTGCATAATTATTTTTATGTGTGTATATAAATACATGTGTGTATATCACTGTACTTGAATCATTGTTCTGCTACTTGGTATGTATGTGACCCTAGACAAGTCACTTACTATGTCTGCACTTCAGTTTCTTCAGGTGTAAAATCAAAAGGGGTTTAATATATGATCTCTAAGTTCCCTTAACAATTCTAAACCTAAGACCTAGGACATAGCCATCATAGACAACTCTTTCAACTCCCTTCACTGTCTTGGTCATCCTAATTAAGAAACTAGAGCTTATTCAAGTCTCCCTTTAAAATGAAGTGGCCAGAATTGTATGTAATATTCCACATGTAGTCTAACCATTTATAACAAAACTGGTATCTCTCTTATTCTACCCAGTACACAACTGTTGATGTAACCTGAGGTCACATTAGCCATTTGCAAGACTATTCCATAGTCTTGACTTTAAAATTATTTTAAAAGAACCTTGTCTCTCATTACTTCATGCATTCTTTTTACTTGTTAATTTATTCAATAAACGATTTCACAAATTTAAAGATAGAGGGAGCCTCAGAATTCATCTGGTCCAACCTCATAATTGTATAGATGAGAGAAAAGACTGTAAAGGTCAAATGACTTGACTCATATGAAGCGGCAAAGCCATAACTCCAGAACTGGATGAATTTTCCATTGTTTCATAGTAAGTGCCTGGGCTTTTAAAGACCTTCAGAATCTAACCTCTTCCTACCTTTCTAGTCTTCTTACACTTTACTCCCTCCTCCTCCTCCTCTATAATCTGATCTCACTAGCCACCTGTCTATTTTTCAAACAGAACACTCCATCTCCAGAATCCCTTCCTTTTCATTGGTTGTCTCTCCCATGCCTGAAATGCTCTCCCTCTTTGTTTTCACCTTCTGGTTTCCCTTAAGTCTAAGCTTAAATCTAACCTTCTACAAGGATACTTTCCCACTCTCCAACTACTACTGTCTGCTCCTCTGAGATTACCTCGGTAGTTGTTTGTGTGCAGTCTCCTCCACTAGGATGGGAGCTCCTTGAGAGCAGGGATTGTTTCTGCCTTTCTTTGTATCCCTGGTGCTTAGGTAGCATTGAGTGGTACACATAGCAAGATGGGGTAAATATCTGATTAATAGAATGTACCCTAGACCTTGCTACTCAATAGGGTTGAGCACTCATTGCAGATCAACCAGGTGAAAATCTTTATATATAGGTGCTATGTTCTTGGAACACAGTAAACATTTATTGACTGACTGATGGCTCTAGGCTCTAGAAGAGATGAGAAGATAAATAAGATATGGCTTCTATTCTCTAAGAATTTACCACCTAGTAAGAAAAAAATAAAACATTTATAGATAAATAAAATTTGAATTATATATAGTGAGATCATATAGATATACATGTATATATACACATTGCATATGTAATATGCATATATATGTGTGTACATATGTATATACATACATGTGTGTGCACATAATATACATACATATGTAAAATGTGTGTATAGAATGTACCATGCTATCCAGAGGTATAGTAGTGTGACAGAGAGCCATCTGCATTCAAGATCAGATGTGGGTTTAAGTCTTGCCTCTGATACTCTGTCTGTGATCCTGTGTAAGTCACTTAACCCAATGCCCTTGCCAAGCAACTCTCCAATTTGCAAAGCAAATACCAATCCACATGGATGGGGAAAGTGGCCTGAATAGGAGAGTTCCCTGTACTATTATTAAATCACAGGTACAGTTCAAAATAAGAAAATACTGTTAGACAAGGGAGAAACCACTTTCAGCCGAGGAAACCAGGAAAAACTTCATGGTGAGGCAGCATCTGTCAAATGGGCGGATAAATCAGACCTTCCCAATTCTATACTTGAGTAGCTGATTTATATCTTTTCAACAAAAGCACAGATTTTATACTTATTCCAATTAGATCTCATCTCATTAATTTTAGCCCATGTTTTCAGTCTCTCCATATAATTTTAAATCTTGACTTCACTATGTAACATAGAGAATCCTTTCCAAATATGCTAAATTTGCAATTTTCCCCCAAGTCTTAGATGAAAATATTGAAAGGGACAGAGCCAAGGACAAAGCTCTCCAGAATGCCAGGGGAGACCTCCCTCCAAGTTGACATTGATCATTCATCAACATGACATTCTTTTAGATTTCTAAACCACAAAAACCAGTGAAGTCAAGGGAAATCAGTTTGGGTTCAATGGATAAGCCTTCCTCCTTCTCCTAAAAGCACTCCAAGCTGAGACAGTGTACTTATATTCAGAAAATCCCTCAGTCCACAGGCTATGTTTATTTGTGCTTCTTTATACATTGCTGTCTAAATGCTCTCTCTCTCTCTCTCTCTCTCTCTCTCTCTCTCTCTCTCTCTTTCTCTCTCTCTCTCTCTGAAACTGGTATCCTTATCTCACCCAAGCTGGAAGGGCAGTGGCCTCTCATCGGCATAATTCCATTTTGGAACAGCACAGGGGCTCTTACTTTTCCATTTCTGACCAAAGTCAGTTTGCCTCTCCTTAGGCAGCCTAGTTAATCCCTGCTCCTGAAGACTCACCATAATGGTGGGCTTAATGCTTAGCACATTGCAACTCAGAACTCTCCAGCTCAAGCTATCCACCAGCCTCAGCCTCCCCCAGCAGCAGGGGTGGATTATAGGCATATGCCATTGTCTCTAGCTGCTAAGTGGTATAAAGCTTTTTTCATGCATATTTCTACCTCCCTCCACAGGACAGTGAGCCCAATATAAATATCAACTAACATAAATTCGAAGAACTACAATCTCTTTCTACAAATAAAGAAATTAGATCACAAAGAAGTTAAATAGTTTACATAAGATTAGGCAGCTAGTTAATGGCAAAAGGTAGAGGTGGCTAGATCTCCTAACTCCCAGTCCAATATTCTTTTTTATTTTTTGGAGTGGAGAGGACAGGGCAATTGGGGTTAAGTGACTTGCCCAAGGTCACACAGTTGGTAAGTGTCTGAGGCCAGATTTGAAATCAGGTCTTCCTGACTCCAGGGCCAGTGCTCTATTCACTGCACCACCTAGCTGCCCCTTCAATATTCTTCTAATTATGTCATGTCACCTATTGGCTTTTAAATTTTAAATTGTATTTTTTCAATTAATAAGCATTAATTTTCTCTTTTCTCTTTCCCACCTCTTCTAGCCCCCATGAATGAAAAAAAAAAAAAGTAAAAAATATGAATAATGAAGAAAAACAAATTCCCATATTAACCATGACTAAAAATATATGTCTCATTCTCCATCTTGGGTCCATCGCTTTTGTGTCAGGAGGTGGGTTTGATGCTTTATCAGTTCTCTAGAATCATGTCTGGCCATCATATTGATCAAAGCCAAAAAGAAATCTGAAATGATACCTCAAAAGTTACCAAACTGTGTGTACTCTTTGATATAGCAATACCACTAGTAGACCTCTACCTCAAAGAGATAAAATGAATAGGATTCACATACAACAATATCTACATCAGGGTTTTTTTTGCCATGGCAAAGATCTAGAAACTATGGAGGTACTCATCAGTTGGGGAATGGATGAACAAACTGTGGTCCATGACTATAGATTACTATTCTGCTGTCAGAAATAATGAAATGGAAGGTTTCAGAGAATTCTGGGAAAACCTGTACAAATGGATGCAGAGTGAGATGAGCACCTTATTAATTTTTGTCATTTTTTCCCTTCATAAATAAATCTTCTTTTCCTCTAAAGGAACTTACTATATTATACCATATTAGGAAAAGATATTTTCTATGGTGGAAATAATGTGGAGTCAGAGGACCTGGGTTCAAATCCCAGTTCTGCTCCTTTACTAGTGAGACATTGAGCAAGGAATTTTACCGCTCTGGGCTACAGATGTTTTCCCTACATTTGTATAATAAGAGAGTTGCATACATGATGGCTAAGATAAGGATTTAGAACTCAAGCTCTACATTCCATAAGCCTGTGACTAGCACTACCCTCTACTCATCTTTTGGGCATCATCGCCATGGCATAGCTCACTGTACTGCCAATCATATTCATGATCAGGATGGAAAAGAATGCACATCACCAAATTCAGCTCCAAGTAAGAACAGGATGAAGCTGGCATACAAGGCAAACCTCTGACCCTTTCTGTAATAAGTCCTCAAATAACATCAGTCATGTTGGTAAATCACCTCAGGCCACTGCAGTCTAATGGGTCCGGACAGATGATTGAAAATCCAAAGAAATGTTGTGTTTATCAATTGTCTCATCAAGTTCTTGGGCCTATCCAGTCCTCAGAAGACTCTGTTTCCCTTTGAGACAGGCAGACATGTTCCAAATAATACTTTAGACCTGGGAAATCTGAGATACTCTACCTGTACCTGCTAGGTTGCCATCTCCTTATTGAATTAGAAGCTTCTAGCAGGTAGGGATGCATCTTATTCATCTTCGCATTTAGCAAAGGTCTCAGGAAACGTGTGCCTTCCACCACATGCCACTGGACCACAACTGCCACCAAGTCTTTGGATAAGTTTTTACCCATCATAAAGTGACTGGATCTGTTCTTACCATCTCCTGGCTACAAAGGCAACATGAATAAGGATGAGTGAACTACCATCTGCAAAGGGTCTTGAGGTGGCTGGCTTAAAGTGACCCTGAGCACAGAAGATTATAAATCATGTTCTGATATGACTATGGCTAGCACTTTCAGAACAAGGCTTCCTAAAGGAGAAACTGGGAATTTGCCTGAAAGGTTTATATGGTAATATGTGAAGCCATTGACTTTTCAAGGGCAAAGGAGAAAGTAGTGACAGTTCAAGTCCTGGATTCCTTCAATGGAACATCTACAATGTATGCAGAGAGTTGGCCCTGTGCTAGGCCCTTAGGGTGACCCTGAGGTATAAAACATGGGTGACCTCAACTGGCTTACAATCTAGCTAAGGCATCAAGCCACACATAAGAGTTTCAGCTCCAATATGTATTAGTTGTATGGCTATGGATAGTCAGTTAGCCTATCTAAGCCTTAGTTTCTTCCCCTTTAAAATGGGGATAATAATATTTATGATACCTACCTCACACAATTACTGTAAGAAAAGTACTTTATAAATTTTGGAATTCAATGTGTGGAATAAATTCTATAGCCAATTAATACTAGCCACTGTATAAGTGCCAGGTTGAGTGATACAGGTAAGTGGTCTAGGAAAATGGAGAAAGGGGGAGATCATTGTGGGCTGCATTGTGAACTGAGTGGCCAGTCTTCTTTAGGAATGGCATTTCATTTAGGTCTGTGAGAATGACCATTCATTCTTTAGAATTTGGAGAAGTAGAGAGAGTACTTGAAAGGAGACAGAGTGTAAACACAGGCTCAGGGGGAGGTGGCAATATATCTTGTTTCCCTCTCACAAACTTAAAAAAAAAGATTATGTACATTCATTACCTCTATTTTTCTCCCCTTCCACTCACTTCACAATCCCTTGCAATTTGGCTTTCAACCTGACCACTCCACTACAGTAGCTTTCTCCAGGGTTACCAATAATCTCCTAACTTCAAAATCCAGTGGCTTTTGCTCAATGCTTGTCCTACTTAACTTCTCCATTGCTTTTGACAAGGTCAAGCTCCCCTTCTCCCGGACACTGCCCTTTCATTTCTCTCCTGCTGTCTGTGTTCTCCTTCTAGAGGTTTCTTTTCAATACTCTTTACTAACTCATCTTCCTCTTTCCATTAAATTCAATTCGTCCTGGGTAGTGTTCCCTCCTCCCTTAGTGCTCTCCAGCTCCCATAGTTTCAATGACCATTTCTATGTAGATGACTACCAAATTTATCATTTATGTAAATATAAATATTTAAATATAAAGTATGTAAATAAATATATAAACATATAAAAATCTAGGTAAATATGTAAACATGATTACATAAATATTTTATAGGGTATATATGTATACCTATATAGACAAAGAGTAGATGAGATCAAGATGAAAGAAATAGAGATAAAATAGAGATAGAAATGATAATAAAGATGATAGAGATATCTTCTTCTTTCTACTGAACTCCAGCCTCATATTACCCTCCAACCGCTAGCCATGTCTTGTAGGTATATCAAACTCTTATCTGAAATAAAACTCATTTTCCTCCAAATCCATTTCTATCTCAAATTTCCCTATTTATGTTCAGTGTAACATTGCCCTTTCAGTCACTCAAGTACACACCCATGGAGTCATCCATGATTTTTCCCTTACCCACAATCTCCATATTAAATCAGTTATGAAGTCTTGCCCCTAGTACTCCTTCAGCCTCTCTTGCATTCATCCCCTTATTTCCATTTATACACCCTCTACCCTAGCTCAAGTCCTCATCACATCTTGCCAGGACTATTTTGATAGCTTCAGAATTGCTCTTGTTCACTCAAATATACAAAGCTACCAAATCCAGTCATGTCTATATTCACAGTTCTTCAATACTTCTCCTTTTCTCCATTCACACAGCCACCAAAGTCCCTGTCCTTGTCACCTCTCACCTAGACTACTGCAATAACATCCTAATTACTCCAATTGCCTCCAATCTTTCTTCTCCCCTATCCATCCTCTACACAGTTTCCAAATTGTTATTCTTAAAATACTAATCTGACCATGTCACCCCTCCCCTAAACACACAGACACACAGAGACACACAGAGACACACACAGACACACACACACACAGACACACACACACACACGCAAATCTGTCATGGCTAACTATGAAGCAGATTGCAAGACACTAAGTCTGGCTTTTAAAATCCTCCATAATCAATCAAATACTTACTAAGCAGCTACTATGTGCCAGGTCCCTTACAAGGTGCTGTAGGTACAATGACAAAAGACAAATAATCCCTGTCCTGTGACTCCCATTTGTCTTTCCAGTATAATTTCCTATTACTCCCCTTCCTGCAAATTTCATATTTCAAATTTCGTATTACCTGCATATTTCAGATTGCCATTTAATCTGGGCCCCCATATTCAATATTCTATCACCAGCCCTTCTACCTTTACACAAGTAGTCTCTCAAATTGGCAATTCACTAAATACTGACCGCCATCATGTAGATTCCCTGACTTCCTTCAAAGTACAGCTCAGGTGGCATTTCCTATAAAGGCTTTTTCCAACCCCCTCACTTATTAGTATTTTCTCCTTCCTGAAATTGTTTCATAGTCCTTTACATATAAATGCATGCATATATCCCTCACCAGAGAGGCTGAGGCTTTTTTATTAGTATTTTCCCTTATCCTCCTCACCAGTGAAGACTCTTGCAAATAATAGGCATTTACTAAATATTTGTTGAATTGAATTACAGAGCATGCTGGGGGAGGAGAGGGTGGTTAAGCTAGAGTCCAAAGGGAAAGTTAAGGATGTCGAATACTAGAAGGTAAGGTTGGAGGTAAGTGGCCTGGCATCATGGAAATTTGCCCAGCTTGTTTTGGAAGGTCATCTAACCCTTTCCATGTCACATGTCCCCTATGTTTTTTTTTCTGGCACTGTCACTGGGAAATATATAAAACTGTCTGCTGTTATGACTCACCAGATCTCTGTGTCTTGGAGGCACAGACACCTTGAAATCTCTACTTATCAATGAAGACATACCTCAAGCATACTCTACCCTGGTCTCTGAATTTGGGTCCCATTCAGGAACAATGGGAGGACACCCTGGTGACCTTGAAACTATTTTGCTATCCAAGTCAGCAATTACCAAAATCCGACAATACTTCCTTTACCAGGGAAACTTGAGCCATAGCTGAGGAGTGCTCTCAACTAAATAATAAATCCAAGGAAAATTAAGGTCTCTAAAATCTTAAATAGTTAGTTCTTCATTGTCCATCGAAATAACGTGAAATCTCCACAATATAACCTCAATTTACCTTTCCAGTCTTTTCTCTTGCTATTCCTCTAATGGTACCCTACATTCCAGCCAAACTTCGTTGCATCTATTTCTTTGCTCAACTTCCTTCCACATGGAATGACATTTCAATACCCAGCTCAAATTCTATGTCCTCCATGATTCCTTTGCTGATTTCCTGGTTATAAGGGCTTTCTCCTTCCTATGAATGCCTTTGTTTAAAATACGTCACATATAACTTTGTATTGTATACATATCTCAGCTCTCCAAATAGACTTTAAGTTCCTCTAGGATGGGGACTATACCTTATGGGTCTCTGAATCACGATTAGTACCTAATACAGTCTCTTTCGCACTATGAGTATTCACTAAAGGTTTATTGAATGAAAAATGAGAGAACCAAAGCAACAAAGCAAGTGAGGCTAACAGGAGGTACTTATCTTAACTAGGAATGCCTCCCTCTTTTGATATAAAAGGCAATATTTTATCCATTCTAAATCTGTCACCCTAAGAAGGAGAAAAGCAGAAGGAAGAAACTCAAAGTAAAACCAGAATTTCTCAATCTATTGGGTTGTGGGGATATAACATGCAGACAGTTGATTTTATACATATTAATTTGAGAGGAAGAAGGTTTAGTGGACAGAAAGTCAAATTCAGAGGCAGAAAATCTGAATTTAAATAATGCCTCTGACACATGTTGGCTGTGAGACCCTGGGCAAGTCATTTGATCTCTCAGTGACTGAGTCCATTTTCTAAGACTAGAGACTTTTCCTCCTCCTGACTTTAACAGCTGTGACTCCAGAGTGTCTCCATGGACACCAACTGCAACACAATACAGCCAAGCCCTGGGTGAGTAATAGCCACCAGCTAGGATGCCCAACATCCCCATCTGCCATCAGAAGCAACCTTGAACATGCACAGCAAGGCTAATCACGACTGGGATCGAGCTTCCCATGGGGGAAAGAGACCCAGTGGATGCCTTTGACATTCTGGAAGGGCAACAGCAAGAGGGATAAGGAAGTGGCACCAGAGAGGAGATTTTCCTTTTCGTAGGTCCAAAGAGGGTCCCTGGTTGACAGACAACTTGTTCTACATGCTGCTGGCTAAGCTGCATTGCAGCATTTCACTGATGTTGTTTAAACATCATTGGTGGTGCAGTTCCCATCCTATTGCTACCTCATCTGCAGCACAACTTCAGTCTGGTCATCATCTGAAACCTTTACTGGAGCTCCATGGTTATAACAAAGCCTCACTAATCTGGGCTCATTTTTGTTTTTAAAAATAAGGAAAAGGGAAGGATGGATGGATGGATGGAAGGAAGGGAGAGAGGGAAGGAGGGATAGAGAGAGGGGGGAAGAGAAAGAAAGAGAGAGAGAGAAAGAGAGAGAGAGAGAGAGAGAGAGAGAGAGAGAGAGAGAAAGGAAGAGAAAAGAAAGAAAAGAGAGGAGGAGGGAGGGAGAGAGGAAGGAAGGAAGGAAGGAAAGAAGGAAGGAAGGACGGGAGAGAGGGATAGAGGGAGGGAAAGAGGGAGGAGAGAAAGAAAGAGAGAGAAAGAAAGCGAGAAAGAGAAAGAAAGAGAGAGAGAAGGAAGGAAGGAAAGAAAAAAGAAAAGAAAGGAAAAGAAAAGAAAGAAAAGAGAGGGAGGGAGGGAAAGAGGGAGGGAAGAAAGAAAGAAAGAAAGAAAGAAAGAAAGAAAGAAAGAAAGAAAGAAAGAAAGAAAGAAAGAAAGAAAGAAAGGAAGGAAGGAAGGGAGAAAGGAAGGAAGGAAGGAAGGGAGAAAGGAAGGAAGGAAGGAAGGAAGGAAGGAAGGAAGGAAGGAAGGAAGGAAGGAAGGAAGGAAGGAAGGAAGGAAGAATATCTTTCATTTAAGTTGGATTTTAACGTGGACAAAATTCTTACTCCAGGTGAACTATGAGAGATAGGTAAGTAGTACTATCTCCATTTGAAAAATGAGGAACCCAAAGTCATATAGTTAATAAACATCAGAGCTAAGATTCAAACCTGTATATCCTAAATTTAGGTCCAGCACCAAATACATGATACCACATCTGATCATGAAGGCAGCCACCAGACTAAATTATTAAGAAGCTTGAAAATGGGAGTATTTCTAAAGAAATTCCATGTTTCTACTTTCTCTGCAGAAAGTTTTTTCCCCTTCATTCTCTGTTGGACATGGAAGGGTTGGGGGGAGGAAGAAGCAGCATAGATGACCATGTCATAAGCAGAAAAGGAAAGGGCAGAGGTGGAGGATTCAGATCCAGGAATGATGCATTATATGCTGAGCATAACAAGTAGATCTGCCCAAGTGGGGCTGAAGTTATTTGTCGGGAAGTAGTTGAAAGCAGGTTTTCTAGGAAAGGTAGGGCCAGAGTCTAGGGGACCTTAAAAGTCAGAGCAGTTTGGGCTGGTTGCTGTAAGCAACAGTGAGTGACTATGGGTTTTTCAGCATAGGGGGGCTATGACAAAATCATTGTTATAAAAGGTTATCCTGACAGAGAGTCATGGACTTCACTATAGTAGAGAAGATGAACCTAGGAGGCCCAGTAAGAATCGATGACAGTAATGTAGTAAGCTTCAGTGATAGCCTGGACGCTGGAGGTGGCAGCAGACCAGGAGAGGGCTGGCCAAAGGAGGGTCACTTCAAAGACTAACTGCTAACAAAGTGTTTTTCAAGTATTAGTCCTCTGGGCCTGATTTAATGAACAGGAAAAAAAAACCATCTCCAATTAGCTGCATTATTTACATGCAAACAATTGATGGGACCAAGTCCTTAAGAACTATTTGTTCTTGCAAGTAGGTTGAAACCACACTTGCAATTTAGCATAAACTTTCCCTCAATTAAATGTTTTTTCCATAGATGAACCAAAGAGTAGCTTCAGTCCAGTCCTCAATGAAATCATGAATCTGAACTTAAAACAATTTGTTATGGTACCTGGATTTACCTCCCACTGGCTTCCTCAACATATTGGAAATAATCCTGAGGAAATCAAATGTACTTTGAACTCTGTAGGAAGTAGTGAAACCACCCATGGGCTGCTTGTTCCGATCATTAAGTTGCATAACTCCGAGAAAACCAACACTGCTGACTCCAATGATCAATTTTATTTTGCTGCATTGCTATGTCATGAAAATGAAAATCATGTTATAAGCTCAGCTCATGTACCACAGCTTAAAGGAAGCTTGCCAGAAAACTATCTTTATAGTTGTTGGTGTTCTCTCCTTCATCTCCATTTTCTTTTTTCCTTTTTGAACCATTCCTGTGACTTCATTGATATAGGGTACTCTAACGGGAAAACTCAACAAATGGAGATCATCTACCAATGCAATTTATAGTCTTAGAAAGAAGCACTGAGAGATTGTGACTTTACCAGAGTCAAATGGTCAACATCTATGAGAAGGATGGAACCCAGGCATTCCTCATTCTGAGATTGGCTTTCTATTCACTGCACCATGATACCTATCAAGTTATCTGTCTCTATATCATGGATCCACACTCCCAATAGACTTGTGGATAAGAAGAGCTTTTTAAAAATTTTGCCTTTTTATTCGAATTGCTAGAACAGTGCTTCAGTTGGGGGTGGGATGGAGAGTGTGCTTTATAATTTGTAGAGCACTTTATTTTCATATCATTTCATATCATCCTAACAAAAACCCTGTTAGGCTGTTGCTACTGTATTATCCTCATTTTACAGATGAGGATACTGAGGCTGAGACATTAAATGATTTACCCAGGATCACATGTCTGAGGAATGATTTAAACTTAAATCTTCCTAAGTCCCAAGTCTAATACTCACCGCACCAAGCTTCTGTGTTGAAATCCTAAAGTCTTAAAGTTGGAAAGGACCTCAAGGCATCAACTAGTCAAGTCTTTCTTTTGAGGGGGAAGGCAGGGCAATTGGTGTTAAGTGACTTGCCCAAGGTCACACAGCTAGTAAGTGTGTCAAGTGTCTGAGGCCACATTTGAACTCAGGTTCTCCTGACTCCAGGGCCAGTGCTCTACTCACTTTGCCACCTACCTGCCCCTAGTCTTTTCTAAGTAGGAAGAAAACAGTGCCTAAGATAATTATCCCATTCTCACAAATAAAGACAGATCAAAACTTTGACACTGCATCATGTCTCTTAGATTGACTTTATGCCATGACACAGATTACTCAAGACTGTAGCCCCTCAAGAGTACAGGGGAGGCTTCCTTTGGGCCTGACTTGTTCCCTTTTTTGTATAAAACTGCCTAAAATAGGCCAATCCTATCCCCTTCCATGGCTCTCAGAGCTCCCAAACCTCCAGGGTTGAAGTGCTCACAGACATCACAATTTCATGGCCCAGTCACAAGTTTCTATCACTACAGAGCTGCTTCTCTGCAGGCCACACAGACACAAAGGCACAAAGCCCCAGCGGGTCTTGTGTCTCTCACCTCCAAATGAATGCTAAACAGCTTACCAAGCAGCACCAAACTCATTAACAACTAATCAGCTCTAATTGGCTGCGATTCAGCAGGCTGAGGCCTGGGTGGAAATCCTTTTAGGTGGGAGGCTGAAGCCCAAACCACCCAACAACCCTGCTTCAGGCCTCTGAAGAAGGGGAATAGGTGAATGAATTAGAAGTGGGGGAGGGAGGAGTACGGTAATTGGCCCCTTGGAGAGACCACTTTTAGAACTGAGTCAGTCTCCTTCCAGGAGACTTCCATATCTAGGGCACTATTGCTCAGGCACCCACCTTATCCAGCTAGCTGCAAGGGCAGGGGCCCCATAGATTCAATCATTAAAACCCAGGACAATTGCCACAGAGGAGATTGCCCAGGGTTTAGTTGTGCTGTCCCCTGCCCCCCCCCAACTAGAAAAGCATTATTAAGCATTCACCAATAGTCAAGAGGCCTAAACTGATGATGAGCTGTCCTAGTTGATGGAGTGAGATGTAAGGGGCAAAGACCAAGGACCAAAATTCTGGCAATCTTTTCTATGGGCAAGAGAAACTAAAGTGTAATGATTCTGTATAGAGCGCTGGATTTGAGTCAAGAAGGCCTGAATTTTAATCATGCCTGCTGAGTGACCCTGGGCAAGTCACCTAACCTGTTACTCTTGTTGTTTGGCTGGTTTTCAGTCATGTCCTACTCTTTATGACCCCATTTGGGGTTTTCTTGGCAAAGATACTGGAATAGTTTGCCATTTCCTTCTCCAGTTCATTTTACAGATGAGAAAACAGAGGCAAATAGGTCTAAATGGCCTGTCATCGAAGGTCACACAGCTAATAAGTGCCTGAGGCCAGATTTGAGGTCAAGAAGATGAGTCTTCTTGTAAATTAACAGAAGGTTGGCAAAAGACCCAAATGAGTAAAATCACCCTGAGGGCATACTCATCCTGGAAATTCACTTCACCCTGTGGAGATGGTCTCTGATTGATTGGTCATTTCCTCCGAGAACCATTTGAAGGAAAGTAGATAACCATATCTTCATTCCTCCCGAGGTTCTACTCTTGACTGTCTCTTTAGACATTCCCTGCTATGCTTCCATGTGGCACCTCCCTCTTGCCCTCCTTTTCAGTCTCCTGTTCTGTATTATCTCCTCCTCATTAGAATATAAGGCCCTTGAGGCCAAGGACTGTATTTCTTCTTACTTATATTTGCACTCCTAACACTTAGCATACTATGTGGTATCACATATTGTTTAATAAATGCTTGTTGACTTAACCTAGTGTTTAATAAATGTCTGTTGACTTAACCATTTCTCAAAGTCAGATCAGCCTACTCATTGTCCATTAATAGTGACTATCCAAGAGACATATATTGATGGACCAATTCTATGGGTTGTCCATTGAAGTGCATATCAGAGTCTAGACAATTTTGGACAGATCTAACTGTTCCAAAGTCTTTCCAAACATCAAAGCCAAAAGAGGACTCTGTAACTTCTACTCATTACTATTGCTTCTGCCCCATGGAACAAAGGAGAATAAATCTAAACCCTCTTTCCCATTTACAGATGTGCAAATACTTGAATATAGCTATTCTTCTTAGAATAATATAGAATATTCTTCTATAGTCTTCCCTGAGGCATCTTTTCTCCAGGCTAAATATACCTAGTTTCTTCAATGGATCAACATACACTCAAAACCATGTTCACCATACAGTTGTCTTCCTCTGGATACTCCATCTTATCAATGTCATTCTTAAACTTTGAATTAAACTGAACTGAACACAATACTCTAGATGACGTCTGGATAATACAACAGACCTATTGTCTCCCTATCCCTGGAAGCTTTTATTCTTCAACTGTAGTCCAAGTTTACACCAGCTTTGTGATGGTGACATCAAACTGATGATTTTTTTAACTTGCAGTTCACACACACACACTTTGTTTTGTTTTGTTTTGGAGAGGGGAAGGCAGGGCAATTGGGGTTAAGTGAATTGCCCAAGGTCCCACAGCTAGTAAGTGGGTCAAGTGTCTGAGGTCACATTTGAACTCAGGTCCTCCTGACTCCAGGGCCAGTACTCTACTCACTGCACCATCTAGCTGCCCCACGTACACACACACACACACACACACACACACACACACACACACACCTTTTAAAGAACAATTGCTAACCATCCATGCTTCCTCCATCTTATACTTGTGAGGTTAATTTTTTTTGTATCTCTATTGAACATCATCTTATTAGATGCAAAATGCTCTAGCCTTCTAAAGTCTTTTGAATGCTGACTGTCATCTAGTATGTTAGCTCTCCCTTATAGATTTATGTCATCTACAAATTTGATGGATATATGAACTATAATATTTATCATCAATAATTATTTTCCAGGTAGGATGACAAGGTAACTCATGCTTTCTCAAACCTTCATCAAGGATGCCTTCAATGAAGATGCAGATTATTTTCATTAAGATTTTGTAGAGATAAGAAAGTAGGTTAGTTTTTCTTTCCTCCCCTCCTCCACCCCCTGCTTTGTGAGGGGCGATAATTAAGCCTGTGATTTTTTAAATTATTTTTCTTTTTCCAGAAATCTTGATAATCAATCTTCCAATACTTTCAAAACTCTGTCTTCTCTATCATGGATCCTTTCTGTATATGCTTGGTCTAGTCTAGCTATCATTCCCTATCTTTTTTTTTGGCAGGGCAATTGGGGTTAAGTGACTTGCCACAGCTAGTACATGTGTCAAGTGTCTGAGGCCAGATTTGAACTCAGGTCCTCCTGACTTCAGGGCCGGTGCTCTACTCACTGTGCCACCTAGCTGCCCCTCCATCTTTTTTTAAAATGTATTTAGTGCCACTGCTACATTCTCATAACTACACGTTGGAGATGCTAGAGTGCAAATGTTGTAACACTTTGCCACTAATATAGAAAAGAACATATTATAGGAATCTTGATAAAATTTTTCCATTTTTATCTGATTATTGCTCTCCTTCCAGTTCTATCCTTATATGCCCTCAGGGTGATTTTACTTATTTGAGTCTTTTGCCAAGCTTTTTGTAAGCTTGTTTCACTCTCTACTACTTCTTAATGTTTTATGAGGTAAGAGTGCTCATAATCTTCCACTATCTTTTTCTATAAGATTTTATAAATATGTATATCTTCTAAATCAGGGTTGTTTTTATCTGACATAACCACCCTACTTGACAGCAAAATCAATTGTTTATTTACTGAGATGGTTTCTAGGCTCTTTTTGCCACCTCACTATGATAACTGATTTTCAATGGTTGTAATTCTCTAGGGAATTGTAAAAACCTATATGAAGATCTATTCTTTTTTCTAGTGATGTCAAACCCAAATAGAAAGGAAGGTGCATTAAACCATATACAAGGATCCCTAAGGACAGCATATTGACTTAGAAAACCACATATTAACATTACTTATGTTCTATTGTATTTACATTTATCTTGTTAAATGTTTCCCAATTGCATTTCAATCTGGTTCTGCTGCACTAGAGAGTATTGCTAGGGTCACGTATGTTTGACACCTCTGCTTTCATCCATTACTTATTTTTCCAATAGCGTTATCCTGTCACCTTGGAATCATATCAATTATGTACCAAATCTTCTCAAGCCCTATACATCTGCAGAGCCTCCTAAATCATTGTGTTCCATAATCATTCAGAAGAGTTTGACCTGACCATCCACACAGAAAACTGTAAGTGGATGAAGAATGGTTATGATGTGCAGTTGGAGGGGCAACCCATAGAGCTGGTTTATTGGTATACATGTCTTAAGCAGTCACTAATAATAGACAATGAGATGGGTCTAAAGTTGAATAGGAAGAGGATAATGAATTGGTCTCCCTTTGGGAAACCACCCAGTGCTTTAAATAACCTCAAACTTCTCCCTGAAAGAAAGGTCCTGGCTAAAAATCATAAAATTACATAGTTGCCAAAAAACTCAAGGTGCAGGTCACCCAAAGGTAACAAAGAAGCACATGGTGAGCTACAACAAATTAACAATTAAGAATTACATAGAAGTGGCAGAATGGGTGTCATTAGAGACATGTGTGACTAAAAAAAGCAATAACAAGATGGACTAATCATAGAAGAAGAATTCCATAATGATAAATATCTAATGAACATTCATGTAATATCAAGGAATTTGCCTCTTCCCTCCTAATACATTGGGCAGGTGATCTATGGAGGATTTATTGGAGGAAATGGACAAGATTTATTCAGATAAAACAGATTTGAATGGGTCATGTACCACTGGAAAGAGTATCCACATTAATGAGATTTTAAAATCCATTGAAGTAGTAGACAAGTAACTTCTTATTTTTGTTTTTTCCTCTAATTTGGATTGTCTTTGATCTTTGCTCTAAGAAGTTAGTGTTCTGACTATCCACAGACAGCTGATTCAGAAATGACTCCCACATCAGTAACCAGTCATTTCCTGTCTGTTAAAATAGAATCAATTTCATTTTTTTGTGTTATTTGTTGCTCACCAAGGGCCTCCTGCTTTCCTTCTTGAAGAATATGTTCATGACCTATAGGCATCACTCAGCAAGCATTTTTTTAAGTGCTGGTTGTATTCCAACAACTATGCTACCAGGCACTGAGGATACAATGAAAAAGGGGTGGGGGGATATTCCTCTAATTCTCTACAGACCTTTAGCCTTTTCAATTTCTTACATAAAACCATGTTTTGCAACATATTTTTTCACCATCCTCCTGTACTCCCCTTTGCATTGAAGTAATTCAGAGGAGAAATTATTTACCCTATCATTTTCTGCAAAACAAACACTACAGTACAGTAGGTTAAGTTGCAAATATTTTCATAGCAATATTTTGCAAATATTTATGAAGAGTAGCATAATATCATATGATCAAATTTCCCAAGAAATTCTATTTCTTGTTGCCTTTTGACACAAGATAAAACCAACTCTATAAAAAAGACTTTGTTTATCTTTCCCAGGAGAACTCATGAGTTGCCCTTCTGTCTAATTGCAATTTTCTTTTGTCTCACGGCTTCATTTGTAGCACAAATTCAAAATTGATATGATTCACTTGTTCAAGGAGTATGTCCACTTGTTTTTCACTCACATTTAGAATATTATCAGCTAAGTTACTGTTTATAGAAAGTCTAAAAATTGCGTGGTTCTTCACACCCTCTGCCTCCTCCTGCACCTCCACTCTACCATAGTCACTGCAAAAGCTGAAGTGGGTTGTACATGACTGAAGTTCATGCTGTATTTTCCAGTGTTTTGTGAGTTGGTTGTCATGTCCAAAGAATCCATCAGCAAGTGTCCAGCCTACTGGACCTTGATCCTCTCTGTACTTAACTGAGCCGTCTCTCAGAAAGCTGAGTGTAGTGCTAGCTAGAACCACACTTGAAGCTTTGACAGAATGGTCGATAGAATCTGTCAGAGCTTTTGTTCCACTAGCAGAAGCTTCAGGAATCCTTGATAACCTCTCCATTAAAATGAGACATCTGAATAGAGCTTTGTGGAATACATTCATATCAGTATGATGAAATATAATTGCACCACTGGAAATGACAAATATGAAGAATTCTGAGAAACATATGGGAATACTTCTACAAACTGATACAAAGAAAGTGGGACCAAGACAACAACATATGTAATAACTAGGATAATGTCAGTGAAAGCAACACTCATAGATATCTGATCTCAAATTAAAGAAAAGGAGCTATCTTTTGGTCTTCAAACACAGATTATGAAGGATACTTTCATTCTCCAGAGAAAGCAGTTAGGGTAAGGGTGGGAATGAGGGAGGAATAACAGTGTGGAATGTTGTACATACATTGTTGGTTGTGTAAGTTGCCATATAGGTTGATTTTCCCATAACTTTTTTGTGGTTGTTATTAATATTCTAGGTTATGATAAATAGTTCTACTTGGAGTAGGGATATATTGGGAAATCACTAGTATCATATCATTGTGGGGTTGTTGTTTTTTTAAGGAAAAATAGAAAAGAAAGAAACCATGACTTCCTACTCAACTCCTTCATAAAATCATCTCTGGTCCTTTTAATTGGGTGTAGTCTATTTGTAGCACTTTGCACCTTTATTGTGGTATACATCTGCCACATTCTGCCATATATCACACAGTTATTGATGTCTTCATCTTGCCTTATAAATACCTTTTAGTGCACAATAAGCTATTGGAGAAGCCACCTGTTATATTCAACTTTGTGTTTCTATAAGTCCCTCTTTCTATATATTGTCAAACTAGAGAAAACATTAGGAACCTGGAGTAATGCTAAACTAGAGTGGCTTTCTAAGAACCAGCTAAAGTTAAATGAAGAAAGTGAAAAATAGAGATTAGACTTTCTAAATGCCTGAGGTAATGTAATCATAAATTTAGAATTGGAAGGGACCTTAGTGATCTTCTTATCCAACTTTATAATTTTTTACAGATGAGAAAAATGAGGCCTTGAAAGCTTAAGCAACTTTCCCAAAGTCACAAACACACATACACACATACACACACACACACACACACACACACACACAGAGGGAGGGGAGGGTGTGGGAAGAGAGGGGGGAGAGAGACAGAGAGAGAAAGAGAGAGAGACAGAGAGACAGAGAGAGAGAGAAACAGAGAGAGACAGAGACAGAGAGAGAGAGAGACAGACAGAGAGAAAGAGACAGAGACAGAGAGACAGAGACAGAGAAAGAGAGAGACAGAGAGACAGAGACAGAGAGACAGAGAGAGAGAGAGAGAGAGAGAGAGAGAGAGAGAGAGAGAGAGAGAGAGAAGCAGAGTCATGACTCAGACCTAGAACTTTTGATTCCAAATTGAGAATTCCTTCTACTGGACTATGCTCTCTCTTAAGTTCAAATTCCCAGAATTGTTTCCGCTACACCATGCTTCCTCCCCTTTCCCTAAAATGAGCAAAACTCAGTGATTCATGCATAGAAGTCTAACATTAAAGGCAATTCCCACCAAGGAAAGTAGGGAAGCAAAGGATTTTGTTTACATGCAAACCAAGCAGTCATTCAAAGAGCATTTATTGTGTTCCAGGCCCTAGGGATATGTCTCCAAAAGTGAGATGGTACCTGCTGTCAAGAAATTTACATTTTACTAAGAACAAAAGTTTGTGATCCTACTAAGTCACTTCCAATAGTTCTTTTGGGAAATGTGCTACTTAACAAAACTCTTTTGAATGTTGAGTGTTTTCTGCATGGCATAAATCTCTCTATATTCTTCAATCCATCACGTTGACAGCTCTGAACCAGACACTCAAATTGACCCTTTCATTCTGCTCCTACATGAAGATTCTTATCTCCCCTCCCCAACCCCCCACCCGTATGCATGTACTCACATACACAAGGATAAGTTTTGACAAACATTAACAAAAACATTGTCTATCATTCAGTCTTTGTGAATTCAGGGAAGAAATAGATCATGGGTACCACCAGGCAAAGGAAGTAATCATCAAATATTCTAATAGCATTCAATAGAATATGAGCTTCTTGAGGGCAGAAACTTTCATTCTTGTCTTGCACACTCCACCCAATGCTTACCACAGTGCCTTGCACATATTAGGTACTCATTAAATAATTGTTGATTGAGTCTCTCTAAATCTATGATTCTTTGACCCTATAATTAATTAATTGATAACAGGTCTAGGAAATTAGAGAACTTATTGATGTTCTACTTCATGACAAATTCAATAGTTTTGTGTTAGATAAAATCTTTTAGCTTATACTGAGAAAACCAGGCATCACTCCATTGCTAGGGAGGCCCCAATAGCTAACTTCCTTTCAAATATTTTTCCCAACAGAGTCCTACAAAATAGAACTACAGTTACTAAGGTGAAAGTTCTAAGAACAAATAAGTTCTGGTGTTGACTATTTCATTTGTGCCCTTCTATTATCTCTCATACCCTGACGAATGACTGCACATGGTATGACCATCTGGGCCCTGGTTTCAAAGGCTCGTGGTTCTCAAATACTCTTTAAGCCCAGGAATTCTAGAGAATTATACACAGTAAAGGGAATGCATGCTTCCAATCACTCAGGTCCACAATCTCAGGGTCACTCTCAACTCCAATTCATTGTCAAATCTTGTCATTGCTACCTCCACAATATCTCAGAGATAGATAGATGACAGAGAGATAGATAGACAAACACACAGATAGAGAGAGAGAGACAGAGAGAGAGAGAGAGAGACAGAGACAGAGAGAGAGACAGAGAGACAGAGAGACAGAGACAGATAGAGAGAGAGAGATCTTGTTGTCCACTCATACAGCTACCACCTTTGTCCATATCCTCACAGCCTCTCAAGTGGACTACTGAATTAAACATTTAATTGCTCACATTGTTTCATCTCTCCCCATTTGAATTCATCATCCATTCAGTCACCAACATGGCTTTCGTTAATGTGAAGTCTGACTCCATCATCTCTTACTCTACAAACTCCATTGGCTACCTATTGCTTCAAAGAGGGAGGGAAGAGGAGGAAGAGAAGGAAGAAGAGAAGGAGGAAGAGGAGGAGAAGAAGAAGAAGAAGAGAAGAAGAAGAAGAAGAAGAAGAAGAAGAAGAAGAAGAAGAAGAAGAAGAAGAAGAAGATAGAGCTAATATTTATATAGCACTTCCCATGCACCATGCATGTGCTAAACAGTTTACAATTATCTCATTTTATCTCATTGAATAAAGAAAGCCTTCTATTTGGCATTTAAAGCTCATCCTAACTTGACCCCTTTCCTATCTTTCCAGTCTTGTTACGTTTTACTCCCTTTCACATGCTCTATGTTCCAGCCACACTGGCCACCTTGCTGGTCCTCACCTTGTTGGTTGCTCTCTATCCCCCAGCTTTGTGCTTTTGCACTGGTTATCCCCTATGCCTAGAATGTTCTCCATCCTCATCTCTTCCTCTCAGCTTCCCCACCCTCCTTCAAGACTCAGTTCAAATCCTACCTATTACAAGAAGCTTTTCCTGGTCCTCTCAGCTTCTATTCTTTTTCCTTCTCAGATTATCTTCTAATAAATCTATATGTCTATTGTTTGCTGTCTATTTCTATTTTTGTCTCTCTCATTAATATACGTTAATATACAAGCTCCTTGAGGGCAGAAACTGTTTTTGTCTTTTGTTGTATCTCCAATACTTAACATGTTGCCTGTCACATAGTAACTACCAAACAAGTGTTTGTTGACTGAGTGGCTCATCATTTCTGTAAAAGTTCTCTTCTTTGTAAACAGAACCCCAACATTTCCTTCCATATATTTGCCTCTTTCAATCCTAAACAGCTTCCATGACTAGAAAAATGAATAGGTAGTGTGTGGGACAAACCACAGGCTCAAAATAAAAAAACAGAGGTGTCTCGGTTTTTCAAAGGTAGAAACAAAACAGAAGCTTTATTTGATCAAATCTCGCAAGAATTGGGCATCTCCCACTACCAGGGAGGAGATGGTAGTGCAGAGAGGCAAGGGGGAGAAGGCAAGCAAGGGGATATATAACCTTGTACAAACAATTCTAAGAAATTCCACCCCTAGAGCCTGGACCCCTGTCCCTATTTGCTGGTTCAGGTGGCCTCACAATCTATCCCAGAATAAGTTTACCCAATACTAGCATAGAAACTACAGAATTACCATATAGGGAAATTTCAATGTTAAGATGAAGGCATGGGAGTAGGCTAGGGGAGGGGGAGAGGGGGAGACCACCTGATTTCCCCGAAATCATATGATTTACAGGAAAACGAAACTTAGGCCTAGTGAGGTCTACATCCTAACTAAATTTGTACTATTTGAGTATTACCTTGCCTGATTTTCTCATGGGAAGCTTTCACAATCTTGTATCCCACACAGTAGGATTTGAATTTTTGGTCAGTTCTACGTGGTAGATATAGTGCAAAAACATTAAAAACTACTTCTCAGTTAAATATCCCCTCCCCATTTCATCAACACTGTTAAGTAATGATTTTAGAGCAGGTAATCAACAAAATTCTGGTCAATTACTATCATTAATGTCAGTAGCTTAATGTCAAAGTTAAAGAATGTGTGACCCCTTTCAATAGTCTCCTGTTTTCACAATAAGAACTTTGTAGGGTGGTTTGTTTGGGTGTTTGTTAGAAATGTCTCTGTCAAAATAAAACGTATTATTAAATTTCAAGAGAAAAAACAGATAATATTTATCTAGCAGATTAATAGATGGGGGTGGGAAAGCAAAGATAGAGAATGAGTGATAAAGGGACTAGGGCTGTTTTTTGAGAAAAAAAAAAGCTGATTTTTTTCTCGAAACTCTTATAAGATTATTGAAAAGATTCCCAAGGAATGAGAGGGAAATAGAAGGCAGAAAGGTGGAAGACTAGAGGATGTATGTGGAGGGAGGGAGGGGGGGGAGAGAGAGAGAGAGCAGCCAAAAGGAAGAAGACACAGAGACAAACAGAGATATGACAAAAGAGATGAGAGACTAGAAGAGGAAACAGGTTTCATACATCTGAATCATAAAACTTTTATTTTTGCTGGAGATACACTGATGCTGCAGATTTTAATACAAGATGCTAGGCAATAAACATTTTGTATTGCAGTACCAGCAAAGCTTCTAGAATATGATTTAAGAAAAGAGATAGTAGTATCTTCCCATATGACTCCAGGATAAGAACAATTTTCCCCAGGAGATGAAAGCATGGGTAAAAGCAACCCAGCAGGCATTTGGGGCTTTAGTACAATTAAAACAGCAATCATCCCTACCTCAGCCAAACCCTGTCTCATTTAGAGTGTGAAATGTAGGGTGAGATGGTGCACGCATATGCACGTAACAGTACAGTAACTGCCTCAAAAGAATCATGCTTATAACCTCTGAAATCAGCTTACAAACCAATTTTGACAGTGGGAAGAAAGAAAGAAGGAAGGAAAGAAGGAGAAGGAAGGAAGGAAGGAAGGAAGGAAGGAAGGAAGGAAGGAAGGAAGGAAGGAAGGGAGGAAGGAAGGAAGGAAGGAAGGAAGGAAGGAAGGAAGGAAGGAAGGAAGGAAGGAAGGAAGGAAGGAAGGAAGAAAAGAAGGGAGGGAAAGAGGGAAGGAAGGAAGGAAGGAAGAAAAAGCTGGAACACTGAGATGTTTATGGCTGTCATAAGCTGTCCCAGCAAAATGCTCATAGTGTTAACAATTATGATTGCTCATTTAGTTACATAACAACAATAATAATAATTACTCATTTGTATGTTACTTTAAGGTTTCCAAAGCACTTTCCTCACTGAACCATATTGTAGGTAACACATATACACCTGTTATACAGATTAAGAAACTGAGGCTCAAAACGATCAGATGACTTGCTTATGGTAACACTGCAAACACAAAAGAACTAGGGGATCAGAACTCTAGTCCCAACTCTGCCATTGACTATGTGACATAATAATCTCTTTCCATTCTTGCTCCTGCACAAATGAAGGGGATACTTTGAAGATAAATAAAATGACCCATTCAAAAGCTCCTGGAAGAAAGGATACTATTGAGGGAAATGGGGAAGTTACTGATACTCTTTCATTTTGGGCTGGGAAGGCTAGCAGCTCTAGGTGTGGGCCGGCCTAATGCCACAGTGAGTTCCTTCTCAGGCTCTCCTCTTCACCACCTTGTCAGCTTCACTCATAAGGAAAAGAGAGGTTGTCACAATGACTGACAGAGAGTGAGGAATAATATACAAGAGCTTGAGAGGTGGGCTAAGTACAAAAGAGGATGCCTTCCTTGGTCTGTGTCTGTTTCCCTCTTCTCCTTCCCTAAGTCATCTTCAAGGGAACACTCTTGTGATGTGCCATTTACTTCACTGGCCCTCTCACCCTGTCTTTCCTTGCCTCTGGTCAGAATAGTTTTCCGAAGATAGCTCCCTAGAATGTTTATTATTCAATTGTACACTACTATCTCCTAGAAAAGAATAGCTAGTTAGAGGCTTTTCACAAACTGCCATGACTTGAGTTGTTCAATCATCTATGGTTTTTTGATTGGGCTCTTGAAGTGGGGTGGATAAGTTAGCGAATATGACCAAAAACAGTGTCTTTACCCTTGAACTGGGCTATGAAGATTCTCTCTTAAATAGGACAGTTTTCCTTCTCAGTCAGCCCTCTGTCGCTCAAATCAAAGTCAACTGCAAGTCATGTCATCATTTCTATGATGTCATGGTCCTCTTTGAGAATGAAGGACAAACACAACCTTCCAAGTACTGCCTTTTAGCCTAGAAACTGTACAGGCAATGAAACTATGGTTTTCAAGATGCAGCTGATGGCTCTCTGAAAGTCTCCTGTAGAGTCTCAGAGGAGAACACAATCACTTAATTTCCCAGTCTGTGTGTGTATCCAACTAAAGATCATACATTAAAAAGAAAAAAATGCCATTTTAGGAGGACACATAGCTGAATAAAACATTTTTTTAAAAATTCAACACACCGATAAAAAGTTAATGTGACAACATTTATTTGGGAAGGATGCATATGTCTCACATCATCTGTGATTAAAAAGTTTCCTGCCTTATTCATGTGGCTTTTAGCTGTTTGCATAATGCAGACACTCAAAGTGGAAGCTAAGTGGAGAACTCAGAGTCATATGAATTTATTGCAGTTGAAAGAAATGGAACAGTGAATAAGGTGTATGGGCTGCTCATGGACCAGAAGAAATCTTTTTTCAATGACTTGCCAAATTAGTTTCATGAGGTAAGATCTTTAAAAAAATTGTTAATCATTTCAGTTTTGGGGTCATTTTCTAATTAGAGGTTAAGTTAGATTAATAAGAATAATTTGAAAATGTTACATTTCCACAGGATCTCAAATTTGGGACCATATAGTAGGCCAATTTGTACTTGAGTCAGAATTCCCTCTTCATTTTGTCTGACAAGTTGCCATCTATTTTTTTTATTATTTATTTATTTTAACATTGCTTTCTTTTAAATTTTTTATTTCCAAGTTCTTTCCTTCCTTCTCACCCCTCTCCCACCCACTGAGAAGGCAAGCAAAATGATACCAATTAATTATACATGTGAAATCATACAAAATATTTCCATATTAGCCATTTCACTGAAAGGAAGGAATGAAGGAAGGAATGAAGGAAGGAAGGAAGGAAGGGAGGGAGGAAGGGAGGAAAGAAGGGAGGGAGGGAGGGAGGGAGGAAGGAAGGAAGGAAGGAAAGAAGGAAGGAAGGAAGGAAGGACGGAAAAAAGGAAGAAAGGAAGAAAGGAAAAAAGGAAGAAAGGAAGGAAGAAAGAAAAAAGAGAAAGGAAGAAAGAAAGAGGAAGGAAGGAAGGAAGGAAGGAAGGAAGGAAGGAAGGAAGGAAGGAAGGAAGGAAGGAAGGAAGGAAGGAAGGAAGGAAGGAAAAAAGAAAGGAAGGAAGCAAATTATATCTAGTTTGTACTGAGCTCATCAGGTCTCTCTCTGGAGGTAGACAACAATTTTTCCTCATGAGTCATTTGAAACTGACTCAGATCATTGTATTGATCAGAGTAGCCAAGTCTTTCACAGTTGATCATTATTTGTTAGTTTTGTTATTGATATGATCAATTATGCTGATAGTTTTCCTAATATTGAACCAGCCCTGCATTCCTGGTACATATCCCACCTGGTCAGAGTATATTATTCTCATGATAAATTGCTGTAATCTCTTTGCTAATATGTTATTTAAAATTTTTGCATCAATATTCATTAGGGAAATTGGTCTATAATTTTCTTTCTCTGTTTTGGCTCTTCCTGGCTTAGGTATCAGCACCATATTTGTATCATAAAAAGAATTTAGTAGGACTCTTATCTATTTTTCCAAATCCTTTATATAGTATTGGAATTAATTGTTCTTTAAACGTGTGGTAGAATTCACTTGTAAATCCATCTATCCCTGGAGGATTTTTCTTAGGGAGTTCACCGATAGCTTGTTCAATTTCTTCTCTCTAAAATGGGGTTATTTAAGTATTTTATTTCCTCTTCTGTTAATCAGGGCAATTTGTATTTTTTTGTAAATATTCATCCATTTCACCTAGACTATCAGATTTATTGGCATACAATTGGGCAAAATACCTCCTAATTATTGTTTTAATTTCCTCTTCATCAGTGGTGAATTCACCCTCTTCATTTTTGACACTAGTAAATTGTTTTTTTTCTTTCTTTTTTTTAAATCAAATTAATCAAAAGACATCTATTTTATTGTTGGGTTTTTTTTTACAAAACCAACTTTTAATTTTATTTATTAGTTCAGTCTTTTTCTTAATTTCAACTTTATTAATCTCTTCTTTGATTTTCAGAATATCTAATTTGGTATTTAATTAAGGATTTTTAATTTTTTCTCTTTCTAGTTCAGGGGTGGAGAACCTTTGGCCATGAGGCCCTCTGGGTCCTCAAGTGTGGCTCTTTGACCAAATCCAAACTTAATAAAAGGATTTATTCTGTAAAACTTGGACTCAGTCAAAAGGTCACATGTGTTCTTGAGGCCACAGGTTTCCCCATCCTTGTCTTGCTTTTTTAATTGCATCCCCAATTCATTGGTCCCCTCTTTCTCTATTATATTGACATAAGCACTTAGAGATACAAAATTTCACCTAAGAGTTGCTTTGGCTGCATCCCATAAGTTTGGGTATATTGTCTCATTATTGTCATTCTCTTTAATGAAATTTTTTATTGTTTCTATGATTTGTTGTTTCACTCATTCTTTAGGATTAGAGTATTTATTTTTCAATTAATTTTAGTCTATCTTTCCTTGGCCCTTTATTATGCATAATTTTATTGCATCATGATCTGAGAAGGACGCATTTAATACTTCTGCCTTTCTGCATTGGATTGTGAGGTCTTTATGCCCTAATACAACAGTTAATCATTATTACAACATTGCTGTCACTGTTCATAATAAGTTACCAGTTCTTCTCATTTCCCTTTGCATCAATTCATTTAGGTCTTGCTATATTTTTTTTTCTGAAACCACACCCTTCATCATTTCTTATAGCACAATAATACTCCATCACAATCATATATATATATATATATATATATATATATATATATATATATACCTATATATATATAAACATATATATATACCTCTATATATACATATATATATATAGGTAATTTTCCTTTTTTTATTTCTTTGGTGTATAGACCTAGTAGTAGCATTTCTGGGTCAAAGGGTATGCATAGTTTTACATCTCTCCAGGCATAGCTTCAAATTCCTCTCCAGAATGGTTGGATCAATTCACAACTCCACCAAAACTTTATTAGTGTATCCATTTTTCTTCAGCTCTTCCAGCATTTGTCATTTCTGATAAGTGTAAGTGCGTACCTCAGAGATGTTTTCATTCGTATCTCTCTTTTTTCATGACTATGAATAGCTTTGATTTCTCCTGGAAACTGCCTATTCCTATCCTTTGGAAGGGTTCTTGTTTTTTTTTTTATAAATTTGACTCAGTTCCCCATATATTTGAGAATGAGATCTTTATCAGAGAAATTTGGTATAAAATTTTTGATATTGCTTCATTGCCTATGTTACTTTTATCCAAACATAGCTTCTCTGATTATCTCTTTTGTTTAATCTGGTCTATTTTTTATTTTCTTTTTTTGGGGGTGGGGGGAGGTGAAGCAATTGGGGTTAAGTGACTTGCCCAAGGTCACACAGCTAGTAAGTGTCAAGTGTCTGAGGCTGGACTTGAACTCAGGTTCTCCTGACTCCAGGGCCAGTGCTCTATTCACTGCACCACCTAGCTGCCCCTAATTAGGTCTATTTTTACTTTGTCTTTTATCTGAGATCATGATTAATACCCCCTATTTTACTTCAACTGAAGCATAATAGATTCTACTCTAACCCTATATTTTAACTGTCTATGTCTTTCTGTTTCAAATGTGTCTCTTGTAAAGAACATATTGTTGGTTTCTGGTTTCTAATCATCCTGCTATCTGCTATCTGCTTCTGGGTGAACTCATTCCATTCACATTCAGTTATGATTACTGTGTACTTCCCTCCATCATATTTTCTTCTGTTCACCTTCCTCTCTCTCTTTTTATCCTGCCCCTTCTCAAAAGTCTATTTGGCTTCTGACCACTGTCAAATCCACCCTCCCTTATATCACTCCCCTCCCCATATCTCTTATCCTTTTCTCTTCCTATTTCCCTATTTGGTAAAATAGATTTCAACTGAGTGATTATATATTAGTCTCTCTTTGAACCAATTCCAATGAGAGTGAAGTTCAAGCATTTTCCACCACCACCACCCCTATTTTCTCCTAAACTATAAAAGCTCTTGTTTGCAAGACTCTTTATATGAAAAAAAAATCCCATTCTACCTCTCCTTTCCCCCTCTCCTAGTACATCCCCCTTCCTCGCCCTTTTACTTTTTGGAGATCATTCCAAAATTGACTCACACTCATGCTCTCTGTCTATGTAGACTGATAATGATAAAGTTCTTAGGAGTGACATGTATCATATTCCTACACAGGAATATAAACAATAATTTTAAGTGTCATAATTATTCTCTCATGTTTACCTTTTTTATATGTTTATCTCGAGCCTTGTATTTGAATATCAAATTTTCTATTCAGCTCTGGTCTTTTCATCAGGAATGCTTGAATGTCCTCTATTTCTTTATATGTCCATTTTTTCTTCTGAAGGATTATACTCAGCTTTGCTGTATAGGATATTTTTGCTTATAACGCTAGCTCCTTTGAACACCATATTCCAAATTCTTAATTCCTTAAACATGGGAGCTGTTATATCTTGTGTGATCTTAACTGCAGTTTAGTGATATTTGAATGGTTTCTTTCTACTTGCTTTCTGTATGTTCTCCTTGACCTGGGAGCTCTGGAATTTAGCCCTAATATTCCTAGAATTTTTACTTTCAGTGAAGTCTTTAAATTTCTATTTTATTCTCTGGTTCTAGAATATAGGGCAGTTTTGCTCAATAATGTCTTAAAATATGATGTCTAGGCTCTTTTTTGATCATGACTTTCAGGTAGTTCAATAATTCTTAAATTATCTCTCCTAGACCTGTTTTCTAGATCAGTTGATTTTCTGATGAGATATTTCACATTTTCTTCTCTTTTTTCATTCATTTGACTTTGTCTTTTTGTTCCTCGATGTTTCATTGAGTCATTAGCTTCCAGTTGCCTAATTCCAATTTTTAAGGAATTATTTTCTTCAGCAAGCTCTTGTACCTCTTTCTATATTTGGCCAATTCTGCTTTGTAAGGAGTTCTCCTTTTGTGGATTTTTGTACCTCTCTTACCAATTCTCTTTTTATAATTTTCTTGTATCATTCTCATTTCTATTCTCAGTTTTTCCTCTGCCACTCTTATCTCTTTAACCCCTCCAGGAATTTTTGTTGGGCTTGGGTTCCATTAGTATTTTTCTTTGAGGCTCTTTTTGTGGCTGTTTTCACATTGTTGCCTTCTTCTGAATTTATGTCTTGGTCTTCCCTGCCACCACAGTAGCTTTTTATGGTCAAGCTCTTTTTGTTGTTGTTTGCTCATTTGTCTAGCCTGTCTCTTCAATTTGAATTTTATTTAAAAGTTGGGCTCTGCTCACCTAGGGGTGAGGAGGCACTGTCCCAAGCTTCACACTTTTTTGTGCTGCTGTTTTCAGTACTGGTTATGAGGGTCTGCAAGTTTTCAAAGTGGCGTGATCCAAGGAGAGGTGTGGTCATGCTCTTCTGGTCATTAGCCAGGAAGGACACCTGCTTCCCTGTTGCCACAAGTGCTAGCATTCCTCCTCAGCACTAGAGCTGCAATCAGGGTCCCTGCTCCCTTATGGCCAACCACAGGCATATCTTTCCACCTTGGAATTGCAACCCAGAATTGTGTATACACAATAGAGTTGCCAATCATCACCAGCTTTACCCAGTGCCAGCAAAGTGTCCCCATAATCTCTTTCTGATCAGTTGTCTCACCCCCTTACCATCTCTGAGCTAAGAACTCCTGAAGCTGCTGCTGTTGCTATTCCAACCACCTCAAAGGCCCAAAGCTGCTACTCCCGCCATACCCCAGGCCGTCTCTCACCCCACATCATAGACCTCTCCTGCCCATCTCCTATGTTGTTTTAGACAGGAAAAATGTCTCACTCTGACTTTTTGTTGCCTTTGCTGCTTCAAAAATTGATTTGAGGATTCATTTTAAAGTTGTTTGGAGGGGAATATTGGGAGAACTCAGTTGGATTGCTGCCTGAGCTCCACTACCTTGGCTCTGCCTCTGTTAATCTTTTTTGTATTATATGGTGAGGTCTCACTCTTCACTTTACATTATCCTTAGCACTGAAGTGGTTTAACTAATCAGCCCTCTGAGATTAATTATTATATACAATATATGTACATATATGATAATTAATTATTAATAACTAGTGCTTACATAGCACTATAAGTTAGGTGTAAAAAGTTGTTACCTCATTTGATCTTCACAACAACCCTATGAAGAAGGTACTATTATTATTCCCCATTTAACAGAAGAAGATGATGATGATGATGATGATGAAGACGATGATGATGATTAATCCCCATTTTACGTATCCAGAGATTACCGGTGAATAGAATAAACACTGATGTTAGATACATATTCTCCATTACTATTCTCTTCCTTTGCCGTTGTGAGAGTGTGACATCTGCTCAGGTTACTGATTATCCTCTCTCCTCTGGTTTCAGTCCCACATTTGAAACTCAAAGAAAAGCACATTTGAATTTTCCTGCGTTGAGACCTGACATTTTCTACTTTATGTAACCTTTGCAACAGAAGCTCCTTTCTGAAACAAAATGGTGGAGGTATTCTTTGAGGAACTCTCACTTCTATGGCTCATTGACCCCACCCTGAGAGAACACAAAAGTCTGTTCAAATCCATCTCTATATTCTACTCCAGGTGAGCACATGTTGATTCCACCAAAATTTACTCCTCACTGCTATGTAGAAAGCTGCTTCATACTTGCCTCAATCCTTGCTACTGAATCCTTCAGAATTTGGAGAATCACTTCCACTCTCTTTCAATGTCTTTCAATCTCCCATCCTTCTCCAGGTCACTGGGGCTGGTTTATACAAACTACCCTTGGGTGATCTCCAAAAGCTGGAGGGACAGAGTAGAGCCACTGGCCCCGGCAACTTCTCTCGATGTGGTCACCTGGGACTCCAGGGAGTGGAACAACTCCTCTCTATGTTTTCACCCTCTTTTCATTTCAGTCAATCTGTATGATATAATTATCTAGCTAGTTCTTGTTGTCTCACTGAAGGCCTGCTTTAGTTTACAAAATGGAAATGGGCAGAGATGTGAAAGAAAGGGCCTTTGCCTTAAACCCAAATCTAAGCTCTGACATTTACTAGTGTGAACATGGACATGTCATTTAAGCACCCTGAGCCTCAGTTTCTTAATCTGTAAAAGGAGAATGATAGCACTTGGACCGTCTAACCTTGTAGAGTTGTTTGATGGAAGCACTTTGTAAACTGCAAAATGCTATTGAAATAAGGTTATTATTATTATCAGTAACAAAAATAACAAATCTGGGGAGTATCTTGAAATTGTATCTTATAAATATCAAGATCTGAGAATAGATACCCATCAACAAATTATTCTGGCAAACAGAAAGCAAAATTTAATTTGAGGAAAATATTGAGCAGCTGGAATCTAGAAACAGCGCCTAAATGACAAATAGAACTAGTTCCAACTCTGCCATAAATAGTGTGGTTGCAGAGAGAATTATTGGTTATGTCATAAAAGGCTACATGATAATGATGGAAAGAGCATTGAACTTGAGAGTCAAAACACCATGTTAGATTCTGGCTCCAAAATGTCCTAGATGTAGGGCCTTAAAATTTGCCTACTTTCTCTGCCTTAATTTTTCTTACATGTAAAAGGGGCATATTAACACTCCTTTTAACTAACTCAAAAGGCTGCTGTGAGCATCAAATGAGAGGATATATGTAATGCATTTTATAATTATAAAGCGCTATGTAAATGGATTGCTTTTAATTCTGAGACTACATAAAGACATGTAGCTACTTACCTCCATGTCTGCTCTATGAAAACAGACCCCTTAGCAAAGGGCATATTAAAATTCTAATGATAATAATTCACACTTGCACATCCCTTCCAAAATGCTTTCACATTATTATCTTATATGATTCTCTCACAGCTGCTCTATGGATTATGTAGTGAAGGAAGGAATTAATATTTTCTTTTGACAAAGGACCAAATGGAGGTCTTGATTGAACAACTTGCCCCAAGTCGCACCATAAGAAAATGGCAGACCCTGGACTACGACTCAGATTTTGTGGCCCAATCTTCATTCTACTAGACACCACTGCCTCTGAAAGACACTGTGTCCCATTTGCTGATGCCTTTTCTAAAGTGTGGAGCCCAGAACTGAACAGACTATTTCAGATGTGTTCTAGAGTTTAATTGGTTGATTGTCTTCTACTTAATGAATCTTACAGCTTCAAGTGAACACAAGAAATCATCTCATATACCAGATGCCTCCTAGTAAGCAAAGTATTATTATTCATTTTTGATAAGTGAGGCAACCAAACCCCAGAATAGTGAAATGAATGACCTGAGATTAAACAGTGTTTGTTATTTTAGTTAATTAATTAAAAAGTGTTGTTCAGTTATGTCTGACTCTTCATGACCCTATTTGAGGTTTACTTGGCAAAGATACTAGAGTGGTTTGCCATTTCCCTCTCCAGCTCATTTTACAGATGAGGAAACTGAGGCAAGTAGAGATTAACTAATTTGCCCGGGGTCACACAGCTAATCAGTAATCTGAGGTCAAATTTGAACTCAGGTCCTCCTGACTCCAAGCCCGGCATTCTGTCCACTGTACCACTTAGCCAGGATTAAAACTTAGGTCTCCTAGGTCCCAGTTCTTTCTACTATACTTTCTACTATAACATAAGCAAAAGAAAATGGGCTTGAGCTTCAACGGACCTTCCCAGACTTAAATCATATGACTTCCCCTTATAAATGCCACATAGCCAAACTTACCTTCCTGCTGTTCTGCATATACACCATTCTATCCCCAGTATGCCCAGGTTGCCAGCCTTGCTTGGGGTATACTCCCCTCTTCCCTGCCTTGTAGAATGCTTCACTTGTTTCAAGGATACACTCAACTGCCACCTCCTATATGAAACCTACGCCGATGCCTCAAATACTAGTCCCTTTTCCAGTGTTTGCTTTATATTTACTCTCTATGTATTTTGTATATACTTTTCTGTGAGTCTGTTTCATCTTCCCAATAGATGATTGTCCTCCTTGAGGACAGGGATGCTTTAATTTCTGTCTTTGTTTCCCTAGCACCTAGCACAATGGCACTCAATAAGGTACTGAATGAATGAGGGAATGAATGAATGAAGCTGATTCCTGCCCACAAGCCAACTCTATGAAACTCAGATGACATGGACTTGTCTTAGTCCCCTTTCTCTTGTCTCACCTGCCTTAAAAGAGAGATAAGAAGTCAGGAAGCAACCCAGGAGGCTTTCCTTTCTTCCTGGTGCCCAAAGCCTGACAGAGCAATCAAAGAAAACTGGTAAAAGAACTTGAGGAGTTAGGCTGGGGCAATGGCAGAGATCGATGTTTTCATGAAGGCTTCCTGCCTTCTGGGAAGAGATTAACAGGGTGAAGAAGAAAAATTCCACAGTCCAAGAGACCAAATCAGATTACTTTCAGGAACACTGTTCTATAAAGTCATGTCCCATTTGATCAGAAAGGGAAAAGTCTCTGGGCTGGATCTTTGATCATCCAGCTGATATTCCCTTCCCCAAATCTGCTGAGGGCCTGGGCCCTCGGGTAAAACACAATAAATTTTCAATTAATTAATTAATTGAAAAATTAAACAATAATAAATAAATGAAATAAATTAAAAAATAAATAAAATAAAAAGCATAATTCACACTGTACTTTCATCCAGAGATCTGGACCAGATGGAGCCAAAAGGTCCTAAACACTCAAGTGGAAGCAGTGAATATTTGTTCCCATTACTTCACTGATATTGGGGAAAGGAAAGGGAGGGTGGCAAGGGAAGGCCCTCCACTACTGAGACTCAGGATGTATAATCTTTTGTTCCTGGAGAAGAAGACTCTGGTTTCTTTACTCAGTTGATGTCATTGGTCATTGATTAAAATTTTCTTGTGCTTATTTCAAAATGATGATTTTTATGGTTATTGGTACAAGGGGTTTCTATATCCCCCTAGAAATTTCAACTCATACAGACACACTAATGAGGTGGCTGAGCTCATTAGTCCCTTTTGGTCTACAGGACAGGATTCTTTTTTCCAGTTCCTTAGCTCATCATACCACATAGACAACCTAGGGGGTAAACAGAGAAGTGTAGTAGAAAGAAGCCTGGAAGTCAAGACACTTAGCCTCTGGTCTGGACTGTGACAGTAACTGGCTGAATGGTTTGAGAAAAAGCCATTTCAATTCTCTGTGACTCAGTTTTCTCCTCTGTAGTAAAAGGGAAGCAGAGTTAATCTTTTTCCCCCTAAAAATGGTCTGGAGGTTTCGGTAGACTGGAAACTCAATTGGGGTCAGCAGTATAGTCTGGCCCATCCTGGATCACTGCCTTGTCAAGGCAAAGGGCCTTGTTTAAAAGCATAATGAAACTATGAGCTATGCCATGCAGGGTTATCCAAGATTGACAGGTCTTAAAAAAACAAATATTTACTACTTTTATTAGACCGTATTGACAGTTTTTGAATAGATGACAACTGGAAGCCCAGGCATAAGGACTCAGAAAACAAAATCTTCCAGATAAATAAGTATTCCACAGGGCAATACTCTTCCACCACAGCTGCACAAAATATGTCTGTACTAGACAGATGCAGTATGTTAACAAGATTACTGAGTATTCACCACATCATCAATCTTGAGAATGCTTTAGACTGCTTCAGTAGGTAGGGTCAGAGCACTGACTGACACCAACAAAGGTTGAACTACTAGTTACCCCCAAATGTTGGAAATTCCACCATTTCAGACATTAATCCCTGCAGTGGTCTCTCCCTGAGCCTGCTGATTTTTTAATTCTGCTACAGTAGAAATGGGATTAAGGCCTGCATTTTCAGCTAGAGTAGATGGAATGACTTCCAACCATCTGCAAAAGCACGGACACAGTATGACTCCATCCCACTCAAAGTGCATGAATATTCAGTTAAACCCAAGGCCAGCTCTATCTCTAGAGCACTGCCTCCTGCAATCAGCGCTCTCTATTTTACTAAACAGCGAATAACACATAAAGAATCATGAATTGAATACTCAGCTTCTTCAATCACCAATTTGTTAGATCCATGAACAATGGTAACTGTCCAGGGCTTGCATAACCTGTAATTTTGAGCAGTTTGCCAGAACCATTAAGTTGACCTCTTCTGCTAGCTCAGCAGAGCTGAGCATTTCAGGAGTGAACCGATCAATATTGGTGACCAGTTTGGTTCCAATCATCTTACAAATAAATTCAATGTCTTCTCTTTCAATATCTGTAACCACCATAATCTTCATTTTGTTTAGGAAATGTAATGCAAGATCACAAAGAGCATCCCTTAAAATAGATTTCTGTATGAGAAGCACATTGCATCCAGATTTCTTAATTTGCTTCACTAAAATGAGAATATAAGCTCTCTCTTCTTGCAATTCTCTGTCCATTTGAGCATAGTCAGAAACTACAATGTGATTATTCAGATATGTTTTAGGGGCAGATAAACAGAACTGATTAAGACCAATCTTAGCTTTCTCAACTCTGGTTATGCCCATACTGGTCATCTTCTGAGTTAGGACCAATCTTTCCACCAGTTCATAGTCTTCAATTGTCCCCCCAAGCTTCTTAACTGTTTTAATTTCTTGAAGATCTACCCTAGAAGCTGTTGTTGAGTCAATCACCTTCATCATGGCATCTATACTCATTGGAGAAAGCAAGCTTGAGTACTGAGATACAACCTTTGAATTTAGTGAAGTGGTCACACTATTTGGCAACGTTTCTCTGTCATTCAGTTCCATTGGCTGTGCCATTTTACTTAAAATTTTAACACCTCTATCCAAAGCTTTTTGGAATGATTCTGAAATGATGGTTATGTGAATCCCCTTTTGAAGAAGTTTGGTACAGAAATCCAAAAGAGATCCAGCAATGGTAACAACAGAAGCATCACCTGCTTCAATACCTTGAGCTTTGGAGAGCTCCACCAACATGCTGGCTGCTGGATGCAAGACCTGCATTTGTTTCAAAATTGTAGCATCATCACTGGTAAGAGTCACATTACTTTTTCCATTTTGAATCATTTTGTCCATTCCTTTTGGTCCAAGGCTGGTTCTAATCACATCTGTAACCACTTTGAAGGCATGTTGCTGAAGGAGATCTGGACCAGTTTGTCCTGGTCCTGGTAAGTGCCTCTTCACCTGATTCCATTAAGCCCATTGTGGCTGGGACCCATGTTCTCTGACATAGTCAGTCAGGCTCAGTACAGCGCTGTGGACACAGATTGTGTCCAGCCCGTGGACTAATGGTCTTCAGTCAATGCCTCCATGAAGCTTCCAGAAAGCAGAGCTGGTGCCTGACACAGTGGAAAGCTCTGACAAAAGATAATCCCCTGGAGAAAGAAATGGCAAACCCCTCCAGTATCTTTGACAAGAAAACCCCATGTACTGTATTAAAATGATAAAACTTTCAATACCAGAAAATGAGCCCCTCAGGTTGGAAGGTGTCCAACACACTACTGGGGAAGAGCAGAGGACAACTTCAAGTAGCTCCAAAGCTAATGAAGTTGCTGGGCCAAAATTGAAAGGAAGCTGTGAGTGTGTCTGGTGAAAATAAGAAAGTCTGATTTTACAAGACAGGTTGGATGTGTTCAAACAGGAGATAGAAAGATTAAATATTAACATATTGGGTGACAGTAAACTTAAATGGATGGGAATCTGTGAATTTAATTCAGGTGATCATTACATATACTACCGTGGGCAAGAATCCCTTAGAAGAAATGAAGTAGCCCTCATAGTCAATAAAAGGGTGAAAAAAAAAACAATACTGGGGTATAATCTCAAAATCACAGAATCATATCTATTCAAATCCAAGGCAAACCATTCAACTTCACAGTAATACAGATCAATGATCCAACCACTGATGCAGAAAATGCTAATGTTATTCAGTTCTATGAAGACCTACGGCATCTTCTAGAAATAGCACCCAAAAAAATATGTCACATTCACATAGGGGATTGGAATGCTAAAGTAAGAATTCAAAAGATAATTAGCCTTGGAGTACAAAATGAAGCAGGACAGAGACCGACAGCATTTTGTCAAGATAACTCGCTGGTCATAGTAAACACTCTTTTTCAACACCCAAAAGATGGCTCTACACATGGGCATTACCAGATGGTCAATATAGAAATCAAATTGATTATATACTTTGCAATCAAAGATGTAGAAACTATATACAGTTAAAATAAGACTGGAGCTGACTATGGCTCAGATTACTATATTTTTATTGCAAAATTCAGGCTTGAATTGAAGAAAATTGGGAAAACCATCAGACCATGTAGGTGTGACCTAAATAACCTCCTTTATGAATATGAAGTGGAGGTGATGAATAGATTTAAGGAATTAGATCTCATAGATAGAGTGCCTGAAGAACTATGGACAGAAATTCACAATATTGTACAAAAAGCAACAACAAAAAACCATCCCAGAGAAGAGCAAGAAAGCAAAATGGCTGTCAAGCCAAAATGACTGAAGAAAAAAAAGGAAAGCAAAAGGTAAAGGAGAAGGGCAAAGATCTACCCAACTGAATGAAGAATTCCAGAGAATAGCAAGGAGAGATAAAAGTGAACAATGAACAAAAATGGAAGAAAACAATACAATGTGAAAGACAAGGGAGCTCCTCAAGAACTTTTCCTCCATTTGAATTGTCTTGGGAAAATTCTGAAGATCACCTGGCAGGATAAGATAGCAGACACTGAGGACCTCTCTCATACTAAACTGCCAAGCATTCAAACTTTGCTTCAGAGAGTACAACTCCAATGGGCTGGCCTCATTGTTCAAACGAAAAGTATACATTTCCCAAAAAAGACTATTTTATGGAGAACTCATACAGGGCAAGCATTCATGTGGTGGTTAGAAGAAGCCATACAAGGACACTCTCAAGGTCTCTCTTAAGAACTTTGGAATTGATTGTGTGACATGGGAGACACTGGCACAGGGCAGTTCAGTATGGTGTGCTCACATCAGAGAAGGTGCTATGCTCTATGAGCAAAGCAGAATTGAAACAGCTCAAAAGAAACCAAAGATGTGCAAATTTCGACAATCCACACTCCAAATGTTCAAATGGGCTATTTGTGCCTAACCTGTGGTAGAACATTCAGAGCTCAGAGTGGTCTGATCAGACACAGTTGGATGCATGATAACTTGGCTCTAGCATAGTGATGTCATTTTGGTTTTCTTCAAGAATGAAAGACAATAACCAACCAACCATGACAATACTGGACAGGATACTAAAAATTGGAGGCATCACCTTGCTGACAAAGGTCTGTATAGTCAAAGCTATGGTTTTTCTGGTAGTTGTGTATGGCTGTGGGAGCTGGACTATGAGGAAAACTGAGAATCAACACCTGAGAATCAAAACTCAGAATGAACACCTTTGGATTATTGTTTCGGAGAAGACTTTTGAGAGTCCCTTGGATAGCAAGGAGATCAAATCAGTCAATGCTTAAATCAATTCTGACTATTCATTGGAAGGACAAATACTGAAGCTGAAACTTAAATGCTTTGGCCACATATTGAGAAGACAGGACTCACTGGAAAAGACCCTGATGTTGGGAAAGATTGAAGGCAAAAGGAGAAGAGGACAGCAGAGGATGAGATAGATAGTACCATGGAAGCAACAAACATAAGCTTGGACCAACTTAGGGACGTAGTGGAGGACAGAAGGGCCTATAGTGCTACGGTCCATGGGGTCATGAAGAGTTGGACAGGACTGAACAACTAAACAACAAAGTATGGTGTGGCAGCCAAAAACAGCTCATTTGATTTGGAGCTGTGTAAAAAGAAGCATAATTTCCAGGAATAAGAAAGTGATAACCACTCTCTGCTCTGTCAGACTACTTTTAGAGTATTGTGCCCAATACTGAGTGCCACAGTTTACAGATATTGATAAGCTAGAGGACATCAAGAAGAGAAGATCCAGAAGGGTGATGAGCCTTATGGGGATCTACTGAGAGAACTAAGGATATTTCATTTGAAGAAAAGACTTGGGAAATGAGAGGCTGGGACGTGATGGCTGTTTTCAATTATTTGAAGCGCCATCATGTACAAAAGCGATTAAATTTGTTCTGTTGGGCCCCAGAGGTCAGAATTGGGATCAATGAAAGGAAATTGCATAGAGGCAAATTTAGGCTTGTTATCAGGACAAACTTCCTAACAATTAGAGCTGTCCAAAAGTGGAATGGGCCACCTGGAGTGGTGGTAAGTTCCCTCTCTTTGGAGGTCTTCAAGCAAAGTCTGGATACCTTCCAGCTATGGTAGAGTGTGATCTTCTTTCTTATTGGCTGGACTACATAGCAACAGAGGTCCTTGCCAGCTTTCCAGTTCTAAAATTCTGTAATTCTGTAACCAGATCACTTTTAAGGTTCTTTCGATAGCGCTAATATTGTACAACACTGGGAGACGATTAATGAGTCTCCCGTATTTATGATGCATCATCTCACATGAGTCCCCAACCCCCAGACTGCCTGAGCTCAAGCACAGTAATTGTGTTACTAGAGGAGAATTCAGCTTTGATAAGCAAAAATTAATTACACATATAATTATGCAGTGCATTGACCCAGTTGGTAATTTAAACCGAGTGTCTGCAGTCTTATGCAGTGATCAATAGAGGATTTTGGAGAGCATCTAGTTCAAACCCTCACTTTCATGATGAGGAAACTGTGGCCCAGAGAATTTGACTTGCCCAAGGTCATAGTTGGCTTAAGTGGCAGGGCAGGAATTTGAACGAAGGTTCTCTGATTTCAGATTCAGTACTCTTTCATAGTAGAAATTGTATTTCTATCGTTTTCTTATCAAAACACAAACAACTCTTAATAACCAAAGATTTCCATAGAATCAGAGATTTAAAGGAACCTCAGAGACCACTTGCCCAACCCCTTCATTTTACAAATAAAAAACAGAGGCCCAGAGGAGTTAAATTATTTCCCTTTTGTCATATAAGTAATAACTAACAGAGACAGTATTTGAACCTTGGTCCCCCAATAATACATTTAGTATTTTCCCCTGCACCACAAACTCTGTTTTATTGCCTTTTATATGAACTTTAATAAATTAAATTCCATCCTTTGAAACTTATCAACTATATGCCTCAAAAATATTAGGTTTGTGTTCCTTCACATCCTATCACAAGTAAGGGGCCTATTTCCTTGGCAATGGATACTCCCATGAAGACCTAGGATGAGTAGCATGGGTATGTATGCACAGAGCATAGGCACCCTGGCTCTAGGCACAACTACAGCAGGTAGGCTGGCATGAGCCATGAGAAGTAGCTATGTGGCGTAATAGGGTGCTAGACTTGGAATGAGCAAAACCTGAGTTCAAATGTTGCCTCAGACATTCACTAGTTGTATGACCCTAGAAAAGTAATTTCACCTCTCTTGGTCTCAGTTTCCTCACTTATAAAATGAGGAGTTAGACTTGATGGACTCCAAGATACCTTTCAGCATGATCTATGATCCTATAAATCTATCTGGCATAAACCAAAGTTTTCTGCCCATCACTAGAAGTCATGGTTTTATAGGATCATAAAACCTCATAGTTCATCTTTAAAAAGTTCCTTAAAAGGAAACTTGGAGATCATCTTCTAGAGATTCCTAACCTGATCCCCATTAACTTTTTTTAAAAATATTTTTATGACTATATTTCAATATAGTTTCTTTTGTAATCCTATGCACTTTATTTTATACATTTCAAGACATTATTCTGAGAAAGTGTCCACAGGCTTCATCAAACTGCCAAAGGGGTCCACATAACAAAAAAGAGTTAAGAAACCCTGATAGTACAAATCCTCACATTTTACAGACAATAAATCTGGGGGCCAGAGAAGTGAATGCCTAGCCCAGGGTCACACTTTCACACCAATATCCTGAGTCCTGTGGCCACTATTACTTCACTGTATTGTCAAGCCTCTGGTCAGTATTCAAGGTCCTGTTCCTATCTCTTTCATAGGGCAGAGTCCCCTCCCTATTACCTTTTCCTTCTGTACCCCACTCATTGCTAGCCTTTGGGGAATTGGTTCTAGGGGATCCTCAGTGTGGGCCAACCCGGAAAAGAGGGGAAACTGAGCACAATGGAAAGATACCTGTACAGAGAGTTGAGTCCCAACTTCGAGTTCTGGCAATGCCATTAACTCACCATATACCTTTAACAAGGCACTCACTCCCTCTGTATCACATTTTCCCCTTATGTCAAATGAGTGGGTCCCCTCTTCAAAATCCCTTCTGGGTCTGACATACCATGATTTCCTGCTATTATTCCATTATTTAAACTCTTGATATTTAAAACACACACACACACACCGCGCACACACCACACACACACACCACACACACACACACACACACACAATTATAAGGTGGTTTTTTTTTTTAAATAAAAAAGAGAAGAAACTACAGACTAAAAGAATTCTGCTGAAGCTAATCTCTCCAGCACGGCAATGGGAAGAAGGCTCCATCAATGCTGCCACCTCCGGAGCATTCCAGCAGAAGGAAGCAATGAAATGTGAGAGAATAGGAAGAGGCAAGCAACTCTTTCTTGCTCAGAAATAATCTTCAGTCTAGTCTGCCGAGACTTGAGAAGCCTCTCATCAGCTTCCTCTTGCAGCACTCCTTAAGGAGAGATACCCTCTGTCTTCCCTACTAAGGAGATGATCTCTTAGAATGCAACCCTCTTTTCTAATGTCAGCAAACCACAGTAAGAGTCCTCACGAGCTTGAGGATCTTAGGCTTCAGTCACAGCTAGAAAGGAATCTGCTTAAAAGAAAAGGGAGAAAATAGCCTCCTACTCTCCGGTTTGCACAGTCTAAGATATCCAAAGGCATTTTCTCATTTTCCCTATTCCTCTGTCCCTGGCACTGACTCCATCTCTCTATATCTCTGTCTCTAGCTCTCTGTTTTTGTCTCTTTTTGTTTGTCTATCTCTCTGTCTCTGTGTCTCTGTTTCTCTCAGTCACTCTCTGTCTTTTTGTCTCTATCTCTCTCTGTCTCTCCTTGTATTTCTCTGTCTTTCTGTCTCTGCATCTATCTCTGTCTCTCTCTCTATTTCTGTCTCCCTCTTTTTCTTTCTCTCTCCCTCCCTCCTTTTCTCCATCGTTCTTTGTCAATCTCTCTGCCCCTCACTGTCTGTTTTGTCAAAAATGTCTCTGTAGATGGTACATCCACGTGTATGAGTGTGGCTGCAGGATCCAACATTTGACTCACTGTCTTTCCCATTCTGTATCCATGTGCAGTTCTGACGTTGATTATTGTCCCTGTCTATTTTCAACAAGACCTATCATTGTAAATTGCTCTGTTTCTTCATCTTGAGGGCTATATAAACACCTGTGCTTAGCTGACCCCACCCACCCAACATTCATCCAACACATGCCTTTGCTAAGAAAAGTTCCTCGCAACCTCCTCCCCTCCTGAAAAAGACTGCACGACTCACTTCCTCCATGATGCTTTCCTAGATTAGTCCAAATAAACTGGTCCTTGTAATCTACATTCTACCCACCCCAACCCAAAGCCTCCAAATGACAATGTAGATGCAATTAGCTTCATATCCATTTGTGTTTTAATGCATCTTCCCCATGATTTTGCTTAGCCAAAGCCCTAAATACAGTCTTTTATCTGGTGGTACCCCGAAGGAGGTGAAAACCTTGATTCCCCTTACTGTGCCACTCTATACAAGGTCATCCATTTTGCTGTTTACTCTATAACCTCTCTATCTCGTTATCCCCAACTACTTCACTATATAATGTTCTCTCCCTAAAGGTCTGATGCATTTAATAGCGATTCCTTTCAATTTAATCATCACTTCTTTGCACTTACTATGGTCCAAGCATTATGCTGTGACACAACCCAATCAGTGCTCACCCTTAATGAGTTCACATTCTACTAGGAGGAATGGCATGCATACAATTAAGTAAATGTTATATATGTGTGTATGTGTGTGTATAATTATACACAGACACACAAAAGAAATACAAAGAAATGGGGGATATTAATAGCTGAAATAATTAGGAGGTGTCTAACAACAACAACCATCATTATCATCATCATGAAAGTAACATTTATTTAGTACTTTAAAGTCTGAAGAGCTCTTTTCCTACATCACCTTACTACCACACTTTTTAGCACTCAAATAGTTTCCAATGGCTTCAAGTTTCCCCAGCTAGTTGTAAGTCCTCATAAGGCCAAAGACTATGTTGTATATATCTTTTGTATCACTGTCCACACACACACACACACACACAGCAGCAGCAGCAGCAGCAGAGAGACAGAGAGAGAGAGAGAGAGAGAGAGACAGAGAGACAGAGACAGAGACACAGAGAGAGAGAGAGAGACAGAGACAGACAGAGAGAGAGAGAGAGAGAGAGAGGGAGGGAGGGAGGGAGAGAAAGAGAGGGAGAGAGAGTGCACAGTTACTCTCTGCACAAGGCAGTCACTGAAGAAATTATTGTTAATTATTTGCTTAATTAAGGGAGGGCAAGAGAATGGGTAACACAAATGAATAGATAATGAATTGTGATTTGACAGTCATACTTCTGTCCTTAATAATCAAATTTGCTTTAGACTAATACGAAAATAAATTTACTTCTTTGTTATAAGGAATGACTCTCTGGGAGGAGGAGGAGGAGGTGGAGGAGGAAGAGAAGAAGGATACAGAGCAAAAGGAAAAGGAGGAAAAAGAATAGTAGGAAGAGGAGGGAATATATTGAAAATACAGGTAATATAAAAGAAAATATATCAATCAAATGCATTTTTAAATTTTAAAAATAAAACAGATTTCTGGTTCCTGAGTACATACCAACTACTCATCATAGGTGTCAAAGGGAACATAGCTACAGGTAAATTACAGGTGAAATACAGAAAGTAGAAAGGTAAAACTTGAAAGTTGAAAACTGATAGTAGCCATGTTCACATACAATATTCAGTTCTATAACTTCAAGAACAAACAAATTCAACAAACATTTGTTATATGCAAAGAACTGTGTTAGGCAATAGGTTTAGGTAAGATAAACCCCTGCCTTCAAGACATAACCCATTCTGATAGTGGTGGGGCAGAAGAGTGGGAACACATTTATGGATAACAATAAAGTGCATAGTGAATAAAGCGCTGGGCCTAGAGTTGGGGAGAATTGAGTTCAAACACGGCTTCAGACACTTAGCAGCTGTGTGACATGGGCAAATCACTTAACCCTGCTTGCCTCAGTTCCTTGCCTATAAAATGAGCTGGAGAAGGAAATGGCAAACTACTCCAGTATCTCTGCCAAGAAAAGCCCAAATGGGGTCATGAAGATTTGGACATGACTGAAAATGACTGAACCGCAGCATAATATATCAGGACTATTATAATAATTACAATGCACAATAGAGAAGTACAAAATAAAATGTTATGTGAGGAAAAAAATGTTATGTGAGATCTGAAGGGGGAAAGGTCATTCATCACCACCAGGGACCATTAAAGAAGGCTCCAGGGAGGAGATGGGATTAGATAGGTAATAATTTACCAACTGAAGAAGGGCAAGGAGGACACAGTCTTAGGGAACAGTATGAAAAAGGCATAGAGGTGGGAAAGTATGGGTAGGATGTGTTCAAAAGAAAAATAGTAATCCAGTTGAGTGGAGAATGGTTTGTGTGGAGGAGAGGAATATGATATATATTTTTAAAATGAAGGTGTTAGATTGCGTAAGACTCTAAATATAAGGCAAAGTTTTATTAATTCACTCAGTATCCCACTACTGTAAATAATAGCTAGCATTTATGTTAGCACTTTAAGTTTTATACAGTACTTTACAAATATCAACTCATTCAATTCCCACCACAACCCTGTGAGGGAGGTGCTACCATTATACTTATTTTACAAATGAGGAAATTGAGGCAAGGAGAAGTTAAGCTGGCCCAGGATCATAGAGAAAGTAAGTACCTGAGGCAGGATTCAAAATTAGCTCCCACAATCTATCCACCTAACCAACTAGCTGCCTATGCATTTTTCAGTGGAGTAACATGACCAGATCTATACATAAGGAAGACAAATTTGGAAACAGTACAAAGTGTAGGTTACGGAAAGGAGAAAATAGAAGTGAGAAGATCTGTTGGGAGGATAGCACAATAAACTACACAGGTGTTAATGAGAACTCATTGTTCGTCTTTCATTTGGAAGAAGACCAATGATGTCAGGGGGTTGTGTCTTGACTTATGTGAATCGTGTTTAAGTGAAGCAGGTCTCACAAAGTCATCAGCCTCACTCTCCCTTCCAGAGTCGTCAAAATCCGGTAGCTAGACAAAAGTCAAGATCATTGCCAGTGGCCTGGGATGCAGTGGATAACCTTGGCATCTTTGATGTTTGACCAAATTAAGTGTTCCACACTACCTGCTTCAGCCAGCTTCATGGCTATTGGAACAAATTGTTCTCATCTACCCATTCTAACAGGGGAAGTCTTCAGAGGCTTGGCATAGACATCCCCCTAACTAACCAACAAGTTTGAGACCTGTCAGTTACCCTCAACGTGGTTTAGCCCATCTGCTGAGACTCTTTCGCCAGGACATGGCCTCTGCGAATGCTACAGGTGAAAGTTGAGCAGAAAGTAGACGCCAAAGGTAGATAAGCAGCCCTGAAAAGGGCTCAGCAAACCTTCACACCACAGGTGTTAGTCCTCCCTGAATGCCCCATACATTCCTAATGAGAACTAGTACTATGATGATGACAATGGAGAAGGACAGATGCAAGAGAAAGTCTGGACTAGAGGTTGGATCAACAGGACCTGAAATGAATGTAAGAAATCAGAGAGAGGGGAAAGAGTCAAAGACAACACCACAGTTTAAACAGAGAAGCTAGAGGAAATGGTGGCACCACAGAAAGAATGAGTAAAGTCCAAAGAAGGAGTGAGTTTAAAGGTAATAAACCACTTGAGAGATGTTGATTCTTTAGTATTTACATTCTGTGAAGGAAGCACCTTTAGAATGCTCCTCCTCCTCCAGTCCCCTCTGTACCTCTGGTATTTCAGTCCCTGCCAAACATATGGAAGACTCTGAATGGCTCCAGTCCTTTACCTGTCAGTATCTCCAGACTTCTAGCTCACAATGCAGTGTTGCAGCTGCATTTAAAAAAAAAGCAATACCACTTCTAGGGCTGTATCCCAAAGAGATCATACAAATAAGAAAAGGACCGACATGTACAAAAATATTTATAGCAGCTTTTTTCGTGGTGGCCAAGGACTGGAAATTGAGGGGAAGCCTATCAATTAGAGAATGGCTGAACAAGTTGTGGTATATGAATATAATGGAATATTATTGTGCTATAAGAAATGATGAGCAGGCACACGTCAGAAAAATCTGGAAAGACTTATACGAACTGATGCTGAGTGAAGTGAGCAGAACCAGGAGAACAGCCACATTGTGTGATAACTGACTTTGATAGACTTGGCTCTTCTCAGCAATGCAAGGATCTAAGGTAACTTCAAAAGACTCATGATGGAAAATGCTATCCACATCCAGAGAAAGAACTATGGAGACTGAATGCAGATCAAAGCATATGTTTGCTCTCTTTTTTTTCTTTCTTTTCTCATGGTTTCTCCCATTCATTCTGATTCTTCTTTAGAACATGACTAATGTGAAAATATGTTTAATAAGAATGTACGTGCAGAGCCTTTATCAGATTGCATACCATCTTGGGGAGGGGACAGGGAGGGAGGTGGAGAAAATGTAAAACTCAAAAGCTTATGGAAGTGAATGTTGAAAACTAAAATTAAATAAACTAATTTAAAGGAAAAAAGGAGATAGAAGGAAGAACACTCCTCATCTCCTCCTGCCGACAATTAGTAATGTCTAATCTTGTGCCAGAAAGCCCTGCCGCTGGCCACAGGGTTTGGCAGCGAGCCCAACGAAGATTAGAAACCTCAGCTTTGGTCAGCTCAATGGCCAAAGCAGACAAGAAATCTTTCTGGGACTGATACATCAAGGGATGCCCAATAAGGAGGCATCCCTAACTTTATATTCCCCAACCCAGTTTCCTGTCATGTAGTAAAAGCTTGATGAAGGCATGTTGGTTGACTGAATGACTGACTGACTTCCCTTTGATGACCTTTTGTGTACTTATTATGCACAGATTTATTTAAACCCCTACTGAACGTAATCATGCTTTCAGACTTGGCCACATTTGGAGAGTTACAGGTTCCATATATTTACCATCAATAAAGTAGTAATAATTAAAAAATAAAACCTCACCTTTACATAGGGTTTTAAGTTTGATAAAGTGCTTTCTTTACAACAACTCTATGAGAGAGGTAAGAAAATCTTTTTTTAAAACTGGACCTGTGATTTAATTGGTATAGGGGAATCCCTAGGAGAAAATCCCATCTATTAATGACAGTCGGTACTTAGTCTGTAAATTAGGCTTAGACAGTTGACGTGAATGAATGAAGCATTTATTAAGCATTTAATATGTACAAAACACTCTGCTAAAAACTGGGGATACCCACAGAAAAGTAAGTTTGAGAGAGGGAGAGACAGGAGGTCCCAGGTTGGAACCTTGGGGAAATCTGTGGTTAGGGGATGGTTCATGAATGATGATACAGCAAAAGAGACTTAGAAGGCATAGTCAGACAGGAACCAGAACCAGGAAAAGAAGTGTCATGAAAATCCAAGGAGGAAGGAGTATCTAGGAGGACAGAGATCCAGTGCTTTAGAGGGGTGAAAAAGCATGAAGACCGAGAAAATGTCATCAAACTTAGAAATTAAGAAATCACTGGGCACCTTGGATAGAGCCACTTCCATTGAGTGGTGAGGCTGAAAGCCAGAGTACAAGAGGTTCAGAGATAAAGATGAAAAATGAAGTGTTGGCTGCCTATCGTCATATGGCTAGTAAATGTGGAAACTGAGATTCTAAACAACATTGCCTGACTCCAGCATTCTTCATGATGCTGCCTCACTTTTTGCATGTGATAAAACTATCACTTTTAAAACAAGTATCTCACAATTTGAGGATCGTGGAGTTTGGTCACAAGTTCAAATTCACCTGCTCTATATCTGCTCATAATTTCTCCAGGTTCGATTATATTCCTTCTCCATTGCCATTTTTCAAGGCTTTCAAGCAATCAACTCTGTATCAGAACTGGGAGCTCCAGGACATCTGATTCCTGCTTAAGGTGTTACATGTGCTTAGCGTGTACTTGTTACCCTACTATATTTTGCTTTTTTAAGTCCAATTTTTAAAATTTAGCAGTGAGAAGAATTTCCTTCCCTTTGCCTCAAAAGCAATCCCATTGAGCATATACAATGACATGTGGCCTACAAACTGTGTTGAATCTAGAACTTCACTTCACACATTGGACGTGTACTCAGTGTGACTCCCAAGAGCATAGATTTGTTTGCTTCTGGCATGATCCCTCAGCCTTGCAATTTTAGAACACATAGAGTCAACATCCTGAAAAGCACTGGCTTTCCTCAACACAGGCATAGCCCATTGCCTTTCAGGGTAAATACAATTCTTTCTATAGAACTCTGCAACAAGCAAATGAAGGCATTTTCTTGGGGGGAAGGGGAGGGTGCTAACAAATCTCTCTGTGCTTCATGCACCTAAAATTTCTTATTTCAGTTCAAGGGAATTAAAGGATCCCCAGCTATCAGCAGCTTCACTCTTTTCTTTTTTCTGCAATTTCTGTCTTGCAAAGGTTCTCTGCACACACTGCAGAGCTCCCAATGCAAATTCCTGTGCTCTGAACCCTTCTTGCTAGCTGAGGGAACTCAGAAGATAGAGAAGCAGGTAAAAAAGACTACTTCCTCACCACCCTAGCTTTCGAACGCAGCGTCATTTCCACATACATGCCAGGTCAATGTCCGCACTGATTGGCATTCTTCTGCCATACACAACTCGCTGCAGTCTGCATTCTGTAGAGGTTTGCAGACTAGTAATTGCTACTAAGAAATCAGAGCCAAAGAAAGGAAATCTACAATAGTATTTTAATTTTCTAGCCTGTCACACTCTATCCTAATGCAGTGCTTCTAAAACCTGACGAAACAACTTGCAAGAAGTCTGGAGATATCTCTGAATTTAATTTTTTTTCCCAGTCAAACTGTGTCAGTTTGATGAGTCAAAGTTAATGAAAAGTTGAGTTTTGCAGATTGTCAAGTTGATGACAGTCTGCAAAAGACATTCTTAGCCTGTTAGAAGTATCACCACAGAAGCTCAGAATTAAAAGAGACCACATAATAATAATAATAATGATAAGCTGTGAACAAAGCCACTCTAAGCCACACTAATGGGGGTCCACCCTAAATCTAGCAATAGAATGGTGAGCCCCCAGGAGTGTAGGAGGCCATCAAGTTGTCTATGGAGGGACAAAAAGGTCAGAAATGAAGCAGGTCAAAATTACCACACAGATGTGTAGTGGACTCAGGCCCATGAATAGTTCCATGCTTCCAGTCTTGGCAAGATGGAGAGACTGAATCTCAAAATAAACAGATTATGATTATGATTATGAGGAGAAGGAGTAGCTGACATTCATATAGTCCTTAAAGGTTTACACTGCTCTACATAAATTATCTCATTTTATCCTTAGAACGACCTGGGAAGGTAGGTACTATTATCATTTTGCAAATTAAGAAACTGAGGCAGACAAATGGTAAGTGGCTTTCCCAGCTGTGTGTACAGTTAGTATGTATCTGAGTGAAGGAGAATTAAAACCTAGGTCTTCCTGGCTCCAAATCCAGCACTCTGTCCTATACCTGTGTCACAAACCTTCCTTCAACATCTATGCTTTATTGGAACACAGACTTGGAGATGAAAGGGAGTTTAAAGGCCACCAAGTCCACTCCCTTCATTGTATAGATTCCCAGGGACAGGGAGCCCATAACCTTCTGAGAAAGCCTATTACACTTTTGAACTGTTGTAATTGTTGTGTAATAGTTTGAATAAGGTAAACTGAGGCACAAAGTTCTCAATTATTTTTTCTCAGTTGGAAGTTTCTTGATGTTTTTGTTATATGAATAATCTGACTCTCTGAATCCTCCACTCATTGCTTATAGTTCTGCCCTCCAAGGCCAAGCAAAACACAACCTTTCTTCCCCATGATAGTGCTATAAATACTTCAAGACTGCTTTCTTGCCATTGTCCACACCCACTCCATGCTCCAAATGGTTTATTATTTTGATCAACTTATCTATTTCCTTGAATCAGTCCTATAGGGTATGATTACTACCCCACCACTATGCTGGCTGCCCTGCACCAGACATTTTCCTGCTTGCCAATATCTTTTCTAAAATATATTGCCTGGAACTGCATACAACCCTCCAGAGATATGTTTGTTCAATGTAGAAGAGAGCAGACTGTCACGTACCTTTCTCTGGGCATAATACTTCTATTAATGTAGCCGAAAATCACATTAGTTTTTTTGGTTGCCGTGTCACACAGTTAACTCTTATTGTAAACTTACAATCCACTAAAATGTTTTAGATCTTTTTCACTTGAATTTTTATTTAGCAACACCTCTTTCAATCTGTCCTTGTGCACTCAATTTCAGGCAATCTCCTAAAGTAATCTATTTAACTTTTAGACACCTTATAAGATTTTACATTTTATCCCAATTAAATTTCATCTTATTAGATTCAATCTATAGTCCTAACCTGTCAAAGATAGCCTTGGATTTCTGTGATCCAATATGGTAGCTACATTTTCTGGCTTCTTGTCATCTGTAAATGGATGGGCATGCATATGGTCTTTCATCTAATTCATTCATTAAAATGCTGAACAGTAGAGGGACAAAGACAGATTTCTAGAATACTACATTAGAACCGGCCATGGTAACATTGATCAATTAATCACTATTCTTTGCATCTAGCTATGCAGCCACTTCTGAATCTACCCAACCACTGATATCCTCCCCTCACCACACACACACACACACACACACACACACACACACACACACTTTTCTCTACCTTATCTACCTATTATGAAAGACTTACAAATCTAGAAAGACATTGGCCGAATCTATTGAAAGGAACTAAAATAGAAATAAACATAGATTCTTATGCTCAGGTTCAAAGAATTAACTTCATAAGTACAATATGGGGAAGGTATGGTTGACTGGATTAATTCTTCTGAAAAAGATATGAAGGTTAAATTAGATAGACTTCATGCTTAATATGAGGTAATGGTGTGCTATAGCTGCCAGAAACATTAATATAACCTTTGGCTGCACTTAGAGAGGCATGGTGTTGAACATTAGGGAAGCAATAGCCCCACTGAGCTCTGCCTTGATCAGATACTATCTGCAATATTGTACTCAGTTCTAGACACTGTTTTGTGAAGGGCATTGCTAAACTAGAGACCATGAAGAGAAGGATTATCTGCATTGTGAATGGGCTTTTAGTTCATGCTTTATCAGGACTGGTTGAAGGAACCAGGAATGCTTCCTCTGGAAAAAAGTGAGCATATGATAGCTATGTTCAAGTATTTTAAGGATCGTGATGTGCAAGAGGATTAAATTTAAGCTTTGCTCCAGAGGACAGAACTAGGAGAAATTAATAGACTTTGCAAAAGAGCAGATTTCAGCTCAAAGTAAGGAAAATCCTTCCAACAGTCAGAGCTGTGTAATACTGACACTGGCTGTCCTGGGAGGTAGTGAGCTTTTCCTTCACTAGAAGTCTTCAAGTGAAAATCATCCCCTTTACAAAATACTTTACAAAAGTGATCACTTTTGTTGAGTATTTTGTAAAGGGGATAATTGTTTAGATCCAAGTTGGGATAGATGGCATCCTTCTAACTCTGTAAGTCTTGGACTCTCATATTCTTTGAAATGCCTTTGGGAAATCTTTTTTCATTGCATTTTCACGACCTACTAATCTATCAGTCTTCTTCTCCCTCAAAAAGGGAAAGGAAATTAGCATAACATGATCTCTTCTAAATTTTAGTTCTTTACCATCACTGATTCCCTTTCTTAGTGCTCACAGAAAGTACATCACAAAATTTCACCAGAGATCAGGTAACCTTCCCGGAGTTTGAAGAATCCACCCTCTTTCCACTTGGAAAATCAGGACGATATTTTTCCATCACTAGTCCTGAGAAATCACTTCTTCCTCCCCCAAAAAAATATTTAAAAGAACATCAACAGCACCTTGGCAATCAAGTTAACAAGTTATTTTAGTCCCCTGGGATTGGAACTCATTAAGTGCAGCTAGGTTTTGTTTCTGTTTTGTTTTGTTTGTTTTGTTTGTTTTGTTTGTTTCTTACTAATTCTTCATTTCTCTTTGGCTTCATTTTCCTGGTAATTTCTTTTCAATCAGTCTGAAAATCCATAGAGAAAGCATGTTAAATAAAAATTGAGTGGTTGCCCTCTTCCCGTTATCTGTTATCTTTATCTTACCTACTCCAAGCCACAGTCCTGTTAATTCTTTGATTTTCCTATTTCCTCCAACATACCCCAAAACACCCTATGCATTATCCTTAGCATTCACATCATTCCTTCTTCCCCAGGCTGCACTCCAAAGTCCACAAGATTTTATCTATCATGCCACAGAAACCTCTTTGAACTGTAAGCCTACTCTAACTCTGGACTTCTCACATTGGAAGGACTATTGACCTCAGCAGCCTCTCCCTCTGATTAGCTAATTCTCCCCAGAACCTCCTTTTTATGGAGGAGGTCCAGGCCAATGGTGTCTTCATTTCTCTCCAGGATGTACTCCTGACTCTCCACAAGATTTTCCTATCCTGTCCCTGCTCCTTGTAACTTCACCCACACACCCACACCCACACCCACGCCCATGCCCACACACCCCCCCACACACACACACACACACACATACTTCACCTTTTTATGTCTTGTCTTCCCCTCTTAGAATGTAAGCTCCTTGGGAGCAGGGACTATCTTTCTTTCTGCTTGTATTTCCATTCCAGCCTCTTAGCATAATGCCTGGCACATAATAAATGCTTAACAAATGTTTGGTGACTTGTTACCATAGACTTTCAGTTTATTCTGAGTTTTCATTCTCCTGATTATATTTTTATAGCACTATACTTGTTTTCCATTGTCTATTAACTACCCACATTTCTGTCTTTCACATCAGGTCTTTTTTTCTAAGTTGGTTGATGGATTCCCTATGAAGCTGCATCAGTCTCTTTGGATATGTACCTCTTTTCCTTTTTCATCAGAATCATTTATCTCTGTGTCATTAGAATTTTATTCTTGAGAAATATTCTATCCAACTTGAAGCAAGTTCTCCTGCAAATTTTTAAGACATGGGATTCCATTTATTCTTCCCTAAACACTTTTTAATCAATTTTCTCAAAATCTAGAGTACACATCAAACCATGTCTAGTTATCCCCTTCTTCAATATTTCAAGGCTCTGCAAATTTCACTAATGAGGGTAGCCCCTCCACCAAATGCAGAGTATAAGTCTTCTACAACTTAGAGGAACTTCAAGAGTTGCTCTAGCCACAAAATTTATTACCTGGAGGCTAGCCAGGCACAAATTTAGCTGGGCTCAACCTCAGGTATCAGGAATATAGCCTACCCGTGGACTCATGCCCAAGGCCTTCCAAGCATGATATGACAGGTCTTGGCTTGCATTCTTCTGGTAAATCCATCAGGAACCTAGGATCACCTCCATGCCATACTGAGGAATCAAAGACATTCATCAGGAGAAGTTCTCCCCCTTATCAAGCACAAACTCTAAGAAAGCTAGTCACTCACTTCACTCCTAGGTTTTCTGTCATTTCCGCTTTAGCAACCAGTTTCTTCTTATTGATCGGAATCAAGTCCAGAAGAACAGTTCCTGTAATTGCTTCCTCCAATTTTTGTGAATCAAGGATTCACCAAATGTTTTTATTTTAGAATAAAGTTACAATAGATGTCCATATGATCAGCATGATACAATCAGTGCAATATAAGCCTTGCATTCAAGACTTATAAACTATTTCCCAAACTTATCATGCATTTCTTGTGCTGATCAGATGATCTGTACTATATACTCCTATCATAAAAATATGATCCTATGACCTTCTGGTTCAAAATTTCCTCATATCGATATATATTCTTAATAGACCATGATCCTCCACCATCCATGTTAGCTGATTGGTTCCTTTTGAATAAAATATACCTTCCATTGTCATATCCTACTCATAACCTCTGTCTTTGCCATGAATCAATTGTATGACCCTGGACAAGATACTTAACCTTATCTATAAAAGAAGAGATTGGGATTAGATGATCTCTAAGAGGAGGTTGGGCTAAAATTGTGAATGGATCTATATTTTAAAATAATTTATATTATAATTTAATAGAAATATAATTTAATTGGGCAACTAGATGACACAGTAGATCAACCACTGGTCTTAGAATCAGGAGGACTCATCTTCCTGAGTCTAAATCTGACATCATATGCTTCCTAGCTATATGACCCTGGGCAAGTCACTTAGCTCTGTCTGACTCAGTTTCCTCATCTGAAAAATGAGCTGCAAAAGGAAATAGCAAACCACTCCAGTATCTTTGCCAATAGAACCTCAGATAGAATCACAAAAAGGTAGACATCGCTTAACAATGACATCAACATGTCAGTGTGCTAAGCTGTGAACCAAATCTATAATTTAATATATTATATTACAATTTAATAGGGATAAACTTAAAGCATTATACTTTTCTTTGAGAAATCAGATTTACAAGTGCAAGACAGCAATGGTATGACTACACATTAGCTTAGTAAATCAACAGAGTGATGTGTCTTATCAAAAAAAGTTTTTACAGTCTTAGCCTGCTTTGAGAATACTTCTTCCCCACTCTAAGGAGGTATTAATGAGTCCCACTAAAATTTGGACAGAACACATATAGAGCATTGTGTTTAGTTCTGGAAGCCACATTTTAGGAAGAAAATTGATAAGCTAGATCATGTCCAAAGCTCTGTGACCAGCATGATGAAGGTTCTCAAGGTCATGCTTTATGAGGCTAGATGTAAAAACTAAGGTTGTTTATCCTTGAGAAAAAGAGGTCTTAGGGAGAACATGATAATTATTTCCAAGTATGTCAATGACTGTCATGTGCAAGAGAAATTAAACCTGTTATATTTGGTCCTAAATGGTAGAACTGGGAGCGATGAGTGGATGTTGCATGACGTAGATTTAAGCTTAATGAAAGGAAACACTTTGTAGCAATTAAAATTATCCAAAAGTGGAAAGTGGATGCCTTCGAAAGGGAGGGAATTTCCCCCTCCCTAGACGTGCTCAATAAAAGCTGTACGGCCACTTGAATGGTCATTAGGTACATTCGTGGACATTAGTCGGGTACATTAGTGAGGAGATACTTGTTCATTTATAGATTGGACTACGTGGCTTCCGAAGTCTCTTCAAACTAATCTTTTGTGGTTTGTGATTTTGTGACTCAAACCCTACTCACTCTCTGTAATCTGCACAAAGTTCCATTTACCTGCTCAAATTTAGATCACTGCTTCATTCTGTTTATTACTCATTCTCTGTGCCCCTGTATATAAAGATGTGAGGCCTTGAATATTATCACCTCCATCTTCTTTTAAACTAGTTCTTGTAAATCGCTTGGATTCTGCATGAATATTACTATGTTATAACCGCGATCGTCTTTTGTAGGAAATTGAGTGACCCTGGGTACATCACAACCTCTGTGTGTCACAATTATTTCCTTTGTGAAATGGGGATATCAATATCACCTACCTGATGGTTATTGTCAGAATCAAGTGAGGTAACATATGAGATAATGCAAAACCCCCTTTATGAGTTCTGCAAATTTCAAAGCAAAATAAAAATAAGTGCTGATTGATCTCCTACATGCCGGGCACTGTGCTAAACACTGGGTTGCTATAGCTGGAGAAGTTTTATCCTTCCTCTTTCAGTTCAAACCCCTCTTGACCCTCAAGTCTCGAGGTGAATATATTTTAATCTGTCTTCATTAGATTTATTGTACTATTTCTCTGTCTTAAGTCCTTACCCAGACCTTTAAATATTGCTTTCTGATATGGTCTTGGTTTTCTAATCAATTCATCAGGCATCATGGTATGGGTATTGGAGCTGGAAAGACTTGTACTCCAACTGCTTACTAGCTTTGTGACCCCAGGCAAGTCATTTAAACTTTCTGGGCCTCCAATTTCCCATTTGTAAAATAGAGGCTTTGGACTAACTGACCTACTCTAAGATTCCTTCCAGCTCTAACTCTATGAACCTATGATCCTACAAATAATGCATAAATACATTCTGCTACATTTTGTTTCATACAATAAACACTTCTCAACCAAAATCCAAAATATCAATGAACAGATCCCGTTCCTTCTACCTCCACAAAAGCTCCATCTCTCCCCTCTTAATTCCTAACACTACCACTCTTATACAGGTCCTCATTACCTGTGCTTATATGACCTAGGTATAGCCATAGCTTCTCAACAGGCCTTCCCACCCCTACTCTCACCTCTCCAATCCATCCTTTACATGGCTGCTGGAGTATTTTAATCTCATCAGTGATAATAATGGAGAAAAGAAGCACTGTATGATAATAGAGGGACCCACTTTGGAATCAGGAATTCCTGGGTTCAAGTCCTTTTTTTCTAACACATACTATATGACCATTGTCTAGTCACTTAAATTCTCTCAGTCTCAGTTTCCTCATTTTGAAAAGAATGCAATCCTATCATCTACTGCACAGAATTGTTCTAAGGATCAAAGGAGATATAATAGGGAAACTGCTTTGCAAACCTTAAAACACTGCTTAAATGCTGTCACTATTACGATTGTTGTGAGAAAGTGTTGGGGGACAGGAATGGGGCAGTAGCAAATTATTTGTAAAAAGCACTGGTCTCAGGAGATGATTATGTGCAGAATGGACTCAAGTAGAGAGAGAATAGAGATAGAGAGAACAGTTACATGAATTAATCTATTATTTATTAAGCTTCTACTATATGCTAGACACTATGCTTGTGGGTGAGGATTAGAAAGTCAAAAGTATTTATTAAGCTCCTACTATATGCCAGACACTATGCTTGTGGGTGAGGATTAGAAAGTCAAAAGTATTTATTAATCTCATAGTATATGCCAGACACTATGCTTGTGAGTGAGGATTAAACAGTCAAGAGTATTTATTAAGCTCCTACTGTATGCCAGACTCTATGCTTATGGGTAAGAATTAAAAAGTCAAAAGTATTTATTAAGCTCATCATATATGCCAGACACTATGCTTGTGGGTGAGGATTAAACAGTCAAGAGTATTTATTAAGCTCCTACTGTATACCAGACACTATGCTTGTGGGTGAGGATTAGAAAGTCAAGAATATTTATTAAGCTCCTACTATAGTCCAGACACTATGCTTGTGGGTGAGGATTAGAAAGTCATGAGTATTTATTAAGCTCCTGTTATATGCCAGACACTATGCTTGTGGGTGAGGATTAAAAAGTAAAGAGTATTTATTAAGCTCCTACTGTATGCCAGACACTATGCTTGTGGGTGAGGATTAGAAAGTCAAAAGTATTTATTAGGCTCCTACTATATGCCAGACACTATGCTTGTAGGTGAGGATTAGAAAGTCAAAAGTAAGCCAGTCCCTTCTCTCAAGGAACTCTCATTCTATTGGGACAATACAGTAGGTTCAGAGATAAGTAAATAGGGAATATATACAAAATAAATACAAAGTTATGGAGGAGGGGTGAAGATGTGAGAATTCACAAAGGAGATCAGGAAGAGTCTCATGTAGAAGATGGCACTTGGGCTGAGTCTTAAAAGGAGCTGGGGTGAGGACACACATAGGGATTGAAGGAGTGCGGCCCATGCAAAGGCGTAGAAAGTGGGAGACTGACAATTTGGCTGAAGCACAGAGTGTGAGTCCAGCCCAAATAACTACTGGTGAAACTCAAACCCACCTATCCTTACTGGTGCTGGGATAAAGAGAAATGAGAGGCCTAGCTGAGGAGACCTAGATAAGATTCTATCCTTAAGGTTCTTAAAATGCAAATGTCACTTCCATTTAAATACCTCACTCTGTTACCTTCCCGAGTGCTACCCTGAATTTCAGAGGGAACTCTCAAAATAACGTAGCTGCTTACATGGCTACATCTGAGCTCTCTGAGTAGGAGGGCAGAGAATTTAATCACCAGGCTCCTGAGCACAGCTCCCTATAAAAAGGAAGCAGTCAGAACACAAGGCTGAGAGCTTGCATATTCATTAGGTGGCCCTGTGGAATTCTCAAGCCCACACGCCTGAGCCCCATGACAAGGAACCTCGGTTTCCACTTTTGAGTTTAGAAGCACCCTGGCCTCAGAAACGTTCAGGAAACTGACAAGAAAGGTTATACCAGCTCATGCCCTGACATCATTTCTACAGCAGCCTTTTTTGTAACAGCGCTGCACACTAAGTAACATTTTTTTTATTTTTATTGATATTGTCTATTTTTACGCCACCTTTATTTCTGAATGTGTTCCCCTCCACTCCCTAAACCAGCTAGCCATCCCTTTTAACAGAAGGCGAAGAAGGGGGTGGGAAAAAAGCAGTTTAGCAGGTTCAGCAAATGCAGAGGCAGCAGAACACTGTGAAAAGGGTATTGAATTTGGAATCAGAGGGCCTAGGTTCAAAGTCCACTTACTACCTAGGTGACTTTGGGCAAGTAACTTAACCTGTCTGGGCCCCTTATCTGTAAATTGAGGCAGCTGGACCAGATGATATCTCAGGTTCCTTCTGAATCTAAGGATCTAGAAATGGCTCTCTCCAAAGTTGGCAATGATCTCTTCTGGATCTAAGGTCCCTTCTGGATGTAAGGATCTAGAAATGGCTCTCTCCAAAGTTACCAATGATCTCTTCTGAATCTAAGGATCTAGAAATGGCTCTCTCCAAAGTCACCAAAGATCTCTTCTGGGTCTCAGGTCCCTTCTGGATCTGAGGATCTAGAAATGGCTCTCTCCAAAGTTACCAATGATCTCTTCATTATCAAATCCAATGGCCTTTTCTTAACCCTCATCCTTCTTGATCTCTCTGTAGCCTTTGACCCTGCCAATCACCCTCTCCTCTTTGATAGTCTACTCTCTTTAGGTTTTCATGACATTTCTCTTTCCTGGCTCCCCTTCCTGTCTTATTACTCCTCTGCCTCCTTTGCTAAATCTTCATTTTGGTCACAATTACTAACTGGTGGAGGGGTGTGTGTATGTGTGTGTCCCAAGACTCTGAGTTAGGTGTTCTTCTCTTCTTTGTAGTATTTCACTTGTTATCATCAGCTGCCATGGTTTCAGTGATCATCTCTATGAAGATAACTTTCAGACTGACTTGTTCAGCCATACCGACTGTTGATCTTCAGCCTCAAACCTCCAACTGCCTATTAGACATTTTGAAGTGGATGCCAAATCAATACCTCCAACTCAAGTTGTCCAAAACTGAACTCATTATCTTTGTCCTAAACCTCTCTCTCTTCCTAACTTCCTTATTATTAAAGGGGGTACCACCATCTTCCCAGTCAACCAGACTCACAACCTATCATCCTCAACCAACAATCAACCTCAACTATCAACCAACAGTCATCCTCAACTCCTCGCTCTTTCTGATCTCCTGTATCCAATTAGCTATATGGTCCCTTTCGTGCAAGTCTACTTTCACGGCATCTCTCACATAACTGAAAAATTTGAGATCATGCTTGCACTGCCTACTTTCACTGAGTTCTTTTAAGGAATAATTTGAGATAGCACTTGTAGAAAAGTCAGTGGTTGTTAATATTAGGATCTCACAACAAACTACTAACAAAGCTAGGACTCAAATCCAAGTGTTCTACTCAAAGTCTTTGTTCCTTCTGCTACATTACACTACTTTCTAGGTCTCTTGCTTTTTGACCCTCTTTATTTTCTTTTTCTATCTGAAGTCAGAGGATATGAGCCCAAATCCCACTTCTGCTACTTTTTCCAGATCACTTAACCTGACAGTGGCACACTTTCCTCACCTGTAAAATGAGAGCCTTGAACCAGCCAATCTCTAAGATGCCATCTAGCTCTAAATCCAATAATCCTATTACCCACTCTATCTTGCCTTGGCTCCTTCTAACCTCTGAACTTCCTACTTGATTCCCAGTGCTGCCTGCATGGGCCCCAATTCCAAGTTTGACATTTTTTCGGTGAACATCCTCATAACTGATAGTTCATCAAAGCTAAGTTCTTACTGGAGTGGAACATTTCAAGCTGTGTTTAAAACAAAACACCACAAGGATGCAGGGGGTCCTGGCTCTCTAGCCAACACTTAGGTGCATTTTACTGGCAAGCAATGTCATTTTCTTGTCTGTATGCTATCTCAAACTAAGCATCGACAGCGCACATGATGTGTGGAGACCTTTCTGTCTCTCCATCTGCCCGGGGAGATAAAGTCGACACACAAATGTCTAATAACACATCCGTGCGTAATGAGGTGAGCTTTGAGAATTATAATGTGTTTCATTCCCTCAAAATGTGTCTCTGGTTTTATGGGCTGCCAGGTGCAGGCTTACTGATGTGGCTCCCTGGATAGCAGCAACACCGATGACTTCACTTGACAGCAAAACTGCAGCTAGCCAGAAACTGCAGTTAAAGGGAGGGCTACAACCAAGTTAAGGGGAGGCAGTTAAAGTCGGCTGCTTATAGGAAACACTTAGGCGAGGTGGCCATAAGCAGCTCTCTGGAGTTACTGATTCTCCTGGAGCCTTTATTCAAATACAGAAGGGCTTAAGTTATCCAGACAAAGCAAAGATCAATTGTCTGAGTGTAGGATCAAGGAAGCACAAGGTTGCAAGATTTTATGAACATAGCACTAAGATGCTGAGGAATTCGCATAAACTATCCAAAACTCAGAACAAGTGTTTATAGATTAAACTAAGCCCTTCCCTTCTTTCTTCAATATGTCAAAAGATGTGTAGTTTCATCAATGTGTGTATTCTCTCCACCAATGCAGATCATAATCTGTCTTGTCTGGGTGTTCTTAACCTTTTGTGTGGGAGTGTGTGTCATGGTAAATGTTTGACAACCATTTCTGGAGAAGAAAGAAAATGTATGCAGGAAACACTTTTAAGTTTAATCACATTATTAACACTTTTTTAAAGTCTAGACAATCAACAAAACAATATATCAAAGTCCTTATTTTGTAGCATTTGTTTGACTTCCAAAGTTTAAAGGCTCACGTTGAAAATTGCTACATAAGCTAGTCCTCAAAGAAGGAGTTAATCCATTGCCTGGCCTGTGCTGGAAGCCCTTCCAGTGTGATTGGGTGTGGCAGACCTTGTCTTCCTTTGTCCTCTCCTTAGGGAATCCAGGATTACCTCTATACCATGAGGAGGCTCAAAGTAGATCTTGGTGAAGAACTATGACAATCTTTTCACTGGGGGCAGGGTGGGAGGAGCAGGGAGAGCACTTAGGGAAAACCCTCAATCAAAATCAAAACTTTGATAAAATATTGTGAAACACCATCCCATCGACATTAACTTCTATTGAGTTGAAAATACTCAAATCACCATGTGCACATTGAAGGCATATATATTTATAGCTTCATTTCTGACTAATCTTCCACATTCACATTTTTGTCTTCACATAGACTAAGATGTGACTACTACCTTTCTCTATTCAATTCCTTTCAATAGGTGCTCGTTGATTGGTTACAATGTGTAAGGTTTTTGCTTTTTTTTTGGAGGCACTGATGAAACAAAGACAGAGATGCTACAGACTCTGCCATGAAGGAAATTACAATCTAATGAGCAAGTCACTGAACTACTCTGAACCTTAGTCTCTTCATTTGTAAAATGAGGGGGTTGAACTAGGTGGTCTCTAAGGTCCTTTTAATCTCTAAAACTCTGTATAGTTATTTAGCTTTTCATTTGTGTCCCTTGTTTCCTCAACCAAATTGTAAGCCTCCTGAAATTGGGGGCTAGTTCTTTAATTGTTGTATTCCTCACCTCCCTCCTAGCACCTAGCACAGTATTAGTCACATAGTAGACTCTAAATAAATACAATTAGTTGGTTAAGCGCTCTGGACCTCAGAGCTGTAAAATGAAGGGGTTGGATTAGATGGACCATAAAGTCCATTCTTACTCTAAATCTATAATCTTATGAGAAGAAATTTAAGGATAGTCTTAAAGGTAGGATTGGTTTAAAGAATGGATAGGCTTTCAGGTAATTCTCCACTTTCCATCAGCAGTTCTACTTAGTTTGGACTATATAGAACATCAAGCCCCCTCTGCCAGGTTCCCCTTGGTGCCCCTCCTCCTTTTCAGCTTTCATTTGTGTGTTGGCTTCCGCCATTAAATTGTAAGCTTCTTGTGGGTGTGGATCATCTTTCTTTTTCTTATTTGTATCCCCAGTACTTGCCCCAATGTCTAGCACATAGCAGGTGCTTAATAAACATGCATTGAAATTAAATAAGTTTTAAAAATAAAGTGTATAGAGTCTGGAGGGAGGGGAGGACAGAGCAAGTCTTCAAGTCAGAGAGGTATGTGTAAGCAAAAGGACAAAATAGATTTGGGAGGAACTGAGTGGAGGCTTTACAAAGGTAAGCAGCCATATTATGGCCAGATCACTACACTTACCAACCCCAAAATGATGCAAACATTTACACATTGCAGTTCATAAGTTTTGAACTGGACATACTTCCATACCCAAAATTCTTTGAGTCAAAATTTTTGGTTGTCTACGGATGCTCAAAAGAAAAAATATATCTCCTTCCGTGTGCAGTTACCTGGATGTTTACAATTCACAGCATGGAGAAAAGAGGGAAGGAGTAGGTAGGCCAATAGGATCCATGTCATTAGGATGTTCCCTTTCCATGCCTGCTACTAGAATCTGGGGAGGTCAGTGGTGTCAAGTTCAGAGAAAGTCCCAGTGATAAAGAAAATGTATTAGAGAATGACCTGGTAAAATCGGAATGAATGAATGTCAGCACCAACAACTGTCCCTAGGCAGCTTCATTAAGCTGATATTCTAAAATGACAGCAAGCAAACACTCAATGGTACATGGGCATACACACAGCTGATGACATTTAGCCAAGCATTTGTTTATTTGGGAGACCGGATGCAATGTAGATTGTGTATGGGTGTAGGTGTATATGTTTGTGCACAGAAATATACCCTCTCCATACTTCTGGAAAATGCACCTGTTATTGTTTGCCTGTAGCACAAAGTTAAGGAGGGCAGGGTATCAGTTTGATGGGCGTAAGCAAGCGTTGACAGGTATAGGCTCCAAAAAGGTCTATATTTTCTGTAAAATAGATAAGGTCACATGACTACATTCTAAGGGTGGAAGAGACTTTAAATCTGAGCTTTTTGTAATCTGTTAAGATTAACAGTATAGTATAGTATAAAAAGCATTGGACTTGGAGTCGAGAGACCTGGCTGTGAATTCTGTTTTGTCACATAGGACCTGTGTCCCATGGACAAATCAATTAGCCTCTCAGAGTCCCAGATTCCTCATCTGTAAAAATGAGGGGGTTGGACCAGATGACCTTTCAAGTCCTATGCTGTGTGATTCTATGATGAAATTTATATAGCTGCCTCAAGAGCATCTATAATCCTCCTGTGATAAGCTAGAGATCCTATCACCTTGGAAGTGTACTTCAAGGTCAGAGCCTCTGTAATCATTCAATCAATTAATCACTCAACAAATATTCATTAAACACTCATTATGTATTAAGCACTGGAGGTACAAAGAAAAAGCAAAAGACAGACCCTGCCCTCAAGGAGCTTATATTCTAACAGAGAGACAAGTATATAAAGGGTGCGTACAAAAAACAAGATAACTTGAAAAGTGGAAAGCACTAGCTGTTGAGGGAACCAGAAAAGGCCTCCTGAAGAAAACAGAATTTGGGCTAAGTCTTGAATAAAACCAGGGATTCATTCTAAGAAGCCAAGGTGGAGGAGGAAGAGGTATGGAGACATCCAGGGTGGAGGCAAGAAGAGAGGGGATGGTATTGTGTGAGGAACAGCAAGTAGGTAAGTTCATCTGGGCTGTTGAGTTTGGGGAGGAGAGTAAAGCATAAGATAGAAAGAAAGGTAGGAAGGGGCCAGTCTGAAAAGAATGTAAAATTCCAAACAAATTGGTTTAGATTGGATCCTAGAGCCAACAGGTGCTAAATGTCATTGTCTCTCCTTCAGTACTTAATAGAAATTCCTTCCACTTAGTTGAGAAGGTAGTAGCTTTTTTCTTTCTCTTCCAGCATTTTATTCTTCCAGAGTCCAAGACTAAGGGCTCAGAATCTTAACCTGGGCTTTGAAGTTTAGAATAGTCTTTCTTTTATCTCTTGGGGATCATCTTACTGCATAGAAGGGCTGACTGAGCAAAATCTTAAGATGATGTCCTTCGAGTCTTCCTTGCCTCTGATCAAGCCTGTCTAATTGTTCTTTCTTTCTGGGATAGAGTTATATTATTTATCTCTCTGTCCTAAAGAGGAGTGTAGGACGGGGTAGGGGAGCAGGACAGGGAGTTTCAAGGTTATCGAATCTACACAAAGCTAAAATAAGATAGTATATGTGAATGTACTTTTAAAAATTAGACAGTGCTATAAAAATGTAAGACAGAGATGAGGCGAGGGGTCAGCAATGAAGGTGGCTGCCTAGGGAACAGCACAAAGGGGATGGAGGGTAAGAAGGAGGGCCGCTATCAACATATTTCTGTATGTGACTGTCCATGTTTTTTAATGCCAGAAAATTCCAATTTCCATGGCACATAGGCACTTATTTTATGATGAGTTACATGTATCACCCATGAATACTCAATTCAACTTAACAAAAATTCATTAAGTCCTTGCTGTGTATATAGCATGGTAATACTAGTTAGGCGAACTGTAAAGTTTAGACAAAACATAGTCCCTGCCACTCAGGTAGCATACAGCCTATTGAGAGCATAGGACACATACATAATAATAACAACTGACATTTATACAGCACATAAAGCCTTACAAAGTATTTTGTGAGGCAAGAAATGATAACTATAATATAAACTAAATTGTGTTAATTGCATGAAGAGGGACAGCAAGGCAATGGAGTTATTATACCCAGGCTGAAGTCTAGTGTCTGACATATACAAGTTATATGATCACGGAAATCACTAAAAATGTTCCCAGGCAGCCATCTAAGAGTATAAATTACAGAGCTGCTACCCTGCATGGGTGGAGGCAATTTCCACACAGGGACACACATACACTAGTGAAACTATAGTTCTAAACAATGACAATAACAAAAAAAAGCATAAATGAAGTATAAATAAAGGACTTTTGGCTTCTGAGGTTACTTCTTACTAGAGACACCAGGGAAGGTTTCAGGGAGGAGGATGGTCACTGTAATTGCACTTTAAAGGATAGGTAGATAGATACTCAAAAGGCTCAAAGCCTCAGATAGGTTGCTAACACACGAGCAGGACAATTTGTTTAACCCTGCCTAGAGCATAAAAATGCTTTACCCCAGCCCACTATTCTGAATAATAATAATAATAAATAACTATGATTTATTTTACTTTTCTCTGTAAAGAAAAGCTCAACTCACATTTTGATTATAACAATAATCTAAAACCCATTCTAGCCTGGGGGAAACTTGAAACAGTCTCGAGGCTTTGGAATGCCGGGGGGTTAGAGAGGAGAAGGTAGAGAAGTAATGAGAAATATGTCCCCAGTGTTCAAGCATCATTAGGGTTCGTTTCCGTGAATGCTAAAGAGAAAGGCAAGTGACCTCAACCAAACCGCCCAGTCAGCAAACCAAAGATGAACTCCAATATTGAAAACTAGGGAACTTTGGAAGCAACAGAAGATTGGGAAGAAGGCATGTAGGAAACCTAATGACTAGCACGAAGCCCAGGGATGCCTCAGGCCCTAAACCCAACAAGTCATTAAACACAATAAAATTATAACCTCTGCGTCCTTATCCCTGCTCCCCTCTCCCTAAAGAGTAACATTGAGAGAAGGTTAACTACCATTCCTGTGAGTCAGACAGATGTATGCATCTTTAAAGATCCTGACTTCACTCTGCACCAACCAAGGGATTAATGACATCACAATATCACCAGCCCTAGCAGTATAACAGTGAGGAAGTCTACAGCTTAGAGCCATTGGTTGGATAGCACCTAAGAGCATGAGGTCTCTGCTAAAGACAGCTTCCAAAGAAGCCACCTCTTGTGCTAAGATGACTTTAAAGAGCTCTCCTGGTGCAGGACCCAAATTTGCCTGACCTTTATTTTTTAAAGCTATTTTTCTTGGTTATTGACTTCAGCTGATTCGTTGGGTCACTTCATCTTCCTGCAGGCAAACCCCAGACAGCAAGGGCAAATACAGAGAGAGGGATGAGAATTCTAAAGTTGGATCACAGATAATTAATGCTGGAAGGGACCATAGGGGTCATCTCATCTACCTTATTTTAAAAATAGTGAAATAGAAGCAAAAATGAGTAGTGAGTTGCCCAAGTCCACATCGGTAGCAAGGATGGAGATCAGGTTCAAACCCAAGTCTTCTAACTCCAAATCTTGTTTTCTTTCTATTACGCCATGCTGCCTCCTACGTAGCTTTCCATTTTATGGTTAAGCCTGACATTTCCAAATAGGTACCTAAAACCCAAAGACAGACTGCAAAGATTTATACGCTTGCTGTCCCGTGCATATGGCATTCCATCTCTCTTTCCCATGCTTTTGAACAGGCTTCCCCCTCCAATCTATCTAGAATATTCTCCCTCCTTTCGGAACCCTGTGCTCCTTCAAGGCTCAAGTGCTACCTCCTTCAGAGACCTTTCCCGATGCCCCCAGCAATAGCTTCTGCCTCCCCCATCCATGGATCACTGCGTAGTTATGTTGTATCTTGAATTTATTTGCCTGTGGCTATATTGTGTCTGCCTAATAAGATGTAAACTCTTTGAGAACAGGAAGTGTTCCACTTTTACCTTTGCATCTCCAATGCTACGGCATGGAGGTATCTGGCATACAAGAAGAAATTCATAATGGCTTATTGATTGATTTGGTGCATGATATCCTCAATGTCCTAAATTTTAAGGGGAGGGAAGGAAAGGAGGGAAGGAAGAAAGCGCAACTATCATACTTCTAATTAGATACTAGGGATGCTGAGACCAATGCTAAAGATTATCCTTTTGAGGCATTCTAAGTACACATAAATGTTCTTTCATTTAAAAGTTGTAGCCCTAAAAATAAAATAAAAAACTTATCCTTATTGGGAAATGAATTTTTTCTATTTTATGTCACTTCAAAGGCTTTGATCAAACTCAAGTGCGGCACATCCATCAGATCTGTGTGCTGCTATTGTTTTCCCAACTGTTCGTGAACTTGACTCATTCAGCAAATTGAGCCAACACTGATGGAGCACCTGGAAGGCACAGGACTAGGTGCTGAGGACACGGTGATGAAAAAATGCCAACCAAGTTATAATTTAGTAGGGAAGATTAAAAATGCATGCATATGGGAAGGATGCAAAGCAGACATGAGAGATCCAGGAAAAGTACAACGAGAAATCTGAGGAGAGAAAAATGCCTTGCAGGTGAAGGGAATCAGAGAAGGCTTCATGGAAGGAGCAACACCTGAATTGGCCCTTGGTAACAATAATAGCCAGCATTGATATAGCCTTCTAAGGTTTATAAAGCACTTGACGTATAAATATTAGCCCAGTCAATCCTCACAACAACTCAGGGAGGTCAGTGTTATTTATTATCCTCGTTTTATGTATGAAGAAAGTAAGGCAGATAGAAGTTAAGTGACTTCACCAGGGTCACACAGCTAGTAAATGTCAGGATTTGAACTTAGGTCTTCCTGACTCCAAGGCCAGTATTCTATCTACTGCATCCCCATAGCCTTGAAGGCAGAGGAACATCCTTTGAACCAGAGTTTCAAAGGATGTTCTGTAGAGCACAGTGATCAAGACACTTTAGCTTAGCATCTAACACTGCTTACATAACTCCTCTGTAAAAGGGGGAGAGTTGGGTTAGCTAAAATTGATTTAACACTTCAAGGTTTACACAGCACTTTTCACATACTATCTGAGTTTATCCTTGCAACAACTTTGTAGGGTAGGTGGGATTTATATTATTCTCATTTTACAGATGGGGAAACTGAGACTGGGAAAGAATAAGTAACATAGCCAGGATAACGTGGATTCTGTCTAAGATAGAATTTGTACTGAGGTTTTCCTGACTTCAAGTCAAGCATTCAATCTACTATGTCACCTAGATAATTTCCAAGTCCTCTGGTCCTGCATATGTGCAAACACAAATAAGTGGGCTTAATTTACCCTCTAAGAATGCTTCTTCACCAGTGGCAGAGAGATTTGAACCAGCAGGGATGAATATGAAGTGCTAGGAGGTTGGTACATACCATAGGTCTCAGTTAAGGGTCAAATCCAGAGAGGTGAGCTGGGCCAGAAAGAATCAAGCAAATACCAGAAGCAGATGGAACAGTATAAAAGCATTGGATTTGGAATGAGAAGATAGGGGTTCTAATACAGACTCTGGATCTTATTACCTTCCTCATCTTGGGGCAAATCTCTTTACCTCTCTGGGCCTCAGTGCACTTGGGTATAGTGCATAGAGCTCAAGGCCTGGAGGCAGGAAAACTTCCTGAGTTCAAATCTGGCCTCAGACACTCACTAACTTTGTCACCCTGGACAAGTCACTTCATGCTTTTTGCCTCAGTTTATTCTTCTGTAAAATTAGCTGGAGAAGGAAATAGAAAACCACTTCAGTATCTTTGCCAAGGAAGTCCAAAATGGGGTCACAAAGAGTCAGACAAGACTGAAAGGATTGAGCAACAACAACAAATTAAAAGGTTGTACGAGATTGGCTTTAAGGTTCCCTCCATCTCTAAATACATTATCTAATTCTCCCCTATATGCTATTGCCTCCTGCCCCCTGCCCCTGACTGGCTGGCCTGCTGTGATCTCAACGATGTCTTCACGAGTATCCCAACAACATCTCTTATTCCCTGAAAACTTTTGATTAAAAACGTTTGCATTAGCCTTTTATTGGAGCTGTTTCTTCTATCCCATTCACCATTCTCCTTTCTCCTCAAATTCTATCCCTTACGTTGAAGAAGGCAGCAAGATACAGAAGGAACATGGGGCGGTAGATGAGGCACTATAAGACAAGGTTTCAAATCCCACCTCAGATAATTTAATAACTGTGTGACTCTGGGAAAGTCAGTTACTCAATAATCGATCCCTGCCCTCAAAACACATATTCTAGCAAAGAAGAGAAGATGCCAATAACTATGAATATGCGAGAGATATACAGGGTAGATTGGAGACAATTTCAGAGAGAAATTAAGGGGAAATTAAGAAAGGTTCCTTACAGAAGGTGGGATTTTAGCTGATACCTGAGGGAAGCCAGGGAAATCAGGAGGCACAGGTAAGGAAGGAGAGAATTTCAGGCATGGGGGACAGGCAGAGAAAAGGCACAGTCAGGAGATGGAGTGTCATATGCCAAGAACGGCAAGGAAGCTGGTCTAGATCATCAAGTATGTGGAGGGTAGTAAAGTCTAAGACTGAAAGGAGTCAGCCTATGCAGGGCTTTAGAAGACAGGCAGGTTGTTAGGAACTGCTGATGACACAAAGTATCTGCATGCAGCAGCGGACATCCCATAAGACAGCAAAGTAAATATTTATTGCAACGCTGGAGGAATCCTTATCAATTTGTATCAATCCGAGAGAGAGAGACAGAGAGAGACAGAGAGAGAGAGAGAGAGAGACAGAGAGAGAGAGAGAGAGAGAGAGAGAGAGAGAGAGAGAGAGAGGGAGAGAGAGTTCTAAATGGGAAAATTTGGAAGAAAAAATAATAGCTTTTCAACAGAATTAAGAACATGGGAAAGGATTGGGGTAGAGAAGAGAGAGAGATAATAGAAACTGAATTTGGCTTCATAGCCAAAGCTCAGATACAGATTTTAGCAATGAAAGGAATAATAAATGCCATCCAGTCCAATCCACTCATTTTACAAATAAGGAAACTAAGGCCCAGAGAGGTCATGTTATTTATAAGTGGCAGAAACAGGATTTAAACCCAGGTCCTCTGAATGCAAATCTGGTATCTTCCCACTGTATTGCATTGCTTCCCTATGGATGGGAGAAATATTGTAGAAGGAAAGAATCAGACTTAGAAACTCATAGGTGGAGGTAGCTAGGTGGCACAGTGAGTAGAGCACCGACCCTGGAGTCAGGAGGACTTGAGTTCAAATCCAGCCTCAGACACTTGACACACTTACTAGCTATGTGACCTTGGGCAAGTCAGTTCACCCCAATTGGCCTGCCTTCCCCCCTCAAAAAAAAAGAAACTGATAGGGGGCAGGGGAGGGTGGTGGAGGGCAGTACTCAAGGACAACACCAAGATCAGGAAGCCATTTTCATCACATCTATCGACCATGTTTGCTGTTTCATCGTCCTCATTTTCAGAGCTTTTTTGTCAGGCTCTCCTCTCATACTCCAGGTGGCTGCTTCTGCTCCTCACAGCTGAATCTCTATGCATGCCCACCTGCAGCCATTTAGAAAACCCATGACACTTTACCAAGTGTTTCTCTACAGCTTGAGGACTGGCCATCTATTACCTCCCCTTATACTGCTTATTTGTAATTATATTGAAAAATGCTACCAACATGTCCTGGAATGATTTGTTCTTAATAAACTGCTGAGGCTGCTTGGAGCCCATGATTCTAGTGTTAAATAGATATTTATGGGTTTTCCACTTCCTCTTTTCTCTGATCCTTTCCCTAATCACCAGCATCACCCTTTCAGGACAGTAAATTCTAGGCAGATCCTTTTCTCCTGATAACAAAACTAGATTTCTAAAAGACCTTCCTTCTTTTTTAATTTTTTTTTTTATTTTTAGTTTACAACACTCAGTTCCACAAGTTTTTGAGTTCCAAATTTTCTTCCTCTCCCTCCCCCCCCCCACAAGAAGGCATGTAATCAATATAGGTTCTACATATACCTTCACATTAAATGTATTTATACAATAGTCGAGTTGTAAAGAAGAATTATAACCAATGGAATGAACCATGAGAAAGAAGAAACAAAATCAAAAAAGAAGAAAAAAAGGAGAGCAAATAGTTTGCCTCCACTTGCATTCAGACTCCGTAATTCTTTCTCTGGATGTGCATAGCTTTTTCCTTCATGAGTCCTTTGGAGCTGTCTTTGAACCTTGTATTGCTGAGAAGAGCCAAGGAAAACCTTCCTTCTTCCAAGTTTTGAAAGATGATTGTACCTTGTTCAACTAGCTCTACCAAGCCCTAGGACATAAGCCACTTGGACTTGTTAAGTCCATCTTCCAAGTGTCCCATCTCTTTGAGTATTTTATCAATTCCCTGTCTCTGTCTCTCTCTTTGTCTCTTTCTGTCTCTGTCAGTCTCTTTCTCTGGCTCTCTGTCCACCTCTGGTTTTCTTTCTCTGGCTCTGTCTCTCTCTTTGTCTCTTTCTGTCTCTGTCAGTCTCTCTTTCTCTGGCTCTGTCTCTCTTTTTTACTGGCACATAGAATTTATTTAATAAATGCTTGCTGATTAATGAGTGTTATTATTATTAAGAAGGAATGAGCCAGGCATTTTGTAATGGTTCATGCCTGTAATCCTTGCTCCTACAGGAGGTTTAGGCTAGAATTTGAGGGTTCTGAGCCATGATAGGGTTAAGCCAATTAGGTGTCTAAACTAAGTGAATAAACTCCCAAAAGCAAAAGGTTATCAGGTTATTTAATGAAGGGTCAACAACCCCAGGTCAGAGACATAGAGCAGGTTAAGGCTTCCGTACCAATGAGAATTGGGACCTAGCTGTATGTGACTGCTGCACATGCAGCCAGAGACAGAGAGAGACAGAGAGACAGTGTGTGTGTATTGGCAATCAAAATGGATTTGAGTGACATGTTTATGACATCAGGGGCTTTTAGACCATGTGGGTTTAAGTAGCATTTTTGTGATGATTTTAGGTCACATGGGTGAGTTGCATGTGTGACTCACCTTTGACCCTGAACAAGATATATAAAACCAGGGGTTGGCTTTCTTTTTTCAGAGCCCTGAGGGGCAGCAGTAGTGATGTGTGACTCTGAGCCAGCCGTTGTCAAGCTCCCCGGCTGAACTCAGATGTTGGTAACTACGAATTGTATTTGGTGTGTTTACAATTTGACTGTATTTGCTCTGAAGTTCAGGGTGCTAGCTTTTTCCCCTGAACTAAATGAATGATATTTGTAGGTTGGATTAAAGTAATATTGTTAACCCCTTAACATTGCTTTCCTTAGTAAAGCAGATCAAAAGAACCTGGGCTTTTGCAGCATTCTGTGTGCTGGTTGTTGTTGGTTTTACATGCCCACAGCAGCTGCTAGCCAGATTGTTGAAACAGAGAGAGAGAGACAGAGAGACAGAGAGAGAGAGAGAGAGAGAGAGAGAGAGAGAGAGAGAGACAGTCTCAAAAGAAAGAAAAGAAAAAAGTAAAAGAATAGAATGAATGAATGAAAAATAAATCTATAAGCATGTCTTTCAAGATTAGAGCTGACAGTACTAGCAGCATTGTATGCAAGATGTCCACTGGTGGTAGAATGGACAGCTATTTTTCAGTAGATAGGATCAGGGCTGCATCATCCACAACCCCTCTAATGTGACACTGCCCCCCACCCCCAAGATATGGGATGAAGTGAAGGAGCAGGAAGTGTTCAGCATCTCCTATTGTCCCAACAGGACAAGGATTAAGGAGTCTTTTGGCCAAGAGCTGAGCCTGAATGGCCTGATGGTATCTGTTTAGCACAGAGAGATAAGACAGCATATCTTTCTGCTTTACAATGGGTCAAGCCAGGGCAGGTTGTCTGAACTTCACAGACTCCTAAGTCATCATGACAGGCAAATGAGAAGGTAGGGGCATGGAGAGACAGCACCTGGGCATGTTTCAACTGTTCAGGCCTGTGACCAGAACTCTGAGAAATTCAATGAGTTGATTATTTCTTTTTAACTAAGGTAGCTCATTTGCAAGGCTTTCCTGCAGAGCCAGGCCATGAAGAATGGAGCCATTTGTTGCAGTTGAGAAGAAGGTCTCTCCTCTGTGGACTAATAGCATTCCCAGGGGCCACAGAAAGTAATGGAGTAGTGCAGGAAGCAGGGAGTCATTGGGATGGGACCCCACATCTCCCACTGCAGCCATCTTTCTTTTGAGGCAAGGGAGCCTGTGATGTCTGGCTATCTCTACAGGCCATTATTGTTTATTTATCCTCTCCATTGGGGGTGGCTTTAGGCACAGCCAAGTTATGCAAATTGAGCTCCTATATGATCTGGATGCCTGTTGTGAAAGGAAGAAAGAAAGAAAGAAAGAAAGAAAGAAAGAAAGAAAGAAAGAAAGAAAGAAAGAAAGAAAGAAAGAAAGAAAGAAAGAAAGAAAGAGAGAAAGGAAGGAAGAAAAGAAAGGAAGGAAGGGATAAAGGAAGGAAAGAAGGAAGGAAAAATCCTTGGAAGAATGACCTCACATTGTGATATCTTCTAAAATTGTCATATAAATCCAGCACCTTAAAAGTATGCTTGTCTGCAACATGATAATGTTTGTAGCCTGGCAGACAAGGAAGACAGAGAGTTAAAAAATGAAGCCAGGAGGCCCGCAGTTTATTATGACCTCATAAAATGCCAACCATGTGGAATGTTAAAAATCATCCTTAGCAGCAAAGGAGAAAGACAGGACACTATCAGGGTATCTTTCCTGAAAGTGAATCAAGGGTCAACTTGTTTTGCTTTATCCCCAAAACAAAGAATTCTACATAAATGCTATTTGCTCTGAGCTCAAATTTCAGACAACGACAGATTTTGGAAAGAAATGGAAGAATTCCTTCACCCTTCAGCAGGGTTGGGAGAGCATCTCATCGGACTTACTCTTTAATATCTTGACTATTTGGGGAGAAAAAAACTTTGAGGATAGATATAAAGAACACACACACACACACACATACACACACACATCACTCTTATTTACTGTTTGGGTTGCATAAGCATAGTGCTACTTATTTCCCACTGTGTATCATTTGCATGCTGGCAAGTCAGACTAAGCACGGGTTTGTTCTCAGAGTGAGAACCAATCCTCAGCTTTCCTGTACATGCATGTCCCTGCATCCTGGCAGTCTGTCCCTTTCCCATCTCCAATATTACCTGGCTGTGACACTTTGCTTTTCAAAGATGGTTGTCATAGCCCTTGTGACATAATTTACCTTGGCACAAATTCCAGCTTTCAGAGAAGGGTACCTGAAAATGTGATGGTGTGTTGGATTTTCCTGAATATTTGCGTATATTTCTAAGCTATACTGTTTGGGGATTATTATTTAGGATTCATGAGCGTCTGGCACCCAAATGACCTAGTGAAAATTTGGAAGGCGTAAGAAATAGCTCCCTGTGTTGCTGAAGCCTATTCTCTCTCTGTCTCTCTGTCTCTGTCTCTCTGTCTCTCTTTCTCTCTGTCTCTGTCGTTCTATCTCTCTGTGTGTCTCTGTCTCTGTCTGTCTCTGTCTCTCTGTCTCTCTGTCTCTGTCTCTCTCTCTGTGTCTCTCTCTTTCCTTATTATTGTATTTCCATTCTTTCTGGCTGTACTTTGTACAGGGAACAGGGAGCCTCATTAGGATATCAGAGCCATTTTTGTATGCAAGGATGAGATATCCCATCACAGAAAATGGACCACTGGGCATGTTACCAATTGACACTTTATTGGGTATGGAGTCCCCACTAATTATATCATTCATCTTTGCCAACCTTTCAACTTGATCTGGCAGCTATATGGTGCAGTAGGGTGCCAGGTCTGGATTCAGGAAGATTCATCTTCCTGAGTTCAAATCTGATCCTACTAGCTTACTAGCTGTGCAACCCTGAGCACATCATTTAACCCTATTTGCCTCAGTTTCCTTATTTGTAAAATGATCTGAAGAAGAAAATGGCAAACCACTCCAACACCTTGGCCAAAAAAACCCCAAATGCAGCCATGAACAACTACTACCCAATCTAGGCAGAACCAGGGACCTAAATGCCAGAACCCCAACAACTGAAGTCCTCCAGATACAGCAGCCCAAAGCCCCATCTCTGATCTTAACTACCTCAAGAAGTATCATCCATGACCTTCTTCTGCACAGCTCTCATCTGCTGAGTCTTCAATCTATCAGCAGGACGTAGTCTGAGACTATGTCAGTATGTAGATCTCTGCATTTCCAAAGTACTTTGAACCTAACTAGAGATGCCCACAATGAAGGTATGGGACATTTTTACCCTAAACTCAATTTTATGGCTGCTTCCTGATTTATCGTGAAGAAACCAGGCTAGAGATGAGAAGAAATGCTCTTGAGGGAGGGCCAGGATCCATAGGCCTAATAATGAAAAGAGCCCTGGTTACCTGTGATCTGCATTCGCTGTATGACCTTGGATAAGACATATAACCTCCCTACCCCTAGGTTTTCTCATCTATAAAAATGAAAGAGTTGTACTAGATCAGACTCTTAACCTAAAGCCTATAAACTTGGAGTTTTAAATATTTTCATAACTATTTTTCCTTATAATTGGTTTGCTCTGTAATCCCATATGTTTTATTTTGTACATTTAAAAATATTCTTCTGAAAAGGTGTCCATAGCCTTCACTAGACTGTGCTAAAAGGGCCATGACACAAAAACAGTTAAGGACCCCTAGGCTAGATGGTCTTAAGGTACCTTCCAGCTTTAAAGCTAGGTTCCCATTTCTGTGCCTTCAGACCTTCCATGACCTCTGTTATCGCAAGCTAAGGCTACAGAAGTTTGTTCTTTGTCCTCTGCCTCCATCATTCTGAAGCAATGGTCATGTTTAATGCCACTGTGGGATAGAGTAGCATGAACTATTTATTAAGCTTAACTAATTGTCAAAGAAGCAACATAAAGATTTTAAAAATGAGTGTTCCTCACAGTGACAAATTCCTCCAAGATGGCAGTCATTCAAAAATCATTTATTAGGTACTTACTATGTGCCAGACACTGAGCTAAGTGCCAGGGATAGAAAGAAAGTTAAACTGGTCCCTACCCCCAATGAGCTTACATTCTAATGATGTAATATGCAAATGTATAATGTATAGCCTATGTCAGATTGCTTGCCATCTTGGGGAGAAGAGAGGTGCAGGAGGTAGAGAGAAAAAAATTTGGAACTCAAAATCTTATAAAAGTGAATGTTGAAAATTATTTTACATGTAATTGGAAAAAAATAAAATGCTATTAAGTAGGAATAAATAAATAAATAAATAAAAGTTTAAAAATACCTCAAAAAGATGTAAATGTGTAAGATATATAGCAAGTGGATGAAAGGTCATCTGAGAAAGGAAAGCACTAGCATCTGAAAAGACCAAGAGAATCCCTTCTGCAAAAGATAGGATTTGCTCTAAGTCTTGAATGAAGCCAGAATGAAGAAAGGGAACATTCCAGGCATGGGGTTAGCCAGTGTAAAGACACAGAGTTGGAAAGATGTCAAAGTGAGGTGTGTAAGAAACAACAAGTTGGCTATTGTAGCTGGATTGTAGAATGAGGTAGAGAAAAGTAATGGGTAAGATTGAAATATAAGAAGGAGTCAATTTATGGAGATCTTTGCATGCCAAACAGACAGCTTTAAAATTAATCTGAAGGGAAATAGGGAGCCTAAAGGTAATGGGGAGCTTATAGAGTAGGGGATATGGCATAGACATACCTAAACTTTAAGAAAATCACCGTGGCAACAGAGTAGGAGATAGACTGGTGTGGAGAAAGATGAGCCAGAGAGACCAATCAGAAGGCTAGTGCAATAGCCCAGGAATGAGGTATTGAGGGACTGTACCAGAGTGGTAGCTCAGCAGCGAGTGGAGAGTAGGGACCATATACAAGAGCTGCTGGGAAAGGAGAAAACAACAAAATTTGGAAACAGATTGGATCTGTGGATGTAAGTGAGGGTGAAGAATTAAGGCTGACAAAAAATTGCAGGCTTAGGGAAGAAGACAGTGGTCATGGAGATAGTAATAGGGAAGTTCAAAAGTCTCAGAAGAGGGGAGGGGAAAGCTTGGGGAGGGGTGGGGGGGGAAATGCATTTAGTTTTGAACATGTTAAGTTTGAGAGACAAGACATCCAACTTGAGACGTATTACAAACAGCTGGTAAAATGACACTATAGCTCAAGAGAGAGATTATGGCTGCATATATAAACCTGGAAATTATCTACTTAAAAATAGTGATCAATATGCTCATATTTGCTGAGGCCACCAGCTATGATTCACAAATCTAGCCATGATATGTCAGGAATGATTTTAACCTGGTCATTGAAAATGTCTACATTTTGGCTATTTTCTCTATCTAACTTCATAGTGATCCTTTTTTTTTCCTGGAGGAAAAGGATGACAATTTCACCCACAAGAGCTACTCTAGTTTCCTTAGTGCAAAGGACATTGAGTTTGGATTAAATGGTGTTGACAAGTGTCAGAAGACCAGCATGAAAACATCGATTTCCTGATCCATCCCAAAGTATGTACCAAATAATCCCATTAAGAATCCTTGGTCCCCTAAATCGTAACACTGCTCCAGTCATTGTAACATAATGATGATGAGATGATGATGATGATGATGTTAACCCCAAAGCTTTAAAATTCACAAATTACTTTCATGATCCTTTCTTCACATGATACTCAGAACCACCGTTTTGGATAGGCAGGGCAAAGATTAAAGAGCTAAATCAGGGCTCTGGAGGCCCATGAACTATTTTTAAAATAATAATTTTGTGTATTACAATATAATATAGTATAGCATAACATAATGTAATATAATGTAATGAAATGAAATGCTGTGTGTGTGTGTGTGTGTGTATGCGTGTCTGTCTGTGTGTCTGTGTGATAGGCCCCTTTAGCAATCAACTTATTGACCCCCTTCTTGGAACAAAAATTTTAAATGCATAAAATACAATGTATAGCATTACAAAAGCAACCAATTATATTGAAATACATTATCAAAATATATTATTTTCAAAAGTAGTTCATCATTGCCTGATCCATCCCAAATAATCCTATTAGGGATCTTTGGTCCCTTCCAGTTCTCAATGCAATAGAATAGAATAGGATAGGATAGGATAGGATAGAATAGGATAGGATAGGATAGGATAGGATAGGATAGGATAGGATAGGATAGGATAGGATAGGAGGGATAGGGATAGGATAGAGGATAGGATAGTATAGGATAGGATCGAATAGACTAGGACAGGAACATAATACATAAAATGTAAATGGAAACAAGACTTAGTAGTGTTTATCACCATAACATTGCTAGTAAGGGGTTGTAAAGAAATAGATCACATTTCTGGACCAAGAGAAATCAGAAAGAACAAATCAATAACAAAAGACTAAGGGGAAACAAATTCAAGAGCACAAGTACACTGGATTCAAATGCACAAATATGTATACCATTGGAATCCTGAAACAATTCTGTTATGGTAGATAATGCTGAATCTAGTTGGTATGAGGCAAAAGGTACAATCTCATAGGGAATTTGTTTTCCTGTGGAGATGTTAAGGATATGTCCATTTCTTTGGAGAGCTGGTGGACTACAGGTACAGAATGCTGTGTTTGTTATCTAACATTGTCGCTTGGTTGATTTTGCTTAAGCTTTTTCTTCATTGCAAGGGTCTGACTGGGGTGCCAGGGCAGGGTGGTGGTACCTCTAGAAATGATTATGATGTAAGAGTAAAAAGTATTGATAAAATGCTAATTGAAAGTATGAAATAAATTTTATATATCATAATACAACATAACATAATGCAACCTAATGCAAAGCAATATAATACGATGATAATACAGTATAATATGATGCAATATGACATGTGATGTACTGTAATGTAATGTAATGTAATATATAAAGGGGAAATGGAAAAAGGAAAGAGAAGGGGGAAGAAAAGAGAAAGGGAAAAGGAAGAGAAAGAAGACAGACAAAAGGAAGGAAAAAAGAGAGGAAGGGCGGCAACTTAAGTAGTCTAGAAAACAACACAAATCAGAAACTATTTCATGGTCTTGTGTGAGAAACAGACTCCTCTTCTGAGCCTAAAACCTAGGTGTTTTTCCACGTTCAAAACCTCTCAAATCAAGTCTTTGCTCTGCAAAGCTGGAAGCATGTTTATTACCTGAATCTTTGTCTCCCGTCCCTGTGTGAGTCAAGGGAAGGGAGGGGTCATGTGCATCCTGTACAAATTATGATTAGCTCACTGAAAAACTAATATTCAGGACTTTGCTCCTTTTTTCCTTGTTGGTTTTTTTAAGGTGACTGACATCCAAGCTTCCCTGCGGAGGTGGAGGGAGGATTCGTCAGGTATCGCCTTTTTGAAAATATGAAGTCATTCTCTCTATTAAGCAAGCCCAAATTTCATTTGATACAAAACTTCAGAGCCCTAGAAGTTGGAAGGGATTCCAAGCTTGGCAAAAACCTGCTCTCCCACCCTTAGGCGAGGCTATTCTTGGAAGCCAAAGTACCGTGAATGCTCCTGGGAGATGACTCACATAGGGGATGAAGGCCTGTGATGGATTTCTCAGCCGCAGTAGCTATTCATCAGGGCTAGATCCATAACACAGAACACGAAGGGGGCGAAAACATCCAGATTTGATGTACCCTAAAATGACACGGCTCCTGTACCTCTCCTTTGGTTTTACCACCAAATTTGCCTTTCTTCACCACCGCCATCACCACCACTACCACCCTCTTAAAGAAGTCAGATATTTTCATTCCATATCAGCCTGTGAGTTTTACATTTTGGATGGGAAGAGTGTTTATATCTATTGCAAGACTACTCCATGGCAAGATGCTTTGAATGGCTGATACTATGGTGTCAGGATGCCTAGCACATAGTAGGCCCTTAATAAATGTTGGATGACTGACTGGCTACCTTGTCCTGGATCAGAAAGACACTGGGAGTCAGGAAACCTTCAGCTGTGCTAATGACTACCTATGTGACTCCGGGTAAGTCACAGACTTGCTTGTCCTCCATTTTCTTCATGAAGGAAGGGGAATTATTTATTAAGTGCCTGCTCTAGGCCAGGCACTGTGCTAAGCACTTTATAAATGTTATCTTATTCAATCCTCAGAACAACTCTGGGAGGTATCCTCATTTTGCAGATGAAGAAACTGAGGCAGAGAGAGGTGAAATGACTTACCCAGGGTCTCACAGCTAGTAAGTATCTGAGGTTGTATTCGGACTCAGGTTTTCCTGACTTTAGGCCCAGAGCTCTATCCACTATGTAAAACAGAAAGAGTTATATTAGATGATCTCTAAGTTCTCTCCCAGCTCTCATAGTCTATGAAATATCTACCCTTTCTTCAATGTCTCTTTATCTTTTACCTCTTCTCCTAGAAGTAAAAGTAGGACAAGCTCACCCACAGCTGTCACTCTAGTCTCTTCGGTGCAGAGAATGATGACATTGGATTATGTGAGGCTTACTCCCCTTGATCACTAGGGTCCAAACAAAATGGCCCTTATTGCTTTTCCTCATGCATGACACTCTCCATCTCTCCAGAGTAGTACTTGGCATTTGTGGTCCTCCATGCCTATAATGGACTTCAGGCCTCATCCCAGGCTCTTAGAATATTTAGTTTCCTTCACATCATGGATTACATTCTACATGAGGACTTTCCTGATCACCTTAGGTACTAGTGCCTCCTCCCACAAAAAAGTATATGTATGTATATATATGTACATACACATAACACATGTGTATATATAGATACATATATGCACATATGCAAGGCAGGTTGCAATATGAAGAACTTGATGAGGCTTTCCAAAAGGTATCATTGGGAAAATGTATGATAGGAAGAAAAGATGGACTGGTCATGTGGTAAGGGGGAGGGATGACAGGTGGGCTGACAGGCTACTTCATTGGTATCCTAGAGAAATTGAGGAAGACCACCTCTAAATTGGGTAGATCCATTGTGGCAAATGTATGTGAAGACAAAGGGTTATGCAGGATGGGCAGGCATGATTGGGTTACAATCTGCATTGCTGGAAGTATTTGAATATTAAATGTGTCTTTTGTTTATACTTACTTGTGTGCATTTTTTCTCCCAATAGAATGTCATCTTGAGGTCAGAGAATATTTCACTTTTTGTCTTTATATTTAAGCACCTGGCCCATAGTAAGCATTTAATAAATGTTTGATTGGCTTAATTGCTTGATTATTAATGCTTGATTGATTGACAAATAACCTGTGGATGAGATGTACTAGAACCCAGCTTTAGACCCATCGCATGCCTTCACAGATGCCTGATGAATTTCATTTGTTTGCCTTCCTTTGATTCTTTCAAAACTCTGTTTGCAAAGTGACTCAGTAGCCAGTCTCACTTCACTACCATCTCTGAAGCTCCATTTTCCCCAGAAGCTTTCAGAGAAGTGATCCTGAGTGAATGCAAACTGAATTGAAAACTACCTTCAATCAAACTGTCCTTTGTTTATAAAAGCATCAGTGACTGAGAAACGCTGGAGCACTGTGGACTAACGATCTAAATGCACTTGATTAACTTTATGATCTAAGGGTGAGTTTCATGAAAACTAGACATCTTGTCAAATCAAGATCCCAAGTGGAAGAGTACCAATGAGGGGGAGGGGGTGGTTCTGCCTGAAAACCAAAGTCTTCTCTCTGAAAGAGAAAGTTCCCTCTTTTCAGGCTCCATTATTTGAAGGATCAACTTGAGGAGCTTCTAGTATGAGAAGTCTTTTCAACAATGAAGGCTGTTAGAAGTCTATAGATTGGTAGAAAAGTCCTCTAGACTATTCAGGGTCCTAAATCACATAGCTGTGAAGGATCAGAGGATGATGATGATGACAATAACAATAGCTAATATTTACATAGTGCTTTAAAGTTTGCAATGTTAAATCATTTGAGTCTTGCAACAACCCTGTGGGGTAGGTAGGTGTTATTACTATCCTCGTCTTATAGTTGAGGAAGTTGAGGCTCAGAAAATTGAAGCAATTGGCTCAATGTCACAAATCTAGTGAGTAACTAACGTGGGATTTTAACCCACGTCCTCCTGTCTCTAAGTCTAGTACTTTATCCATAATAACTCTGCTGCCTTTTATATAAACTTTATAATTGAAATCAGCTATTTTTAAAGGAAACTGGAAAAGTTTAACCATCTCTCTATTCAAAACAACTTGTGATAGAATCCGTTATAGAGATGATATGTGCCTCCCACCCACCCAGCCATATCTCAGCCAGAATATACCAAGGGGCTTATTTCAGTGCATAAAAGACATCTTGATTCAATTACTACCTATATGATCTTGGGCAAGACTTTGGAGGCTTCAGTTCCTCATCTGTAACTATAATGATCTCTTTGGTCTCTTCCAGCTCTAAAACCTAGGGTGATCTGATGATTCTATGCCCTCTTCTCTCTATATGCTATTTCACTTGATAATCTCATCAGCTCCCATGGATTTAATTATTATCTTTATATTAATGATTTTCAAATCTGCTTGTCTTGTCTGGTTCTAACCTCCCTGCTGACCTCAAGTCCGGCGTCTCCAACTGCCTATTGGATATCTCAAACTGGATGTCTGGTAGACGTGTTAAACTCAACATGTCCAGAATTCAATTTATCATCTTTCCCCACCCCCCCCAAAAAAAGTCTTCCTCCATCCTAAACTTCCCTATTGCTTTCAAGGGCAAAATCATTCTCCTAATCCATAGGCTTACAACCTAGGTATTATTCTTGACTCTTCACTTTCTCTCACCCTCTATACCCAATCTGTCGCCAATTCCAATCGATTTTACCTTTGTAACACCTCTCACATATGCTTCCTTTTCTCCTCTGAAACTACTACCACACTGGTACTGGCCCTCATCACCTCACTCCTGGACTACTGCAATATCCTGCTGGTTGGGCTTCCTGACACAAGTCTCTTTCTGCTCCAGTCCATCCTCCACTCAGCTATCCAAGTGATCTTCCTCAAGTACAAGTCTTACCATGCCACACCCCACCCCTACTCAATAGATTCCAGTGACTCCAAGATGAAATATGAAATCTTCTGGCATTCAAAGACTTTCATAACCTAACCTCTCCAGTTTTCTTATACCTTCTACCCCCTAATGTACTTTACAATCCAATGGCACCGACCTCCTTGCTGTTCCTTGAACAAGATATTCTGTCTCTAGACTGAGAATTTTCACTAGCTGTTGTAACCTAGTAGAGTGCTGGGCCTGGAGTCAAGATGACATGGGTTCAAATCTTGCCTCAGGTACTTAGCAACTATGTAATCCTGGGCAAGTCACAAACCTCTGTTTGCCTCAGTTTCCTCAACTGTAAAATGGGGGTAATAACAGCACCCACCTTTCACGGTTGTTGTGAGAATCAAATGAGATAGGCACCATGCCTAGTACATAGTAGGTACAATATAAATTATTCCCTTCCCTCCCCCTCCCCCTTCCCCTTCCCTCTTCATCTCCTCCTCATGACTTCCTTGGCTTCTTCAGAAGTCCCAGCTAAAACCTCACTCCTAATCCCCCTTAATTCTAATGCCTTCGCTCTGTTGATCATCTCTGATTTATCCTGTATGTAGCTAATCTGTATCTGGGCTTTTTGCAGTTAGACTGTGAGCTCCTTGAGAGCAGGGATTTGTCTTTTGCTTTTCTTTTTATCACCAGTGCCTCGTACAATGCCTTGCACATAGTAGGTTCTTAATGAATGTTTATCAACTTACTGATTATGAAACTTCCAAAACTAAGGATTTATTTTCCACGTCCCTCAGGAATGCCGTAAATAAAGAACGTTGGACATTATCATCTTCGGCCATGGTCAGACACCAGGGTAAGGAATTAAACTTTGAGGAAGCAGAGGGATGAGCCAGATTACTCTTGGAGAGGGCAGAGGTAGGGATGTTAGCATTGGCACCAGTAAGTAGAGATAGCTCTGAGAGTTTTCTACCCATCACTCTAAAAATATCTCTTATTTTACACACTGGAAAACTACCAGACTCTTTTCCTTTGGGGAGAGGGGGGAAGGAGGTGGTTATTAGGGTTAAAAACTAGTAATTAATGTATTCAGCTGGGCTGATCACTTCGTACTGAATGAGGTCTCTACTGGAGTCAAGAAACAATGAAAGTCAAGTCACTCTGGAGTCAAGAAACAAAGTAACAAAGCTTAAATTTGCCTAATACTTGAAGATTTACAGTTTTCTCCACACCAGCCTTGCAAGGTAGGCAGAACAAGAATTATCAGTCCCTTTATATGGATGAGGAAAAGTTCAGAGAGGTCATATCACTTATCTAGGGTCACACAGCCAGTGAGTTATCAGAGCCAAAATTCAAACTAAGGTCTCTTGGCTCTAAGGTCCACATTCTACCATAAAGCTTGCCTCTATTCAGTTCGGCAGGAGTTCCCACTCCATTCCTAAAATACCTGGTTATCAAAGGAAATTTGGTTGTGTTTGTTTGTTTGTTTTAATTACAGTCACCACAGGGAAAAGGAAAACTTCCAACTTTGGCATTTGCGAGAACCAGAGTAGACATTAGACAGACGAATGCTGGCTTGGGGTCAGAATGCTGGCCTCACTTGAATGTTCAGTGGCATCATGAAATGAAGACTGGGTCCAAGCCCTGGCTCCACCATTTATTCACTGTGTGACCTTGGATATGTCCCTTTGTCTCTCTTAAGCCTCAGTTTACCCATCTGTAGAATGGAGTTACCAGCACTACCTAATGCACAGGGCTATTATGAGGATCAAGCAGGAGAATACACAGAGATAGCTTTATAAACTAGAAAGTTTTACGTAAAAGCCAATTACTATTGTGAATTCACTCACCAATCTACTCGGGGATAGGACGCTGGACTTGAAGTTAAGAAGACCTGGGTTCAAATCCTGCAGTTTCACGTGCAATCATCTTTTTTTTTATTATATTGTATTGTGGAAATGCTTATTTTATTCCATAAATTAAAAATAAAATTAATATTTTTCTTAAATCCCTAGTTATGTGAAACTGGCCAAGTAAATGCAGGTCTCTGCAACTAGGGGGTGTAGTGGATAAAGCACCGAGCCTGGAGTCAGGAAGACCCAAGTTCCAATCTAGCATCAAACAACCTCTTAGCTATGTGACCCTGGGTGAGCCGCCTAACCTCTGTCTCTGCCTCAGATTCCTCAATTATAAAATGGGGGGGGGGGCGGGGCGTCGATAACAATAGCACCAGCCTCCCAGGGTTGTTGCAAGGCTCAAATGAAATTGTACTTGTAAAATGCCTGGCATGTAGTAGGTGACTAACAAATGTTTGTTTTCTTCCCTCCTTTGTGCCTCAGATTCCTCACCTATAAAATGAAAGGGTCTTTTCTAGCTCTAAATCTACAATTCCATAACCTCCCGGGCACCTTTACCCATGAACTGCTTCCCCCACTATAAAGCCTGTCACCAACCCACATCTGATTAATGGTTTCCTTACTGACTGTCAACCTGGAGGAGGCCTCCCAGAAAGTTCCCAAGGAAATGTCTGATCTTCTAGGGATCACAGAGGTGGAATTTGTCAAAGTCCCCCTAAGAAATTCTGCCTGCATTCTCATTTGCAAACCACAAGCATTTGCTGACCACCAGTGGATAAGTATTTACTGAGTTCCTTCTGTGTGAGAGGCCATGTGCTAGGTGCTATTGGGGAAGACCAAGAAGTTTAAATTATCCTTCCACTTCCCCTCAAGGAATTTACAATCTATTTCTGCCTCCTGAAATTCACACCTTGTGAAGGTCCAGCTCAGATGTTATGCCATCTATGAAGGCTCTCCTGAGCAAAATCCCAGTGGAAGGGAATATCTCCATCCTCAATTCTGTCACAACACATTGCTTAGACCTTGCCTTGTCATTTGTATTCTGATTTATTGTGTTCTGTATTATAATTACTTGAGTTATAGATTGACCTCCCCTGCCAGACTCTAAGCTTCCTGGGTGAAAGGGTGATACCCAATTTCATCTTCATATTCTGATTGCCTAGCTAAGTGTACATTGTAGGCTTATAAAAATGCTTAAATTCAGAATTAAAATTAGGAATACAAGGATCTGGAGTAAAATCAGCAGAATTAAGAGAGAGGGGAATTCAGGGTCAGTAGTGCAGACCTGGCAGTAATGATCCAACCAACATATGCAGGCATGCTGGGAGAGGCGGAGGTGGGCTATGTCCCTCCTTCCAGGACTTCTGCAGACCACAACCCCGGACCTGCCCTCCCCCAACCACTGTTGAAATATCGCCACGTAGAGAACTTGGACTCTCAGTGACTCACAGTCCAATGATCTCTGGACAACTAACAAAAGGAAGTGACCTCGCCCCTCCCCAACTCCAGATGCCAGCACAGCCACTTTTTCTTTGATCTAAATCATAGTTAGATCTGGGAGAAAAGATCCAAATACATTATTAGTATTTGGATATGTAGTGGGGCGACTAGGTAGTGCGGTAGTGCAGAGTGCCTGTCCTGGAGTCAGGAAGACTCATCTTCCTGAGTTCAAATCTGTCCTTAGGCATTTACTAGCTGTGTGACCCTGGTCAAGTCACTTAACTCTGCTTTAGTTTCCTCATCTATAAAATGAGCTGGAGAAGAAAATGGCAAACCACTCCAGTATCTTTGCCAAGAAAATTCCAAATGGGGTCACAAAGAGTCAGACATGACTGAAAAAAAATTGGATAAGTAATAACAAATAGTGAAAAAATACAAAGTAATATAAAGTACTAAATGAGTTCAGTTTACCACGGACTGAAATATTCGGGGAAGACTTCAAAGACAAAGTGATATTTGAGGATCTGGCTGTGGAGTGAATGAGATCTGGTTTCATAACCTGCCTCTGATTGCATACACTCCTTGCTACCTTGGATTATCCAGAACTAGAACTAAAATCTTTTTTGCCTCCAAGTCCTGGCTGACACTCCTGGTACTATATACACCGCATGGTCTTTTAATGAGAGGCATCAGAGAGGCAGCTAGGTGGTGCTGTGGATAGAGTACTGGCCCTGGAATCAGGAGGACTCAAGCTCAAATCTGTTCTCAGATGCTTATTAGCCATGTGACCCTAGGCAAGTCACCTAACCCCAATTGCCTGCTTTTGGGGGGGGGGGAGTGGCATTAGATTTAACCATGAGTAAATTGAGCCTGGTGGATGTCACTGGTGAGCCTCTGAAATAACCAGATTACTTATAAAGCCCACACAGCTAAAAATGGGGTTCTTACCAGCTGTGAGAATCTCTCCCAGGCATTTAAGCTTTATTTATTTTATTTATTCACGCAGCTAGGTAGTGTAATAGATAAGAGCCCTGGGTATGGAGTCCTGGAGACCTGAGTTCAAATCCTACCTCAGACACTTACTAGCAATGTAACCCTGGGTAAGTCCTTAACTTCTCTCTGCCTCAGTTGTAAAATATAGATAATAATACTTCAAGGCTGTTGTGAAGATCAAATGAGAGAATAAATATTAAGAGCTTTGCAAACATTAAAATGCTATATAAACATCAGTTATTATTATTTATGACTTTAAATATAAAAATTACATATGTCTATAAAAATAAATTATTATTTATGACTTTAAAGGTAGGGTTATTCACCTGGGGTCTGTGAACCTGTTTGTTCAGTATGTTGATATATACTATACACTATATACTGATATATACTAATATATATACATATATTATACATACTTCAATATAATGCATTTAGAAGCACTATTCTGAGGGGAGTCCATAGGTTCTGTCTGAATGACAAAGGGGTCCATGATTTAAAAAAAAAGAGGTTATAAGCCTTTCTTCTAGCATATTTCTCTTGGAACTATAGCCCAAATTATTCACTATACGATGACAGTGCATTTCTCCGGAGCTTCTCACCAGCCTGAGCTGAGCCCCCAAATCCAAAAACTTGGCATAAATCTAGGAAAAACAGCTCTATGAAAAACTATTGTGCCTCAAAGTGGAGACTACCTTTACTTGGTTGTAGTCAACATGGACCAGTAGAAAGTAGATCTTTCTACTGCTTCAACCATGTCTGATCTTACTGAACATACTAACTAGAGCTTAATGGTCCATTTCCCTCTGAAATCAAATGATGAGGCACAATGGGTAAGGCCTCCCTCAAACTGTTAACCCTAACCCAAAACTCATTAAAAATGGTAGAATTCTGCTTAAATTGCTAAGCCGAACAAGGAAAATAATATACAATGACCGATGAGGATAATGGAGCAATTGATACTGAATGCCGTGACATTATTACAATCAAGGTAGATCCTCAAGAGAGAAATATGAGAAGATGTGTCCCCGGGCTTCTTTGTTAACCTGACTGTGCATGCATTTAAACCCAACGAAAAAACAAGTCAAGACATCACCCTGTGATGTCACTGGTCCTCTTCAAAAATGAAGGACGAACAACTACAATAACAGCAGCTCACAGGTATGGAACACTGCATATAAAATGCTAGACTATTTCAATATGTTGGTTACCTTTATGTCATTGCTTTTTTCCTTTCTGTTCTAAAAATTGTTCTTATAAGGGATGGCAAGAGAGATGCATTGGAAAAGCACTCTGCAAACTGTAAACTCTTATACAAATGGAAGCATTATTAAATAATGATAGCCTCTACTAAACATAAGTTGTTTCTCCTCATCACTAATAATAAGAACCTAATAGTAACCGACATTTCTATAGCACCTTAAAGTTTAGAAAGTCCTTTATATTCATTATCTCCGGTAGGTATTATTCTCCCCATTTTACAGATGAGGTAAGTACAGCTCAGAGAGGTTAAGGGGCTTGCCCATGGTCACGCAGCCATTACTAAGTATTAGCGATGGAATCTGAATGCAGTTCTTCCTGATTCCCAGTCCAGCACATCTGGCTATTGCTCCCTACTACTTTTCATCTATTCCATCTCCTTCCCTAGTTTTCTTCCCTGCCCAGATGATGATAGCTCTGCAGTGAGCTGCTCTCCTGATCTGTTCGCAGGATTGTTATAAAAAAAAATCAAACCAAACCAAGGCTAGATACTGCCCTTTGTAGTTGTTCTCCAATCAGTAGATATTGTGCTGAATCAGGCTATGAAGTGGCATAGTGGGCATCACACTTTTTAGAGCACTGCCTCCAAAAGAAATAACCCAGCACTTAATGTTTATTCTCTAAAATAGTTGAATCATCAAACTTCCCATGGGGTCTGAATAGGCATTCTGCTTGGCCCGGGGAAAGAGGTAGAGAAGGTTGCAGAAACAGGGGATGTTTGAAAAGCAAAAGCTCGAACAACACGGATGGAGACCGTTACGCAGCAAATACAAAAAGCCAGCTTGGTAGTGGCTACAAAATCCTAGTTAGTTCGTAGGAGAGTGGTCTTCTGGGTGAAGAGGCAGAGTGTTAATTTTTTTTTTAAAGAGACAAAGGGGATAAAATCTGGCTGTGGATCTCCCTGAGACAATCTGTTTACTCCACAATAAGAGTCATAACACCAGACCAGGTGAGCAAAGTATCAGCATATGCTGCTCCAGGGATAATCCAAAAACCCATGGGAAGGAAAGCAAGTGCCACAGTTGAATTACGGCTCTCTAAAAATACCAGGCATATTTTCACATGCTTTGGATTATGCACTCCTAGCGGGCAGGCACTTTGCCAACACACCTAGCCCTGTGCTATTGAATGAGCCCTGGGCCAAAGGTTTTTTGGTTTGTTTGTTTGTTTATTTTGTTGTTGTTGTTTTTTAAAGAATGATAGTGACATTCCCTGCAGATTGACTGGGAGTACTGTTTTCTTAGGGACCTTTTCCTCGACTGACAATGGGAATCTGGATGCTACACCTTTGGATAAAGCCATTCATGCCATGGGAGGGGGTTGGGGGAGAAACTGGCAATGGATCAGTAGGCCCCAGGTCAAGAACCTACCACTACGGGTGTCTGCAGGACCAGGATAGCAGTGCTGCCAACACAGTTTTCTTGGTGAGATGCCAAGTCTCCCTGAGTGCAGATGGGTTGGAAAGTCCACAAGAACCAGCCTTCTATTTCAAACCTTCGGGCACAGCCAGAATACAGAAGCAAGCAGCTACACACACCAGGAAACACCCTAGAGAATGTTGATCTGACTCTTCCAAACCTCCAGAAAGACCCCTCAGTTCAGTTCTCTCATTGGATCTGGGGTATCTGTGAATATGCATGGTTTTTTTTTTTGTCTTTTGCATTTTGTTCTTTGTTTTGTTTCATAATTCTCTCATTTACCCCTCCCACATGGTGCAATTCACAAATCTTAATCTTTCCCAATCCCAGGTATTTCCTGTAACTCAATTCTTGGCACCTGGTCCTACTACAAGAGGTTTACTGGGGCACATACAGTCCTTGGGTGTTTAGAAATTATTAGCTAATTAGTGTGTCTAATTTCAAAGGAACAGTTCTTCCCTGAAGGAGTTTCCATGCAAGGGATGCATTATTTTTGTCTCTTTACACTTCTCCCACCCACTTGACTTTTGGTTCACAATCCTCCACTTCTCCCTCTGAATCCCAAATAGGGGCCCTGCTGTAGCAATGGACTCTAGGTCTCTGCTCCTCAGTGATGCTCTCGAAAGCAAAATCAATACTCTACAGGGAGCGCCTCTTATTACATAAAATTGTTCACAGAGAGAGGGAAAGGGCTCCCCAAGGGGAAAATGCATGGGTTGTGACAAAGCCCTGTCACAGCAGACCTGCACCATGACTTCTACCAGAGTTAATCTCAGCCCTTGCCTGGCTACCTTTCCTTGAGCAGAAGGGATCCACCCTCTGGTGCAGCTAAAATTGAAGAAGAGACTAGACTAGCTAGGCCATGGCCAAGAATATCACCTGTTCCCAAAGAGCCCAGCCCTCTTTTCATCCCCTGTCTTCATTCCTATTCTTTAGCATTATGAGCCTAATGGAAAAAGCCAGAGAGGTAGAAAAAGGGGTGTCAAAAGTGTTGCCTGCCATAGAGCTCTGAAATCCCTTCACAGCAAGAAATTCATTTGTCAATGCCTGGCACATAGTAGTGATAATCATTTAATATCAATTTAATAACCTCAGTAAGGGCCAGAGCCTGAACTAATCAACCAGAAGAAGAGCCTGGACCTAATGGCTTCTTTGTTCTCTGAGTAAACTCAGAGAATATCTCTTCCTATGTCAACGAGGCCAGATGGGACTGACTTAAGAGCCTTTTTCTGTTAATAATTACCAAGGGCAGGGTACCTATAAAGGGGCTTTTGCTTATCCTAATATTTTATGGACATATACTATGTTGTGGCATGTTAATGGTAAAGAAAACACAGATATTCTGGGTCATAATTTCAGTTGACACTTTGTCAACTCTCTTATCTTATTGTATATAGAACCTATTCAATTAAGAAAATTCCTTTGCTCCTACTATGGTCAAACATACATGGAGATCATAAATTTAAGTGTCATAGACACCCTGAGTTGGGATTTTCCTAAAATATATTTAAGGCTGGTCATTTTTTTATCAGACAGTTAGAACTTATATTTGGTTCCTTGTACATACAAGTTCTCTAGCTTGGCTAGCTTTAAGGGAATAAACTATGAATTTACATATCACCTAGCCTGTTTGCCTCCTTTAACCAAACTTTCAGGTTGACAGCAGGAACGTAATAATTTTTTATTGACTGACTGAAATAATCGCCATCATCTTCATCATCATAATCACCAGATGACCAAACAGGTATTATGCTCCAGCACAGACTCCTGGGTAGTCCCTAGGAGGTCTGGGGTAAACCACACTGCAGGCTTACTTCCCCAGTGATTTTATACAGGGTAAAATGAACATGAAGAACGGCCTTGACATAGAAAAGAAGACATTAAAGGGCAAGCAGAGGCTTATTTTTCCCCTGGACGTGAGAGGAAAAGTCCTGCTAGATTTGCCAGATAACTTGGAGGTAGAGGAGAAGTCTCTGGCTTACTTTAACATTTAGTTCAAACACCAGTGTTCCTCCTGAAGACCTTTCATGGTCCCCTTATCTCCAGATTCTGAGACCTTCCTCTCTAAGACCTTAGTTCAAGGGTCTCCTCTGATAAATCCTAGGCAGGTCAGTTGTTCTAAAGAACTTTGTGAGTTACAGAGAAGGTGCTGGTCTCCATCAGTAAAGGAAAGTTACCTCATCTTCCATATTTGGAAATTCCCTATGCCAATGAAATCACAGAACCTGTCCTCATCCTTATTACTGTGCACAGAGCACTGTGGTAGGCAATGAGAAATGAGACTACCCAGAGTCTCCACACCATCACTCTTTCAATGAGTGAAAGCCCCAGACAAAAAAACACTAACCTCTGAGTTTATATACCCTTCTTAGGGCCCTGAAGGCTTCACACCTAATTGGTGAAAGGGTGTGGGCCTGGGGTTTAGCACCTAGCAAAACTTAATCAAAGGCACTTGATTACTTTAGCATTCCTAAAGAGAAAACAGTGAAAAAAAAAAAAAAGTCCACCCTGCTTAACATTACAATCACTTAACCACCAACATGTACTAAACAGAACTAATTCTATTTCCCGCCAAACCCTTGCCTCTTCCTAAGTTCCTTATTTATTTTGCAAGAACTATCAGTTTTGCCTCCACCATGCATTCTCAACCTTTCCCCCTGCCCTCACCAACTAAATCCAATGAGTTGCCTGACTTTATCAGATCTACCTCTAAAACATCTCTGAAAGAAACAGAAACATCTCCAATTCTCTATGTCCAAAAGAACTCACTGTCTTTACCTAAAAACTCACTCCTCACCCAGATTTGTTTATTTTTGTTGAAAGTACCATCATCCTTCCAGTATCCCAGGTTCATAACTATGGTGTCCTCTCTCTCACCCTCCCATATCTAATCACTGATTAAGTGCTTTCATTTTTACCTTCAGAGTATCTTTCATATACATCCCCATTTTGATCCTCTGATGCCCTCATCACCTTATGTCTAGACTATTGCAATAGCCTGCTGGTTGGTCTTCCTTTCTCAGGTCTCTCTCCATGCCAGTCTATCCTTCACTGTCAAATTGATCTTCCTAAAATGGAGGTCTGACCACATCACCACCACCCCCACTCAGTATTCCAAAGACTCTGTTGCTTCAGGATCAAATATAAAAATCCTCTTTTTAGACTTTTAACATTTTTGGCTCTTTACTGCCCACCCCCTACCATTTCAGTCCTCGTACATTTCTTCTAACATACTCTTCAATCTAGTGACGTTGGCCCTCCTTGCAGTTTCTCAAACAAGACATTCCATATCCAGACCCTGGGCATTTTCACTGACTGTCCCCCAATCCTAGAATACCCTTCCTCCTCATCTCCACTTCTTGTCTTTCCCTTGATTCCAAGTCTCAGCTAAAATCTCATCTACTATAACAAGGCTTTCCCAATCCCTCTTAGTGTCACTGCCTTCTCTCGCATGGTTATCTCCAGTTTTTCCTGTATGTATTATGTTTATGCATAGTTGTTCACATGTTGACTTCCCCCATTAGATTGTGAGCTTGGGTTTTGTTGCTGTTTGGGTTGGATTTTCATGTTTGTTTGTTTTTCTTTTTATCCCTTGCTCTTAGCAGAGTACCTGGCACATGTTGCCATTCAATCATATCCAACTCTTCATGACCTAATGGACCATAGCATGCCAATATTGTCCATAGGGTTTTCTTGGTGAAGAAACTGGAGTGGTTTTCCATTTCCTTCTCCAGTGGGTTAAGGCTAACAGAGGCTAATTGGCTTGCCCAGGATCACACATCTAGTAAGTGTCTGAGGCCATATTTGAACTCAGGACTTCCCAACTCCAGACCCAGCTCTTTATCCACTGAGTCATCCATCTGTATGACCTGGCACATGATAAGTGCTTAATAAATCACAATTGACTTTCTGTGGCATCATCTTTGACTCCTCATTATCTCTTGGCCCACGTACCCAGTTACTAAATCTTTCCATTTCAATTTCTACAACGCTTTTCATATCTGATCCCTTCTCTACTCATATATCTACCATAATATCTACCATAATTCAGGCCTTCATCACCTCTTGCCTAGACTGGTGATATCAAATTCAAATAGAAATAGGGGCCACTAATCCTTACATAAAGATCCCAAAGAGTACATGTTGACTTGGCTTTAAAATGTAATGCTATCTATGTTTTATTGTATTTTTATTTACTTTATTAAAACATTTCCCAATTACATTTTAATCCAGTTCATAGCACTGGGGCAGCAGCATTTGACACATCAGGCCTAGACTACTACAATGGCCAACTAAATGACCTCCTTGTATCAAGTCTCTTCCCACTCCAGTTCATCCTTCACACAGATGCCAAAGTGATTTTCCTAAAACACCAATCTGACTGTGCAATTCTCCTACTCAAATTCAAGTGACTCCCTATTGCCTCTAGGATAAAATATAAAATCCTCTGTTTAGCTTATAGAGTTCTTAATAACCTGGCCCCAACCTATCTTTCAAGTCTTATTACACATCTCTTCCATTCGTGCACTCTAAAATACAACCAAAGTGGCCTTCTTGGTGTTTCTCTGTCTCCCTCTATCTCATGGTCCTCTATCTCCCATCTCTATGCTTTTGCATTATCTGTCTCATATATCTAGCATGTACTTCCACCTCACCTCTGCCTCAGAGATTCTCTCTCTTCCTTCAAGATGCAGCTGAAGCAGCTCCGTCCATATAAACCTTTCCTAAATCCCTGTGCTCCAAGTACCTCACATTAAACTATCTTGTGCTGAGTCTTTATGTTTATTCTGCATACACTTACAAATGAATTTGTTGTCTATCCCAATGCAGTGTAGGTTCATTGAGAATAGCAGTTGCCTCATTATTTTTTTTGTATCTCCAATGTCTAGAAGAGTGTTGGGCACATAGAAGGCACTTAATGAATGATCCCTTGAGTCTATGCTCTTTTCTCCATTCAGGCACTAATTCAGGCTCTCCTCAAAATCTGTTCTGGGCCTTTAAAATGGCCTCTTATTCATTTTCTCTGCTTCTAGCCTCTCCCCTCTCCAACTTATTCTCCACATGGCTAAAATAGATATTCCTAAAGCACAGTGCTGACCATGTCAGTCACTGATCAAGAAGCTCCAAAACCTCTTAATTAATAACCTCTAGGATGAAATATATACTTATCAGCTTGTTGCTTCTTACTTTTCCAGTCTTCTTACATTTTGCTTCCTTTTATATATTCTATGGACAGCCAGGTGGCACTGGGCCTGGAGTCAGGAAGACCTAAGTCCGAATCTGATCTCAGACATTTACTAGCTGTGTGGCCCTGGGCAAGTCACTTAACTCCATCTGCCTCAGTTTCTTCATCTGTAAAATGAGCTGGAAAAGGAAATAGAAACAGCAAACCACTCCAATATCTTTGCCGAGAAAACCCCAAATGGAGTCACACAGAGTCAGACATGATTAAAACAACAGAATAACAACAAACATATGCTATGATCTAGCAACTCTGATTTTTTTTTTGCTGTTCCTTGTACATGCTCCATTTGACTCCATCCCTTTTAATTAGCTGTCCCACATGCCTGGAATTCTCTCCTTCCTCACCTCCATCTACTAGTTTCTCTAGCTTCCTTCAAAAATCAGCTTAAAAATCATTTTCTGCAAAAGGCCTTTCCCAGTTCCCTTCCCTGTCTTCACTGCCAGAGCTTTTCTTCTGAGATTACCTCCCATTTATACTCTATAAATCTTGTAAGTACATAGTTATCTGCATGTTTTCTCCCCCATTCAGCAGTTCTGGTTTTCTTGCTGCTCTTCACTCATAACAGCCCATCTCCAAAATCTATACCTTTTCACTGGTTGTCCCCCATGCTTAGAATGCTGTTGCTCTTCATCGCCATCTACTGGTGAGCTCCTTGAAGGTGGGTACCATGCTTTTGCCATATACAGATATCTATAGATGGATAGATAGATAGATAGATAGATAGATAGATAGATAGATAGATAGATAGATAGATACAGACATTTATCTATCTATAGATATCTATATCTATATCTATCTATATATCCATATATATATATATATATGCATATATATACGTGCATATATATATGTACATATATCACCAGAGTTTACCACACTTCCTGGCATAGGGTAAGTGATTAATAAATGCTTGCTAACTGAGCAAAGCTCTTCACAATCTGGTTTCAATCGACCTTTCCAAGCTGGTTGTCCATTACTCCCTTTAAAGACAAGGTAAGGCCACAAGCATTTATTAAATACCCATTGAGGAACTTGTGAATCCAAAATAAGTTTGGATTCAGTCAAAAGATCACACTTGAGGACCTAGAGGGCCACACATAGCCTCAAGGCCGCAGATTCCCCACCTCTGGTGAACATCGCCCCTACATCTAAAATGCATTCCCTCCTCACCTCTGCCTCCTAGGAGCCCTACCTTTTTTTAAGGTTCGGTTCAAATGCCACTTCCAACATAAGGCTCCTCTTGATCCCCCTTTCCAATTGCTAATGCTAATGCCCTCCTATTTCCAAAAAGTGCTTTGAAAATTACTTATGCACATCTGTGTTGTTTCCCCCCAACAAAACACATGCTCCTTAAGGAAAGAGACAGCTTCACTTTATCCTCAACACCTGTCACAGTGCAGGTATCAAGTCCTGAAATAAATCAAAGCCATGAGTTAAGGAATAAAGCATCTTTAATTGAGATAACAGGGTAGCAAACCTGACACTCTGAGGGATGCCCAGTGGATTTCCCAACCAAGGAGACCCATGAAAAAGTTCTAATAGTTTTAGGAGGAGAGAGGGAGAAGGCAGTATGAGGTAGTAAGGCCTGGTCATGAAACCCCAGTGAGCCTTGGCAATCCAGGCAAGGAAAGCCATTTTGTTCTGGGTGTTTTGCCCTTCACGCTATAAATCCCAGTGGAAGGGGGCAAGGACACTAGTAGCTGAGATCCAACTTGAGCTGGCCTCCCCCACAAGGCAAAATCCTTGAATGGGAGTTGGGGTGACCTAGGATATGGTTCAGTGCAACCTAGTCAAGAGTAAATATCTGAAGAGTAGGAATGTAAGGACATTACTTAAATTCAAACATTATAAAGGTTATTTAACAGAGGGGCAGTCCATATTACATTTAATGTTAATAATTGCTGTCATTATATTGATAATTATATCAACTATTTTCTGTCACAGGAAATACAGTAGGTGCTTAACCAATGCTTATTCAATATGAATGGGTCCAGTCTGATCTCTGGGTAAACTGAAGGTAAACTGAAACAGAATAGAGGCTCTATGCCAAGCTACCTCATAATCTTTGTGGTATTCTGGTGAAACAGCCCTTCTTTCTGACACTCTAATCCCAAAAAATAAAGCTGGACAAGTCATCTGAGGAAGTTTTGAAACAGTATCCTAGTCCCTGGTCCTCTGAACCTACTTGTCTTTGTGACCTAAAGAAAGAAAAGCACAATACGGAAACACAATACCTCCGACAGTAGTTACACACATGTATTTTTAATCTTTTCATTCTGAGAAAATGACTTCTATTACACAGTCTAGGAAAAAATTAGTCTTTACACTGAATAAGAAATTACTTTCTGAAGGAAAATAAATGTTCCAGGAGATCTTGTGTTAAAGGTTAGTCAGACTATGCAGGTCACAGAATGCGTCACCTTCATTGCCTCAAGGTGGGGGGAGGGAAAGGTAGTGAAAATCCTAAGTTTGTATCAGCTGATTATGTTTTCTCTCCACTGCTACAAGGTACAGAATTACAGGTTTCCCAGAGATGGAACAAGTCTCAGACCCAACATGTACAATACCAACTATCTTATTTCATATTTTGTCACTCTCCTCATTTTCCTCCTACCTCTCTGACCACTTTATCTCCTTCCTGGTTCCTCTTTGTCCTGTACCTGGATTGTAGACAGTCACAGCATCACAGATTTAGGCCAAGAAGGGAACTTAGAGGCTATCTGGTCCAACTCTTTCATTTTATAGAAGAGAAAACAGAGACACATCGAGTTTAAATGACTTGCCTAGTGTGACACAGCTATTAAGTACCAAAAGGCAGGCTTAGAACTCAGAGCTTCCTGACCCTAGGTCTTCCACTCTATTCACTACTTCACACTGCATTTTCCAAGACTCTCTCATCAACCTTTTTTCTGTATGGTTTTTTAATAGAATCAAAGAATTAAAGCTACAAAGACCTTAGAAAGTATAAAGACATAAGATTTAGAGTTTAGAGATTACTTGGTTTATCATCTAGTCTTTGGTGAGCCAATCCACTCTCACAACCTCTACCTGGCTAACTTCCAAATGTATATCATTGTCCCACTTTCTCTCCCAAGCTTCACATTCTTATTTCCAACTACCTGGACAGCTTAACATGGATATTGTCTCCTTTTGTCATTCAGTCATTTTTCAGTCATGTCTGACTCTTCATGACCCTATTTTCTTGGCAAAGATAATGGAGTGGTTTGCCATTTTTTTTTCCTGTTCATTTTACAGATGAGGAACTGAGGCAAACAGGGCTAAGTGATTTGCCCAAGGTAATACAACTAGTAAGCATCTGATATTGTCTCTATGGCAACACAAACTCAATATGTTAAAAAGAGAATCATGAAGAAAACCCAGAGATCAAAACCACCTAACCCATACCTCAACAAGAATCCTTCCTACAATCCTGCCAACAGTTAATCGTCTAGTCTCTACTTAATAATCTCCATTGACGGGGAGTTCTATGCCTCCCAAAGCAGTCCATTCTGCTTTCAGATAGGCAGCTAGGTGGTACAGTGAATAGAGAGCCCATGAATTTGGGAAGAATTGAACAAACTGTGGTGTATATGATCATAATAGTCTATTTTTGTGCCTACATAGAAGAAAGAAGTGATAAATACAAGGAATTCTGAGAAACAGGGGGATATTGAGGCAGAATGAAGTAAAGAAAAAAAAAACAAGAAATCAATACAGATAATGGCTAAAATAATATAAAGGAAAAGAAAGTACCCTAGAATGAAATTGAACAGTGTGTAATTGTAATGACCAATATTGGCCTTAGATAAAAGATAAGGAAATATATTCCCTCTTTTCTTTGGAGAGGCAGGGGCCTGTGAGTGTGGAAGACTGCATATGCCTTATCAATTGGTATAACCGGTTTATTTTGCTAAAAGGAAAGACTTGAACTGTGGGGAGAAAGTTAAGAGAAATTTATTCAAAAATGACTGTGATGTTAAAGATAGAGAGATAGATAAATGGACAAATGATAGATAGATGGACAGATGACAGGCAGATAGATGATAGATAGATAGACAGATGATAGAGAGAGAGAGAAAGATACAACCTTTAAAAACTATACAATATTACTCCATTTTTCCTTTTACCTATTCTATTCCTTGTGAATAAATTACAGTCTTCCAGAACTACATCCCAATGATGAGTCTCTGAAACCTAATCTCAGTGATAACAAGGAGGACAAATTTGTTTCTTTTCAAGTTATGATCCCAGGTTTACCCTGTTTAGGAGCCATGTTCGGTGCATTTGTAGAAAGACATCTGAGATTATGGATTTTATTGATGGTTCTCTTCTTTATATCGTTTTTTGGGAATTACTAAATCTTTATTCTACTATTTTTGCAATATTATACTTGTTAATCTCCATGATAATACAGTTAAGCACATTTATCTGAGTAGGGTTTTTTCTCCTTCTCTTTGTTTAGATTAAAACCTAATTAATCAAATTCACAAGGTTGCAGGCATGCAGTAAATATGTATGTATATGTATGGATAGATAAAATGTGGGGGGGGTGAGAGAGAGTGAGAGAGACAGAGAGTGAGAAAGAGAGAGCGAGAGAGAGAGAGAGAGAGAGAGAGAGAGAGAGAGAGAGAGAGATGTAGATATAGGTATAGAAGGAAAGGAAAAGGCATTTATTAAACATCTACTATGTGTCAAGTTCAAAGCACTTTACAAATATTATCTCGTTTGATCCTTACAACAACCTCACGTAGTCATTGGTTTGATCACTATAGTTTGATCACCATGTGGTACCTGGTCTTATAAATTCTAAGTTTAAATCTTTGTCCTACCTACCTCTTAGATCTCAGCTTCATTTTCCTTCTCTATAAAAATGGGAGATAGTAATAACAGGGTACTTGACTTGGAGTAACTAAGACCTGGGTTCAAATCCTGCTTCAGGCACTTACTGCCCATGTGCCCCTGGGCAATTCACTTAACCTTTCTGTGCCTCAGTTTCTTCTTCTGTAAAATGGGAGAGGAGATTGAATCAAGTTACCTCTAAGGTCTCTTCCAGTTCTAAATCTCTCATCCTATGATTTTATAATATTATAGAGCACTGGGTCTGGAATTAGGAACACCTGAATCCAAATCCAGCCACAGACATTTTACTAGCTGTATGACCCAGAGCAAGTCACTTAACCTTGTTTGCCTCAGTTTCTTCATCTGTAAGATGAGCCGAAGAAGAAAACGGCAAACCAGTCCAGTATCTCTGCCAAGAAAGCCCCAAATGGGGACATGAAGAGTTGAACATGACTTAAATGACTGAACAACAACCACAAACTCATATCCCTTTCCCAAGCACCATTTCCTTAGCCAGAAGTTGATTTTCCATATCTGCCTTTCTTTTCTGAAGCCCCAACTTTGAATCAGCAGTAATGAGGAAAACACCACCTGTGCTTTAGGATCTTCAGTGTCTTGCCCAGAATTTTATAATTCTTAACAGAGTTTTCTCTGTTCTCTCTGGTGATATAATTTGTTCTGAAATGAGTCATCAGGAGGAAGTGGGGGTCATCAGATCTGATGTTTCATCCTTTCCCCAAAACCTGCTATTCCACCTGATTTCTTTTTCTTTACATGTTTTCCTTACCATTCTCTGAAACACTCAGGATCAAAGCCATAGTAATTATTAATTCCTCCTCAATATCTAATCAGTGGAGATTCTTATTGATTGCCCCGGGATATCTCTCACATTGCCCCCACCACCACCACCACCACCACTTTCCATTTCTATTGCCACAATCCTAGCTCACTATCTGTCATCTGGGCTACTGCAATGATCTCCTCACTCTTTTCCCTGCCTCTAATCTCTCCCCAGTGCAATCCATCTATAAAAGGAGGAGCAGATTTGGTCAAGAATCAAGAAAGAATCCCTGACAGTTGGGAACTGAGCCATGGAGAGGAGCAAATCCAAGGAACTTAGCTGAGCAGACCAACCAATAGAGATACTTAGCCTCTGAGGACACCATGAGAAAAGAAAAGACATTGGGACCCTGCAGCTTCAGATGTCTGGCCACAAGTGTTCCTGACACATATGCATGCTTCACTACCAGCGTTCCTACAAGTAGTGTGTCTGTATTAGTGGGATAGTCAGACAAAGAATATTGTGAAGCTTCTGTTTTTACTATGCAATCTTGATCAGTGTTGTTGTTCTGAGCTAATTGTGTCTTCTAGCTGACTATTAAAGGTAAGATCACAGGTAGGGGCTCATGAGCTATATCATTTTATGAATTTAAGCCCACAGTTCCCCTCAAGGTAAAAATGATTCCTCCAGGGAACTTAACTCATGTGCAACTGTGAGTCGGGATGGTGGTAGGAGTAGTTGACAAGGATCTACTATATCATGGGGGTTCCTATAGAATATGTTTGGGTATTCTACACATTTGCATGGAGAAACTCATCATCTGGTACTCTTCTTAAATGTCCTAGTATTTCAGGAATCCACTAGAAAAAATTATTTTGTTTTTAATCTGTGAGCAAACAGTTACTTTTCTAGGTGTTTCCTTTGGAATCAGACCACTTTGGGGAGATAATTTTTGCATCAATAAAATCCCTATTACTGATATCTGTTGTATTAATTTGGCTGTGATGAGTATTGAAACTAATACAAGATATAGGGATGTTTCCATCCTAGAATACTGGTGCCTGGCCATTTTCTTAGAGCAGGCTGTGGGAGCTAATTCATGTTAATTTGCTTTGTTTTTTTTTTATTTTACTTTTGTGAAAATACAGAATACTTACCTTTCTATGATATGACTCCAAGATTTGTTATCACCTACAGGTCCATAGAATAAGTTTTGTCTGATGGTGAGGCAGGGGTCCATTTGGGGAATGTCAAGGGTTTTCTATATTTAAGGGACCCACTTGAAATTTTTGGCTATACCACCAGTTGGAATTGTCTCTGCTGTAGGAATACAAGAAGAAATTTCAGGTGATAAGAGAACTGAAAATCCCCTCCTCACATCCTATGGCCATCTAATAGGTGACACTTCGCAAAGCTGCTCCTGCCTCAAATGTCTGGAGCTCTTGAACTGCTTCAAGTACTGGTAGATGTCTTTGTTGGGGGCAGAGAGGGGGTACCACTGACATCAAGGTTAAGTGACTTGCCCAGAATCACACAGCTAGTCTGAGGTCAGATTTGAACTCAGATCCTCCTGACTCAAGGCCTGGTGCTCTATTGACTGTACCACCTAGCTGCCCCCTACACTTGTCTTTTAAGGACCACTCAGGATATAACTAGTCTTCCTTGATCCTTTAGCTTCCCTTCCAACTCAAAGAACTTTTTCAAATTTTGTAAAGGGATTTCAGCATATGGACACTATCTGTGCACTCTGTTAGCATATCAGTACCGTTATTTCTCTTGCTTTTTACTTTCCATGATTCTATCAGCTAACTGGGAGAATGAAGGCTTCACACAAAATCCCTAACCCCCATTGTATATCTAACACACCACTGCTTGTGTAATTTTCCTAATGCATGCTTGATTATATTGATTCCTAACTCAAAAATTGTCTATTGAATAAAGTTAAATTCCTTAGCTTAGTATTTATAGCCCTCCTCAACCTACCTCCAACCAACCAACGAGCATCTGTTAAGAACCTACTGTGTTCCAGACACTGTGCTAGGTACCAAAGATGCAAAGACAAAAACTCCAAGCTATCTTACCAGCCTAATCTACCACTCTTCCCTTCATGGATCCTATACTGCAGTCAAATTGAGTCATTCACTGGTTCTAAACATATCCCAATGTTTCTTGTTTCCAGGCTTTTTTTCTTCATGCCCTATACCTGAAATGCACCCATCCCAGCTCCACTTTTTGAAATCTTACCCATCCTTCTAGACTCCATTTGATGCATCAAGAAGCATATTCCCCTCCTCAGAACTCTCATAAAACTCTCTTCATAATCTCTATTCATGGTTGTCCTGACTTCTACCCTGATATTCAAAATAGTATGTACTCATTTCAGATATCAACTAACAATCCCATTCGACAAGTATATGAGTGTTTTCTACTTACTCAGCACTGTGTAATGTGGTATAGGGGATCAAAAGAAACAATGACCTTAGAATCTGGCTGGGGAACAAGGCACACCTGAGAAACAATCAGATGGACAGGCTGTGATTAAGTTCCAAGATAAGCAACACAGACTCCTGGTACTGTAGGTTTTGTGAGAGGGTGTAATTAATTAGTGCAAGCACAAGTCTCCTAACCTCCTTTTCCTAATGTACTCCTGATGACCATCCCTAAGCAAAGTAGTGAAATAGATGAAATATGACCTCGAAGCTGGTTTTATCCCTTTCCCCTTCTTAGTCACCCCTCTTTCTTTTGATATTCTCTACCAATACAGGAGTAGCCCTTCACCCGGCACTTACTCTCCCATCTTTGTTTAGACTCCTCAAATTATTTGCCTTCCCAGGGAAAAATAACCTTTTGAAAAATATGCTACTATTGGAAATTTGTTAAGTTTGCTAATGTTAAAGAAAGGAACAATCCTCCCAACACCCCTCTCCATCTCGAGGTTGTATATTTTAAGAGTGCCCTTTGGGAGTTGAGGCTCTGCTCTATCCTACCCTCTTCTCATCCCCTCTTTGTCAATATAACCCATTAGTAACTCTCAAATACTAAAATGGCTCTGTGATATCATCAATGTAGATGTTCACTCCCGCAATGCAGATAGCAACCTATCCATAGCTATCCATTCAGTTCAACTCTTGCTCATAAGTTCCTGTAAGTTCCACCACAGGAAGTGCAACCAGTATGCTTGGGAATTTCCTCAATTTTTGATATGAGAGATTGCAGACCATCCATATCTGCCAATTCATGGCAACTCTTTCCCATGCCTCCTCAGGAGAGCTGTCCAATGTGGTATTAGCCTTTCCCAATTTCTTTTGACATGTAGGATGCCATTGGAGCATACCAGCTGTCTGTCGGCTATGTCTCAAATTTGCCACATGTTCAGCCCACCTTCTTTTTCAATCATATGTTTCTTTGATACCTAATTCCATTCCTTCTTTTATATATCATAACCTGCTCATACTCACCATGTGCTTCTCCACCGAATTACAGAGTAACATTAATTTTTCATTCTTTAGGCAATATGGTGTCACAAGTGAATCTGAGGCACAAAGTTCTAAGCATGATCAATTTATTAGCAAGGTTAGCAATTGCCAATAAAATGAGACCCCAAGCCCTTCAGTGGCCTGGGATGTAATAGAGTAGACAAAGCAGTCTTTTATATAGTTGGTAAAGGTATAGGGCGGCTTATATTTGATATAATAATGCTGACTTGCTTACAAAAGAGAGTTTCAACATCTGGAAAACCCTGTGTTAGGCAATTTTCTACACCAGAGTGGTCCAGTACTAGGCTTATGTCTAGGCAGAACATCTTATGACCATGTCAACTCATCCTCCCTCCTCCCTTCTGGGGTAAGATAGATTGGGTCCAGGTTGTAACTCAGAGAAATGGGGAAGTTAAACTATCATAAAGAAGTCAAACTATCTTACAGACTCTCATGTTAAGAAGTCAAACTGTCTTTTTAAATCAAACTAATTCCTAAGTACTGATTCAAATTATTAGACACAATTCTCAATCAATAATTAATAAATAATACAAAATAAAGTGGAGTATCAATTTCCAATTTCACATTAGTTTTCTATGAATTGTAGGTATATAATGCCATTGATAGAATGTTGGTATTAAAAAGATGGGCTTTTATTTCAGGAAGATTTATAGAGAACCCAAGCCCTTCTTTTCCTGTTTCATTGTGAACCAAACTAATTGTTCATTTGTATAATACACATACATACATATATGCTAAATATGTACATAATGTATTATGTATATGCAGTGATATATGTGTAGTTAGATATTCTTATATACATGTATACGCATGTATATATGTTAATAGATGAGCTCTATTGAATATATAATTGCATATCATCATCATCTAAACAACAGATATTCTTCATCCACTTAGTTTTTACTATGTGAATGGTTAGGCCAGACTCACCTAGTTATGGATCTTTTCTAGAAGGCTTTTCAACAATCTGGGATTTTCTAGATTTTGCAATAATCTAACACTTAATACAAATAGCACTACGATATATGCAAACATGAGGATTTGGAGGACCTCATTATCTATAGGGAATCCCTCTCCAATTTGTACTCCACTTTGAACTTTCTCCATGAGAGTTGCAAACACATGTGGTAAGTATAGGGCTCCAGACCTTATGCATTGATATTAATGATCAGAGGATCCTGCCAAACAAGGTTATCACTTTTCATATATCTCAAGAAATCTTACAAAACTGGAATGTGTGGTTGGAATTGATGGGTGACTGATAAGTATGGGGAAGCACATCTTATAGCTAGGCTGGCCTCCATATGTTTTAATATAATTTGCTAGGTTAACCTTAAAGGAAAGGAAATCTAACAGGAAATAAAAGCTGATTATAAAAAAAAAATAAAAAACCAAAAACCAACCACCTCTATACCTGATGCATCTGACCAACAATGTCCTCCTCAACCTTAAGAATACAAAGGGCATCATTATGCGTAATTACTACCTTAGCAAAACAATTATGAAAATCAACCACCTATTTTGAGATGACTCCACATGTTCCACATAAAAGATACTGTGAGGCTCAGTGTTTTAATTCAAGTGGGAGCTTCTTTTAATATATGAAGAAGCATTACAATAAAAAAGCATTCTCAGTAATTAAATGCAAATCAGCAAGCCTGTGGCATTCTGGGACCTGTTTCCCCACTCTGGGACTTCAGAAGAGGGGGGCAGATGTCTTTGCTAAGGAAGAAGGTGCTGCCCTTTTTCTCCTCTGACACATCCCCAAACTCAGTCATTTAAAACATGTGTGTTGTCTTTCATACACAAAGATAATTCTCATGACTCCTAATCACTAAAGCATACAATTTAAACTGTTTTTGTAAGAGAGTAGTGAAATGGGCTTTGAACTTGGATGCAAAGGATCTGGGTTTGAGTTCAGCTGTGCTATATGATATCTGCTTAACTTTGGACAAGGAACTTGTCCATAGGATATCAGTTTCCTTTATCTATGAAATGAAGGAATGGGACTAGGATCATAGATTTAGAGCCAGACGGGGCCTCCAAAATCTAGTCCATACCCTTCATTTTACAAATGAGGAACAGAAGACCCAGAGGAGTAAAATGACTTGCCTAATAAGGTCCACAGTGACCTTTAAAATTAGAAAACTAGTATATATATATATATATATATACACACACACACACATATATGTATATATATACACACACGTACATGTACATGTACATATATACATACTATACATATATATACATATACATATATATACTCCATTTGAGCCTCACAATAGCTATAAGAGAGAAGAACAATCAACAAACAAGAATTTATTAAGCACTTACTATGGTCAGCCACTGTGTTAAGGCCTACAAAGAAAAAGTAAAAGCAGACCTTGCCCTCAGGAAGCTTACATTTTAATGGGGGAGAAAAAATGCACATGCTTTGTATAGCTATATACAAGATTTATATAAAATATAAGGTAACCTTAATAACATTATCACCCAATTTACACATGGGGTAACTTAGGCATGATCCAGACTCATATAGCTAATAAGTATCTAAGGAATGATTTGAATCCAGGTCTTCCTGACACCAACTCCAACACTTTATCTACTATAGTGCATTCCCATTCATAAATTTTATTAGAAGAGAAAAAAATTAACCCAGAAGGTCTGCAATCAAAGCCACAGAACCACTCTGATGTCTAAGGTAATCTCTAATTCTAAATCCTGTGTCCTGATCTTAAGTCCCTTTATAAACTCTTGGTGGCTATATGACCATGGCCAAATAAACCATTTGGAGACCTTTACAGTCTCCGTTTCCTCTTCTATCAAAGAGAGATACATGTACATGTACATGGAGATGGAATAAAGAAAGAGATTTGTAAAATTACAATTGCTATCATACAAACACTAGTTACCATCATTACTGTTCACATTTGGGTTTGAGAGTTTACAAAGTGTTTTTACATACATTAGCTCGTTTGGTTTTCACTATAAACCAGTGAGGCACGTGGGACAGGTATTATAAAATCATGGGATCAGAGATTTACGACTAGAAGGGACTTCAAGAGATCACTGAGTTCAATCCTCCCTTGAATTTTACAGGAGAAAAAAAAATGAGGCCCAATGAAGTTAAGTGATTTGACCAGGTCACATAATCAGTAAATGCCTGAGGCAGGATTTGAACCCACATCTTAATGACTCCAAGTCAAGTGCCCTATTATTACCATCCCTTATTTTTACAGAGAATGAAACTGAAAGGCCACCACATGATGATCAAACCTATGACCTCGCCCTCACACTTTATCTACCTTGCTCACCAGACACCAATATAATGGTAAGCACTTTACAAATTAATCCTTTCCTCAGAATAAACCTCAGAAGAAGTGAGGAGAAAAATTCCTTCTGACATGAAACAGAAATTAGAGGGCTGAGTTAGGTAAACCCGGAGCTGGCTGCTTGTTCCAAGGATAAAGAAAGCTAGGGTTGTAAAAAGAGAATTATCTAATTAATTAAGTCAGCTCAAGT